>NC_056686.1:97989848-98292878 GCF_018350215.1 Panthera leo
AAACAACAGCTAGAATCGACTTTCCAGATTTCCAAATTCATGAGCTCTTTCTTGGAATTTGGGTGAGGTCCTGTGGAATCTTAGAGCTCAGTTTTAGCATCCTGCACACTACTGGCACTGTGACCTTGGTCTTTGTCTGAACCCCTCTTTTATCATCTGTACAATGAAAATATTAGTACTATCGCGGTGGTGAGGGTTGCATAAACAGATAAGAAAATCTACCTACCAGAGGTGCTTAATGAACCATCTTCTTCCCCACACAGATTGGCCTCCCTGTCCTGTGTGGGCTCAGTGTGGAAGAGGTGGCCGCTGAAGGACGGTTTCCTTTGGCATTGGCCCGGGGCCGAGCAATCGAGGTTCAGAAATCCTTGTCTAGCTTCACCCTGATGAGGCTGTGGCACTCTGGTGGTGTCAGCCTAGGCCCCAAGCACATGGGGCACCTCCTCCCTATGGACTACAAGGTCAATGCCATTGCCTTCTACTGTGACATCTTCTCCAAGGGGCTGGCCCCGGCTTGACCTTCTCTAAGCCCAGTGGACTGTGGGTCCTGGAAGGAAGGAGGACTTTTCTTTCTTTGTTTAAAATACATATAGAAGAAAATAAACTCACTTTATCCACCCAGCACACCCCCAAAACCCATCTTTCCCAACTACTCCAAAGAAGGAAGGACAACCAGTGCTCTGATCTGTTGACCCAAAGATCGTAAACCCAGACTCTCTTAAGTCTTTCACTCCGTTCAACTCTGACCAGTTGTTTGGCATATTGAACCCTTAATAATAATTGGTGATAGTTATTACAACAATAATAGAAATGGTTAGCAGTTATTATTTTATGGGAGGCTCTATGCCAAATACCCACATTATCTCATTAAATCTTTACAGAAGTGGTATGAGGTGGGGTTATTATCCTCACGTGACAGAGGAAGAAACCGAGGCTTAGAAAAGTTATATAATTTTTTCACAGTTGTACAGCTAGCCAGTGGCTGAACATGGATTTGAATTTAGACTTGGCTGACCCTGGAGTTCTCTTAGTCACTGTGGTTTATATGACATACTTAATATGTAAGGCTCTCCAGAAAGCTGATTGTGAGCCTGCCACTCTAGACTGGGTCCACCTGCCTTGGAATCACACCCTCCCCTTTGACCCCAGATCTGGAGCAGGTTGGCAGGCCCAGCAATGTCCACTGCCAGGAGGGACTTGTCTTCATCACTTCCACAGAGACTGCAACAGAAGCAAATAAAACATGAAGAAAAGGCTTCCCAGAGCACCCAGCCTCCCCTGGTGGGGCTGGCTGTTTTAAATCCTTCAGCACAACATGAAGGTCATAAAATAGGACGCTTGCAATTTCCTCCCTTCTGCGCTGGCTCTGGTGGCAAACGGAATTGATGGAGGAAGGGGACACCCTGGTAGGGTCTCCACTCCTTGCTCAGCAGGCCTGGGATGTTTCATTGGCTGTGCTGTAGTTGGGACTGAAATGGCATTTCCATCTCCGTTCAGAAACTTGAGGAGTGATGCCCAGCAGAGAATATCAACCACCACTAACATTTTCTTGAGTTTTTTAATTTACAGAACATTTGTACTTTATACCTTGTACCTGTATCTCCTGATTATTTTCCAAATTTCCTGAGCCAAGTTTGTGAGTCCTTTTGACCTTGAGTATCGAAGTTGCAATAAAAGGCTAGGGATTTAATCAAAAAAGTTGTCAAATTAGTTTGGCCCTTTTGCCCTTGAAAGAGCCCTGCATTAAGAGTCAGAAGAAATCCATTCTGAACCTTAGTTTTCTCATGTGTAAAAAGAGAACACTGATCTTACCTGCTGTACATGGATATTGTGAATATCTAATGAAATGTAAGTAAGTAGGTGTTAGAAGCCCTAAAGTCCCCAAACCAGGTAAATTAGAGGGAATTTATTATTGCTACTACAAGCATTATAATCGAATTATAAATGCATACATTTAGCTCCTTTTGTTAAAATTTTTTTTTAACATTTATTTATTTTGGGGAGACAGAGCATGAGCAGGGGAGGGGCAGAGAGAGAGCGAGACACAGAATCCAAAGCAGGCTCCAGGCTCCGAACTGTCAGCACAGAGACCGATGAGGGGCTCGAACTCACGAATCGCGAGATCATGACCTGAGCCAAAGTCGGACGCTCAACCGACTGAGCCACCCAGGCGCCCCTAGCTTCTTATTTACACACTGCAGATATTTCATTGTTCATCCCTGAAATTTATTGATCTTTTTAAAAGAATTGCAATCAGTGAACTTCTGTTAATTTTTCAATGCATGAGCTTTAAAAAAAAAAAAAAACACAAAACTTCATTGTTTAGAGCAGTTTCGGGTTTACAACAAAATTGGGAGGAAGGTATAGAGATTTCCCACACATCCTCCAGCCCCACACATGCATAACCTCCCGTATGATCAACATCACTTCTCAGGATGCTACATTTTTTACCAAGGATGAACATACATTGACACATCATAATCACCCAGTTTACCTTAGGCTTCACTATTGGCGTTCTACTTTTTACGGGTTTGGACTAGTGCATAAGAACATAGACCCATCATTATCATACTCTACAGAGTATTTTCACTGCCCTAAAAATCCTCTGTGCTCTGCCTATTCATCCCTCCCTCACCTCCTGCACCCCTGGAAACCACTGATCTTTTTATTGTGTCCATAGTTGTGGTTTTCCAGAATGTCAAAAATATCTTCTAGGTGGCTGTGTCCTTTCGCATCCTCGCCAGCAATTTCTGTGGCTCCACATCCCCACCAGCATTTGGTGTTGTCAGTGTTCTGGATTTTGGCCCTTCTAACGGGGTGTGTGCAGTGGCATCTTGCTGTTTTAATTTGTATTTTCCTGATGACATATGATGTGGAGCATCTCTTCATATGCTTTATTTGCCACGTGTACATCTTCTGTGGTGAGGTGTCTGTTTGTTAAAGTCTTTGGCCCATTTTTTTTTTTAAGTGAGTTGTTCTTTTTTTTTTTTACTGTTGAGTTTGAAGAGTTCTTTGCATATTTTGGATAAGAGTTCTCTATCAGATGTGTGTTTTGCAAATATGTTCTCCCAGTCTGTGGCTTGTCTTCTCATTCTCCTGATATTGCCTTTGCCAGGGAAGAAGTTTTTCATTTTACAAAGTCTCACTTATCAATTATCTCTTCCATGGATTGTGCCTTTGGTGTTGTATCTAAAAAGTCATCACCATACCCAAGGTTTTCTCCTATGTTATCTTCTAGAAGTTTTATAGTTTTGCATTATAGACACAGGTCTCTGATCCATTTTGAATTAATTTTTGTGAAGGGTGTAAGGTCTATGTTTAGATTCATCTTTTTGATCTAGTTGTTCCAGCACCGTCTGTTGAAGAGACCATCTTTGCTCCATTTTATTGTCTTGCTCCTTTGTCAAACATCGGTTGACTGTATTTATGAGAGTGTATTCCTGGGCTCTCTATTCGGTTCCATTGATCTAGTTGTCTATTCTTTTGTCAACACCACACTGTCTTGATTACTGTAGCTTTACCATAAGTACTGAAGTCAGGTAGTATTAGTCCACAATTTTATTCTTCTTTAATATTGCATTGGTTCTTCTGGTCTTTTGCCTCTCCATATAAACTTAAGAATAAATTTGTCAATATCCATAAAATAACTTGTTAGGATTTTAAATGGGATTGCACTGAATCTATAGATCAAGTTGGGAGGAACTGACACCTTGACAATATTGTCTTTCTATCCAGGAACATAGGATATCCCTCCATTTATTTAATTCTTCTTTGATTTCTTTATCCCTTTTCTGATATAACAACTAGGATCAGTAATATTCATTTAGCAATAAATCATGAATTGTTTCATGAGAACTCCACTATTATTTTGAGCTCTTATTATCATGTGGCATTTTATGTGATAATAATTCCTTGTCTTCTAATTATACTGTAAATGCCATCGTAGTGGGAAACAAATTTTAGAAAGTTTTGGTATACTGCCCAGGGCCACATGTGGCTCACCTAAGTTAGAATTCTCTACGAGTGGCAGCTTGACCAAGCTTCCCTTTCCCAACAATAAGGGTTTCACTGCAAATGTCAGTGGGATCCGTTTCAAATAGTTCTTAACATCCCCCTCCCCCAAATTCTTTAATGTTGACTTTCAGTAAGGGCAATAATAAGATGGTTGATAGAAACTGAAACTATACTATAGAGTGAACTAGATAGAATTTATTAAACAGTTCACTTAAGAGCATGGTGAGTGCATGCGTGTGTACCCCAAAACACATACATGCTAAATTAAAAAAAAACAACAACAACACGTAGTATAGTTCTGGTTCTGCTGCTTATTTAAAAAAAAAAAAAAAAATCCTTGCTCTGTAGAACACCAGTGAACTACTGAGCCAGAAATGACTAGGGAGCATTTTTTTGTGGATTCTCATTTTGGGCCGCTACCTCTGTTGTTCTTTTCTGCGTGTCAAACTGATTCAGGATAGCACATAGATATTGGTCACTGCCTTTGACTAATCTGGGGGTTTATGCTAACTGTGGACAATGTGCTCCTATGATTCTCTGCCTATGATTGGTTTAAGAAACAGGATTGCCTTCTCCTTTATTATTGCAGTCTTCACTCTGGTCCTGCTGTTTGTCATGCATTTGTGTAATGCTGAACCTAAAGAAAGAGGGACTTTGCTGCGCTATCTTTTCTGTGAAATTTCCTGCTTTGATGGCATGCTATATACGACACCTGCTTTCCGTGGCCTGTGCAGTTAAAGAGGATTTATAAGGTTCTACAAGACACAATGACCTCAGGGCTGAATGATGCTACCTTTGTCTTCCCCCACCACTTAGGGTTACTTTCTGCCATATATCAAACCCTCCTCTCCTCACCTGCTGAGACAGGCTGAGCATTTGTTGTCGGACAACAACACATTTGCTCTATATCTTGCACATAAAACTTCCTTTATAAATTTTGTTAATGTGGCTCTTATCTTGCTTTTTACTGACCAAGGTGGAAGGAATACAGCAAGACAGAGGTCAGAAAAGGGTGTATTCTGAGAAGGAAGACAGGGATAACGTGTGCCAAGGACAGCGTGAATGAGGGAAAGATGGCAACAGGGGGAGAAAGAGCAGGATAGAACTATGTGTAGACAGCAGGTGTGAGGGTCCACCCTAAGAGGTGAACTGAAATACCTGATAAATTCTGGTATTACTTCACACATTTCTCTCTTGGAAAACGGAAGAAGCAGTCCAGTGAACTGTCATTCTGGACTTAATTTTTTTTAATGTATTATTTTATTTTGAAGACAAATATGGGAAAGTACCAAAAATAATCTAACAGAAATGAATGTACCCACTCCCCTCCAGAATTAACAAACGTCACTCCTTCAATATACCTGCTCTAGACTTTCATAGAAATAAACTCTTGGCCCCTGCCCCCCACCTCAGTTCTATGTCCCTCCCTTTCTCCAGAGACTGCCACTATTTTGAATTTGGGAAGGTCCTCACAGTCTGTGAACTCAAAGGTGATCAAAAAGAAACGACTGATTTTGAAGATAAGGAAATGACAGAGAAATTGGGGGAAATAGTCCTAGATAGAAGTAGCCAAGGACAGCAACCCTGGTCCCTTCCCTAGATTTAGGGAAACGAATGCCATATAAAATCAGATGTAAACTCAGGTCTCTGTAAAGCGGAAGCAGACTGAAAAGTCCGGGAAAGTCTCGGAAATAGATTTGGGACTATTCAATTGCAAAGGAGTCCGCTGAAGAAGAAAAAGGGAAACCAGCCCTTAGCAATAATGTAGTTGCCTTCAGAGCTCTCCTTGAATTCAGCTTTCCAAAAGCACATCCTGGAGACCGGAAGGCAGTGACTAATCCAAGGTTAGCAGTGAGGGAACAAATAAAAGAAACCTCTTTTCAAAAGGATTCAGGGAGCCCTGAAGGGGGAGCTGTCATGCAGGTACCACTCATGGCAATCTGCTGAACTGCAGAAAGGAGGAAGATCAGGATTATCTTGACAAGGGAGGACATTCTTCACATAGGAATTTCACCTCCTGCTTTTAAGAGATCCCTCCCTGCCAGCAACAACTCAGTAAGCACGCTTGCAGCCCATGAGAAGCCACCTCAACCTTGAACTCTTGTTCTTCCCCAGCGAACGTTTGTTTAATACGAACTTCCGTAATTTCCTCCTAAAACCTAATAAAAGCTGACCTTCTTTTCTGTCTCTTCAGACTTGCTAAGGTTCGCCATAGTTTGCTTGTCCCGAATTGCAACTCCCCTGCTTTTCCTGAATAAACTCATTTTGCTGATAAACTAACTGGCTATTTTATCTTTAAGAAGAGCGTCAGAGTTCTGAAATTGTTAAAGGAGATGAAGCTCTCAGCCGGTGCTGAGAACAAGAACAAAAGAGCTGCTTTTAAGACTATGATCAGAACGAAAGAAAGATCAAAGGGGTTGCCGGCCCCGTCCACTTCTTGGGATCGCTGGTGAGATGTTAATGGATGGTAGAAAGAATCCAGAACAACTCCTTTTCCGTTCTAGTTCATTTTGTTCTTTTGTTCATTTCATCCATTTTTTCCACGTAGGAAAAATGTGGAACAATCAGTTACGGCAGAGCCCGAGGTCTAAGAGAGGTGAAGAGCTGTAAGTGAACACGCAATATGGCCAGATGAGCCACAATCCCAGAGGCAGATGAATTATGTCCCAAGGGATGACTACAATTGCAGATAGATTATAGAATCTTAAGTGCTTCCAAACTTGGGATGAGAGGATGTCCTGATTTTCAAAATGGCGGGAAAAAATTTATTCAGGATTTAGAGACCAGAAAACGTGCTCTCTTTCTTAAGATGTACAAGGTAAGATATGGAGAGAAGCCTATAGGGGCAGATCTTTGCTAAGAGGTTTCCTCTACCCGAGACCCTTCAGTTCCTGGTGGCAAAGGAACCAGGAGACAGAATCTCGAGGGGATACCCTACCTCCAAAGGGTGTAGTTCAGAATGGAACTACCAGAAGGCAGTGTGTTCATCTTTGTGACCTTTAGGGACCCCTCCCATCTGTGAACCTTTTTTGGGAAGAGTGTCCAAAAATCTTTTACCGGCCTTAATTTGACAGACATGGAAGCTTGGGTGCCTGGACTGGCGAGGTCCAGAGAGAGGAAGCAACCTGTCCAAGTTTACATAGCTGTTAATGGCTGAGCTGGGATCAAAGCCAAGCGGGTTGACTCACCACCTGGGGTTCTCCCGCTGCGTGCCACACTCGCCCTGCCTAGCATGGACTTTTCACTGGTGCCTATATAGCTTTTATCTTCCTAAGAAGATTGCATTCATTGCACATTGGTTGAGCATTGATTGTGTGGCAGGCACTATGCTAACTGCTTTGTGGATATAAAGATGATGAAAATCTTGTTGTTGGATTTGGCGAGCTTCTAGTATAGCAGGGACATGAGCAGTGATCCACTCACAGTGTGAGTCTCAGAAGACGAACAGGCACAGTGCTAGGGGATCACGGGAGAAGGTGCCATTGCGATCTGGAGGATCCAAGGAGGCTCTACCAGGAGACATGAGCTTCCTTTGGGCAGGGACAATACTTTACATAGCTTTGTATTCATCCCAGAGCATTTGGAAATTGAGCAAACTGCATTGTCACAGTCATCCAAGACCTCACTGAACTTCTTGTTTGAGAATTCAGAGCACTAGCCCAACCTGCTCTTGCCCTCTGCTCTGAAGGATACCCGAGACCAAGATCTATCTCTTTCTCCTTCCCCTCTCTCTTTTTTCTTTCTCAACCCATTCAGTTCTCCTGGGCTCCCCTTCAAAGATTTGATAAAGATTAAAATTCATTTTTGAGCCAAGATATGTCACTGGCTGGGAAATGAGAGACCAATGAATCATAGGAGGAGGCCGCCAGTTTCTAGTGCTTGCACTGGCTCTGAGGCTGGACTGCACCCAGACCTGCCTGCGGGAATGAGAAGGAGTTATGGGGTAGAAAAATTTGCATCGTGGGGCCTCCCCTCTGAGGCAGCTTAGAAGCATCCACAGCCCAATGAGGAAATTCAGAGAAAGAAATGGAATCAAGGACATGGAAGTTAGGAATACATTCTTTCCCATTGAGCCTTGCTCCCTGGGGTGCAGGCTGTGGGGTGGTTTGGAACAGAGACAGATCCCTGGGTGCCTGGACTGCACTAGCAAGGACTGGATTTGACCTGGGGCTCCTTCAGGCTCAAGGCCAATGGTGAGAACCAAGATACTGTGCAGGCAGCCTGCTGGTGTCTCCCCCCATCCCCAGGTACACATTAACCTGCACTGGGTGTCTACAGCAGGAGTCTTGTCTAAACTAGGCAGAGGGGGTTGCAGGGGGTACTGTGCTGTTAGAATCATCAGGTTTTAAAAGTCAGCCTCATTCTCATATTAGGTTGGCCTTCAGTTCAAGCGCACATACCTAATTCTCCAAGGCTAAGAAGGATTTCATGTAGCTGATGGGTGTTTGGAACGGAGAACCCCTGAAGCTCTTTCTATCTCAGGGATCTGGGGTTCCATAAGAAAGAGTTTGAGAAAGCCCACTTGTCCCCTTTTCCATCTTTGTTGCTATGTTGCCATCCTCACTTACCAGCCGTGTGACCTTGGGCTCTCACCTTCCCTAAGTGTGAGTCTCCTCATTTGTTAAATGGGCATAAAACTTCCTGCTGCCCCAGGTTATTGCAAAGACTAAATGAAATGACAAATGTGAAAGTGTGTGTATGTGTGTGTGTGTGTGTGTGTGTGTGTGTGTATGTGTGTGATCAAGCTTCATAGGATACAGTTTTCTCCCTTTCTCCCTTTCTGGCTCTCCAGTATCTTACAAAGATGCTGAGACGGTCAAGCGTAAAAACTGGAAGCAGGTCTTATACAACACCGAAGTTGCTCACGGTGAATAGCATTAAGAAGACCCTCCTTGCCCTACCCTAGACAAAAATGTTATCTTCCAAACCCTGTGATGACTGTGACTGTGATAATGCCCGGTGAGGTGCCATTAGTCATTGCTTTTATCATATGATATCGTACTATACGTATTAGTCATTAAAATCTCAGTGGGAAATAATTTTAAAACCATAGCTTCTCAAGGTTGGAGGTCACTTTGTCCAACTTCCACCCTCCGCCCCCAAATTGTGTTGATAACGCCCCGGTGGATAGCCATCCAGACTCTTCTTGATTCCAATGGCAAAGTGCTCAGTACTTTATGAGATAGGTAGTCCATTCTACTGTGGTGGAGCTGAAGTTGACAAGACATTCATTTATAAGTTGAAGGAAGTCTTTCTCCTTTCTCCTTTCTCAGGTCTTTGTTTCATTGGCCTGAGTTCTGTGAAATAGAGCAAGCATTCTGCTCCCTCTGTCATTTGACAGCTGTATTTGAAAACAGCAATTTTCTTTCCAGACTCTATAAGTTGGTTTATCTGATTGCTTCTGCTGTAACAATTTCTAGGTCCTTTACAACCCAGGCTGTTCTTCTTCTCCGAGGTTGCCCACATTTTCCAGTGTTCTCTAAAAGTCTCCCCTGAGCTACACCAGGAGGGTTCTAACACCGTGGAGGCCAGAAGTTTAAATCTCCCTCGGGCTGAATTTGGGCTGATAGCATTACAATATTTGTTTTTTTAAAATCAAATTGCATGATTGTTTAATATTTCGTGTCTAATGCATTAAAACTTCAAGACATGTCCATAGAGATTGCTATCAAGTTAGGCGTTACCTGGATTAGACTAGTATATTAAGCAATTAATATTTTAATCTAAATGCAGATAACTTAATCATTAGGTAAAAATTTCTCTCTCTCTAACTCTTCTGTTTCAGGCCATTGTTCTTGTCTGTTCACTCAATCTTAATTTGTTACCCCACCTACTAGTGGCTACTCCTGGCTTTGTATCATCTGTAAGTCTGAATAAGCAGATCCAGTGAGAGCCCTTCAGCCCAACACTGAAGTCTTTCCTAAAACTGGCACATAGCCACCATCCCCGAATAAGGTTGCTGAACTGCAAAATTATTTAATAGTGCTGTCATTGGTACAGTCTTGAGAACTCCCAAGCCCGGACACTTCCATAGTCATTCAGTTAGCGAGTGAAAGTTCATTCGTTAATAATCTGAGTAGGATTCTTAACATGCACATGCTTGGCAGACAGTATTAATCAGTATGAGGTTTCTGGATGCCTGCAATGCCACCTGCACGCTGGAGTGGCTCTAGCCCAGAAGCAATAAACTCATTCGCTGTATAACAGGAATATTGAGAAATGCACATGAGAAATTCTGGATGTGCCTTGATGTCTCAGAAGGTTGAGGAAGAGCTGGCTGGATTTAATTCTGACAGCAAAAGGAATCCTGATTGACCCAGGGGTTAGGATGCCCAATCTTCAAGGGCTTCTCTGTTTTCACCTTGCCCCATAAACCAGCTCTCTTCAGTTGCTAAGAAATTCAAGGACTTGGGGGCGCCTGGGTGGCTCAGTTGGTTAAGTGACAGACTCTTGGTTTTGTCTCAGGTCATGATGTCACAGTTCATGGATTGAGCCCTATGTCAGACTCTATGCTGACAGCACAGAGCCTGCTTGGGATTCTCTGTCTCCTGTTCTCTGCTCCTTCCCCTGCTTGTGCTCTCTCTCTCTCTTTCTCAAAATAAATAAATACACTTTAAAAAAAGAAAAGAAAAAAAGAAACTCAAGGACTTGGACAATAGGGGAAGGAGGAAGGACTGTCATTGAGAGGAAACCCAAGCCTTAGACAAAGGAAGCTTTGAACACTGGGCTCCATGTTGGGAGAAGTAAGGCTGGGGACTGAAATCAGTGGGAGGAGGAGATTGTGCTATATAACTATTTTCCTGAGACCACAGGCTTAGCTTGAACAGTTGAGTTGGTTTTTTCCTCCATGAACTGGTATGCATTGTAAGAGACCAGTATGAAACCATCACCACTCTCAAGTCTGGTCCCAAATATGTAGAATCCCTCAGCACAGTGGGGAAGCCAGTCATCAGTGTCATAGTCTCCTCTGGAAACATTTACCAATTTATCAGGGATGTGGAAGACCAGAACTTTGGGTGAAAGTAACATGGTAATATATAACTGGTCAAGGCCAAGGGAGGCAACATCTTGTTGAAAATGGCATATGGCTTCAGGTTACCAATACAGCTTCTCAAAATATTCCAATGACATAAATACCCCTGAAGGATCAGCAAAAAAGACAAAAATGAATGAAACTAAACTAAACTAAAAATGATGGATAACCTAATACTAGAATCTAAGAAGAATCTCTTATGTATAGGAGAGAAAGAACTAAATTAGAGGAATAAATCCTGTATAGGTTTGTCTTCCTGGTGCTTTCAGGTTTTGCTTAACTTCATAAGAGAGAACACCTGGGGGAAAGAAAAGTCACTTCATAATCCTTGACATCTGCTTCATTGATCTGAGGCTGAGGGTTTCCACAAACCAGAAAATAAAGAATAAAATATTCTTTTAGGGCTCAGGGTAGAGCACCTTGAGTTTTCCTGAAAACTTCTCATACCACTTAGCCATCTTTATAGAAAGACAGATATAGTCTCATCAGTTATGAAGATGATATCAGTGAGTTTACTGGGAAAAACTACTGAACTGCTAGAAGATAGTCCAATGGCAAAAATGGACAGGCAGGAATTAGCTAAGAGGATGGGAGGGAGCTGGAGAAACCAGGGGAACACTGCATTTGAACAGGTATATTCTTGAGTAATGTAGGTTAGAAAGACAGTGAAATAACAATGTCAGAGTGAAAAGTAGTGTGATAACAACATAAGCAGAAAACTAGATTTTCTTTAGCCACATGTGTTCAAAGTATTAGAGCCTGGAACAGTAAGTTTGGGGAAAATGCCACTGAAGCTGACCAGCTGAAGTAGATATTGTAGCTGCTTGACTGTGAATGTCAACTTGCCCTTTAGCTGCGGAACTGAGGAGAGTCATCCATTAGCCTAGGAGTGTAGCCAAGGACAATTCATACATGCTGTTGTTTGTAGAGATTCTGAATATACAGATCCTGCCTTATGTGAGAATGAGTGACGAAGAACATTGTCCCTGGAGACGATCTAAAAAGAAATACTGTAGAACAAGGAAAATTTAACAAGATTGTGAAAACTCAGGAAGAGGACTTCAGTTTCTCATGACATGGAAGAGACTGGAGAAACTCTCCAAGTGCAGAACACCTAAAGATGCTGGGTAGTTTATTTAAATGCTTTGCTTAGTTTATGGGAAAGTAAAAGAAATCTTCAAAATCTGTAAATGACAAGAAAGTTCTGGCCAACACTTGTCCCAGGGTTTATGTGAATCTCTAGAGCTTAGTATTTAAAGGGGCAGAAGACAGAGCCTACGTAAGGCAGAAGATTAGTCAGATCTAAGACTTCTGCTTAAAGCTGACATCACTGAAAGACAACATCCTCAGTAGTAAATTCGGGAAAAAAACCCACACCACAGAGGTAAATAGTGGGAATCCTTGTGTGTCTTGGCTTTGAGTTTGGGTGGAGGAAAATAAGGTGAAAGTCTTCTACAAGAATTCCTAATCCCAAGCTTACTTTGGGGTATCCAGGACCAAAATTTACAACTGCTTTAAGATTTGAAAGCCAACCTCCAAGGTGAATACTTATTTTAAAGAGATCTCAGGATTGGTTGTCTACCGGGTCCTTAAGAATTAAATGAAAACTTATCTGTGGGAACATTTGTTAAATTTCAGGACTTGAAAATTCCTATAGGTAAATTTCCAAGGACTATGAGCTCTCTCTCTCTCTTCTCTCTCTCTCTCTCTCTCTCTCTCTCTCTCTCTCACACACACACACACACACACAGAGAGAGAGAGAGAGAAAGAGAGAGAGAAATTACCATGCACTAGAATCAGAAGACACAATAAACTTCAGAACAGAAACAGAAAGTCAAAGCTTGAAGTTATTGAAATTGTCAAAAATAGAATGTAAACTATGTTCAGTAGTTTAATTGAACAAAGATGGCATTTAAAATGCTACAAAAGGGAAGAGGATTATAAAGAGTGACTGAAAAGAATTGAAAAAGAACCAAATGGAACTTCAAACTGAAATTAGAAATTCAATGTGTGGATTATTGGGTGCCTAACCTTGGCCAGGCACTGGGGAGAAATGTGACAAAATAGATTGGATATTTGTCCTTATGAATCAATAAGGGAGATAAAACTAAATAATTACACAAATACAAGTATAATTACAAAATGTGGTAAGTGCTGTGAAAGCAAAGCAAAGGCAGTGAGAGAGTATAATGGGAGTCCTTCCTTGAGGAAGAGGCATTTAAGCCACTTCAGTGGAATGCGTGCCAAATAGAAGGCACCCAGTGTCTATAGTTTTTGAATGATTGCTACTTCTGTTTTCTCCATTCATTCAACACATATGTATGAGGAACCTCCTCGGTGCTAGGTATTATTATAGGTGCTGGAGGTACAACAGTATCTCCTTGTAGAGACACAGCCAATGAACAAAGAAAGTAAATTGTCTGCAGTGTTTGAAGGCATTGAGGCCTATTGAGAAACTTAATGAAGGAAAGTAGGCAGAGAGTACTGGGAGGGTGCTGGGATTTAAAATAAGGTGGTCAAAAAGCTGTATTTCCTCGAGAATGTGAAATTTGACCAAGGCTTGAAGGTGGTATAAAAGCAGGAAAAAAAATGATCAATATACAAGGGGAAGCATAGAGATGGTTAAGGGGAAATTGAGGCCCAATTTAGGTAAGAAGTAGTTACTTCTAGTTCCAATTTCCAAGCCCAGAGACCATTCATCATCCTAAGGCACTTACGAGAAGGCATACAGAATCTCTCCACTCAAATGGAGACACTGAAATATTCTGGTTTTTTTTTATTAAAATATTTTTTTGTTGCTCTTCTCGTAAGCGGCCTGAGGTGATCTCTGAAAATGGTTCGCTATTCACTTGACCTGGAAAACCTGACAAAATCATCCAAATCAAGAGGTTCAAATCTTCGTGTTCACTTTAAGAACACACGGGAAACTGCCCAGGCCATCAAGGGTATGCATATCCGAAAAGCCACCAAGTATCTGAAAGATGTCACTTTGCAGAAGCAATGTGTGCCATTCCAACACTACAATGGTGGAGTTGGTAGGTGTGCCCAGGCCAAACAGGGGGGCTGGACACAGGGTCGGTGGCCCAAAAAGAGTGCCGAATTTTTACTGCACATGCTTAAAAATGCAGAGAGTAATGCTGAACTTAAGGGTTTAGATGTAGATTCTCTGGTCATTGAGCACATCCAGGTGAACAAAGCCCCCAAAATGCAGCATAGAACTTACAGGGCTCATGGTCGGATTAATCCATACATGAGCTCTCCCTGCCACATTGAGATGATCCTTACTGAAAAAGAGCAGATTGTTCCTAAACCAGAAGAGGAGGTTGCACAGAAGAAAAAGATATCCCAGAAGAAACTGAAGAAACAAAAACTTATGGCCCGGGAGTAAATTCTGCATGAAATACATGCAAATAAAAGTAAAAACAGAAAAAAAAAATTTTTTTTTTGTTAACATTTATTTATTTTTGAGAGAGAGACAGAGAATGAGTGGGGGAGGAGCAGAGAGAGAAGGAGACACAGAATCTGAAGTCAGCACAGAGTCTGACGTGGGGCTTGAACTCACAAACCATGAGATCATGACCTGAGCCGATGTTGGACGCTTAACTGACTGAGCCACCCCAGCGCTCCTTGAGTATTCTGTTTTTTAAAAAATAAGAAAAGGTAGACTCTGGCACTGACCAGCTTGTTAAATTTCTCTGCATCCTTCACAGAATTCTAGAATGCATAACAAATATGTGATTTGTGAGTATTTGTTTCATTATTTTTTTTAAGTAAGCTCTACACCCAGTGTGGAGCTTGAACTCATGACTGAGTCAGCCAGGCACCCTGATTTGTAAGCATTTAGAGAAGGAAATAGTGGGTGCCCCAATATATCCTATTATATAATATACTTCAATATCCTTACACTAGTTTTGTGCATGTGCGTGCGTGCGTGTGTGTGTGCAAGCACAGCACAGATTCCAGGGTCAACTAATGTGAAATTCTGCATAGAATACCACTCTAACTAAAGCTTCGAGGTGCACATTAGCATATTAAGAGCTCCACAGTAGATGAACTAATTTAGACTCTTTTTTTTAACCCAAGAACCCCTCCTTTAAAAAAATCTGGCAGAAGGCATGTTCCATGAAACACAGTTGTAGACACACTGTGTGAGAAGAAAGGATCAAAGATGGGGCTAAAATGTCAAGGAATTCGACTAGGCAGGAAAGGGTTTGGGAGCAAGACTGGGCTGGATTAGACTAAAATAAGCAAGACTAGCCCGGCGGAATGACTCTGAGTAGCTGGGTAAGTGGTGTAGGGAAACCAGGCTGCCCTGGAGGGCTAGAGAAGGGCAGGATAGCACTGAAGCCAACATAGATCCTCAAAGAGCAAGGCATCCTAAATAATTCTTTTCCTTGATGGGTGGACTGACCTTGCAGATCAAGGCAACACCATGTAGACAGTATGTTTTGATTTCAGAAAAGCATTGGACAGAGTTCCTTCTAAGATTCCTATGGAAAGGATGGATGGAAACAGGTTAAATGATAGTACAAATGTTGGGGTTCTAGTTGGTTCACCCAACTGTTCCTAAAGGGCATTGGCTGTTGGTTTAATGATGTCAAAGTGGAGGGAAATCTCCTGATGGCCTCCAGCAGGGGCAGTGCAGAACAGTGGGTAAGACCACAGGCTCTGGAACCAGGCTGCCTGGCCTCAACTCCTGCCTCTGCCACTTACTAGCTTAGGGGCCTTGGCAAGTTACTTAACCTCTCTGTGCCTCAGTTTCCTCATCAGGAAAGTGGGAACACTAATTACACCTATATGTCAGGATCAATGTGAAGATTAAATGTGTTAATTCATGAGAAGTGTTTAAAACAGAGAGGGTGGCAAACCATAAGAGACTCTTAAATACAGAGAACAAACTGAGGGTTGCTGGAGGAGTGTTGGGTGGGGGGGATGGGCTAAATGGGTGATGGGCATTAAGGAGGGCACTTGTTGGGATGATCACTGGATGTTATATGTAAGTGATGAATCACTAAATTCTACCCCTGAAACCATTATTATACTATATGTTAACTAACTTGGATTTAAATAAAATTTAAAAAATAATAATAATAAAAAGAAGTGTTTAGAACAGAGCCTGGCACATGGTAAACACTCAGTAAATGTTGTTAACTGCTGTAGATTCTGTCCTGGGTCCTATTGTATACATACTTTTTTTTTTTTTTTAATTAATCTTGGGCTTGGATTAAGATAGAGAAGTCACTTTCCTCCTAAAACTAGGAGGGAGGGGCACCTGGGTGTCTCAGTTGGCTGAGCATCTGACTCTTGATTTGGGCTCAGGTCATGATCCCAGGGTCATGGGATCTTGGAGCGTAATTAAGATTCTCTCTCCCCACCCCTCTCCCTCACTCAGTCACACTCGCTCTCTCTCTCTCAAAGAAAAAAGGAAAGAAAAAAAGAAACTAGGAGGGATACAGGATGTGTTAGATAACAAAGTCACTTGGCTAAAACAATTTCAATAGGCTAAACGTAGCCTTTAAACTGTGAAGATAACGGTTTCAGAAGTAAAGGTCAAGGTCAGCTGTATGCTTTAAACAATCAACAAAGTCCAAGATGAGCGAAAGGTGACTTAAAAGCCAGTTGCTGCAGGACAAAAACACAGATAAACTACAGAATGCTATGATGGTGTTGTTTTTTAAAGAACAAAGGCTAAGAGAGATAATGATTCCAGTGTCCTCTGTGCTCAGCAGACCCTGTCCAAAATTTTATTCCTATCTGGGAGTGCCCAGCCTGCCGGCAAGACATCTCCAAGCAGGAGCGTGTCTGGGGGCTGTCTAGATGGGGAAGACCTTGACAATCCCATCGCTCGTGGGCCAGTTTCAGGAAACCAGGACTATTGAGCCAAAAGAATGAAAGACTCGGAGGAGGCCAGACAACCATTTCAACATATTTGACTGTCTGCCGCGGAAAAGAGGGATTTGATGTATCCTTTGAGGCTTCTCAGGGTAGAACAGGTCTGATGGTTCCAGTTACAAGAAGCAACTTAGGGTGGAATATGGAGATGAGCTAATAAATAAGAGACCTGGACTGCTCTTGAGGTGACGATCACCTGTCATCGGGAGACCCCTGCAGACGGAAACGACCCCCCTCAGGGCCTTGTGCCGGAGGAAATTCCCATGTGGGGAGGAGTGTCCCGCTGCATGGCCATTAAGGCTCCTGCCCACTCTGAGATTTGCCACTCCGTGAACAGGCTCTGGTAGGTTTGGGAGAAATTCCTTTAAAGAACAAATTGCTGGAGTCTGTCTGGAGGGAAAGGCAAGGGGGCATCTGGGAACTGGTCTATTGGTTCTGGAAAGGTGGCAACGGAAGAAGCCACTGCCCACCTTCTGGGCTCAGTCCATTGGCCTGGAACCTCTTTCACATCATGGAGCCTGTCTTGGAGACAAAGCCATTTTTGGAAAAAACCACAGGGAAATAAAGCAAGAGTGTGCACTGTAGAAGGGAGCGCTTGTTTGGAGACATTGTTTTATTCTCCTCCTTGGGTTATTTTCTGAGCAGCTTGGCAGCAGGAACTGTTAGAGATGGCTTCTGTGCTCCAGAGTGTGAGTTTCCAAGCATTGTAGGCACAGATGTTTTGGAAATCTAAACAGGCTTTCTGAAGCTGCTTTTTAAAGTGAAGGACTCTTTGTAAGTAATGTGGCAGTCCATTTGGACTGAATATTTAAAAAAATATTCTGTGTTTGGATAAAGAACAATTTTCACTCCATGGCCTGACCATAACTTCTTCAGGAAGATGATAAGAAGAAGTTCTGTGATATTGAAATCTGGGGTCACAGAGAATGAATCCTACAGCAAAAGAAGAAGCCCCCCACGCCCAGCGACCCGTTGTTTCCATCCCTGGAGGACCTTTCTCCTGACTTCTCTCATTTCAGGGTGGATTTAATAAGGCTCCTGTGTCTTTGGTTCTGAGTGATAATACAGTTAGAAAAACAGGGCCCAGGTCTTCAGGAAGCTTAGAAACCAAACTGGGAAATGGTTTTACCTGCACCTAGTGGCTTGAGGTTAATTGTAAGGCAATTAACCGATAAGCAGGTCTGGCCACGGCAAAGCCATATTCATGACCTCACACGCCAATGCAGTTTTTTTTTTTTCTTTTGTAGAACTACTCATATTATGGCAGCTTCTTAGGAAACACAATTACAGAGAAGGGTAGTTCCAACGCCTGTTACATAAATCTCAAAATGCCACGGCCAATGCAACTGCTCTACTTGGCCTCCGTTCCTCAGGAGGCAAATTAGAAAGTATCAAGGAGGAACTTGGTATGAACTTGCTGGCAGAAAAACACGCATATCTTTCACTTGGCTTTGAGCAAGAATGGAAAGCAGTAATAGATCAGACAACTTCACTGAGTAACCCTGGTTAATTCACGCTCGTCAGACGAGGTGATGTAGACTGTCAATCAGCATTCATGTTTTGAGTCTCTTTTATGGGCTGACACCTGGTACATGTGCACTACCGGATTACAAGGGAGACCTTACTCCTGTGGGGGAGACAGGATTGGGAACACAAATCCCAGTATGCTAGATGTAAAGAATTAACCAAAGGCATCCTGTTTTCCAGCCACCGGACAAAAGCGATTCTCCAAGGACTGCTTTGCTTGTCAAGTCTTCCAAATGGAACCTTAAAAGAGTCTTTATTTTTTTAACTTCTGGTACATGGTGATTAAAAAAAAAAAGCATTGATAGGAAGTGGTGAACTGTATTTCATTTGGGTTTGGGAGAATGAAGAATGTGTATCTTCTCTTTCTCATAATAATCACCCATCTGAAGGCATTATGTCATTACGTGACTGATCCTCATGAACCTTATTAGTGACAATGCTTTCTACGTAGTGACAATTACGTAAAGAGAGGGAAATTGGACATAAGACTCATTCTCTTACCATGGATGGCTTCCCACTGCGTCCCTTGCTTGAAGGACAGGAGCGGTAGAAAGGAAGTTGGGTTTGGTTAACCAACCACATGTAATCATTACATCTCTTTCAATATTGCAACATGACATCCCCACTCTCCCTTTCCTGTCAGGATTTTTCCCTCATGAGTTTCATTTCTTTAGAGGAGATGGGGACCATAGTCCCTGGTTTTAGGCTGGACACACATCCTTCTCTTAGAGCCTGCAGGTTCTAGAGAACCTGTATTCTAGAGAAGACCATCCACCGGCATGCTGGGCATGCATTAGCATCTCAGAGTCTTCACCAGGGAGCCCAATTTATTTGGTTCCTTCTCTCAGAACTTTTTCGCTAAGTAAATGAATAATATCTGTTACTTCAATTTCCTTGCTCCCACCTGTCTGTCTGCATAACGAGAATTGATTATCAAACTGAACAGAGGGCTTTGGGGTGGACCATCCTTATCGGAGACTTCCCTGAGTCTTACTCATCTCATTTGTCAAACATATTGAGGTACTTTAATGGGCGCAGAAGTTCTTTAGAAATGATAAAGGGCTATGGAAATGCAAGGCATTATTGTGAAACATGCCCCTAGAACCCTAGAGTATTGCAATGGCAAGAAGTTTCTTATCAAATTCCCCTTACCTGGAAAACTTGGAGTCACCTTTAGCCCCTTCTTCTTCTTTAGCAACTATATCCAACTTTCTAGACAACCCTCCTGATTCGCCTCTGTGGCACCTGGTATTTTCTTCCCATTGTCGCCACCCCAGCCCAGGCTGCCACCCCATCCCTGTATCTCCATCTGTGTTCCCCTCTTGGGTGCCCAGATCACTGCTGTGCTGCTCACTGCTGATGCCAGCCATCCCACCTCTTCTTTCTGGCTTCCGAAGCCTACCATCAACACTTCCTAGACCCCCCTTCTCGCTGCCTCATTTCTTCTGATTCATTCACATGCATTCCCCACTCTTAAAAAGGAAACAGATTTGCCACCACAGGAATGTGACTTCAACTGTCTGATTTTTTTTTTTATTCCTTTAACCATTTCAATAAGTGATTTTTTTTTTTCCTTGCCAGGCATGGTGCGCTGTCGATGAGTCAGAGTTCTACAAGACATAGTCCTTGGTCTCAAGGCAGTACTGTGGAGTAGGAGAGATCTGAGTTCGAATCATAGCTTTGACATTTGGTGATCTTGGGTGAGATGCATAATCTTTGCACCTCGGGTTTTTCATCTGGTGCTGTAAGATGTCAATGAGATAATGTGCCTGACTGACCTATTGCGTTGGTCTTCTGTGAACATGGGGTTTGTAGTTGTTATTATTGTTAATATATTATTCTTAAAGGGTCAGGTCAGCCACCCCCTGGAATTCACTCACTGTAAAGAGCTAATGCAGGAAAGAAGGAGATGGAAACCCCTGCCTGCGGGAGACAGGAAGACTGTGTTTGAGGTAATGAGCGAGCTACTCCCTGGTGATGTCATGAGATGATTGAGAAGAATTTGGTGGGAAATACCAGTTTGTTCTCGTGTTGGGTCCTCCTGTGGCTCTTGTGGCTTGGGGAGGCACAGTCACACTCAAGGGAGGGAACGTTCCCCTAAGCACCTGCCTGGGAACATCAGGAATACCTACATTTACAGGGTGTTGCCCAGCTTTACACTTTGTGCCTCTGTTTCTGCTATGTAGCCCCTACTACAGAGTAACTCTTCTTTTTCCTCAGGTTTCTTAAGGTCCTGGAAGGCCAGGAGTCTTTGGCTAATATTTGTGCCTCCCATAATGTTATAGTAGTAGGGTGCTTCAAAAGTATGTTATATCTACTTAACCTGAACTTCAGTGATTTCTCATTGATTGTCTTAGTTCCAAACTCAGCCCACGGCCGAAATTCTCCACTAACTTTATCTTCCGCTGTTCTCCAGGGCTGCCTTGGGCAACCCTGTCTCCTCGTGGTCCTGGGAAAAAATAGTGCTTATTGCCTTTTTGTCACGGAGTAGAAAATTTCACAGGCTTTGGAACCAAGGATGCTTGCATTCGAAGGTCGGTTCTGTAATTATTGGAGGTATGTTTTGGGGAGAACAAACTTCATGGTCAATCTGAGACCCAGTCTTATCTATAAAATGGGAATCATAAAATGTAAACCTCCCTACAAAGTACTTAGAACAAAATAGGTGATATATAAATTTTAGTTCTCTTCCCACTTTTCTTCGTGGTTCTCCTCTCTTGTGGAGATGCTATTTTCCTCTCTGTGACCCAGACCTAATTCATCTTCCCACTTTTGTTTATTTATTTTTTACTTTTTTAATTTTATTTTTTAAAATTTACATCCAAATTAGTTAGCATATAGAGCAACAATGTTTCAGGAGTAGATTCCTGAGTGCCTCTTACCCATTTAGGGTAAGACCTTGATGGTAAGACCATCCCCCCTCCCATAACCCCCCCAGGAACCCTCAGTTTGTTCTCCATATTTATGAGTCTCTTCTGTTTTGTCCCCCTCCCTGTATTTATATTATTTTTGTTTCCCTTCCCTTATGTTCCTCTGTTTTGTCTCTTAAAGTCCTCATATGAGTGAAGTCATGATTTTTGTCTTTCTCTGACTGACTAATTTCACTTAGCATAATACCCTCCAGTACCATCCACGTAATTGCAAATGGCAAGATGTCATTCTTTTTGATTGCTGAGTAATACTCCATTGTATATATATATACCATATATATACCACATCTTCTTTATCCATTCATGTCCATCCATCGATGGACATTTGGGCTCTTTCCATACTTTGGCTGTTGTTGATAGTGCTGCTATAAACATGGGGGTGCATGTGTCCCTTCAAAACAGCACACCTGTATCCCATGGATAAATGCCTAGTAGTGCAATTGCTGGGTCATAGGGTAGTTCTATTGTTAGCTTTTTGAGGAACCTCCATACTGTTTTCCAGAGTGGCTGCACCAGCTTGCATTCTCATCATCTTCCCACTTTTAATGGTGTGATCATGTCCTACCTCTGCTGCAAAATCTTCCCTTATATTCAACTCACACGGACTTCTCGTTCATTCATTAATTCTTCATTCACTTAGCATTTTCTTCATTTAGACCTTGACTAACATCGTCTTAGGTTGTTGTCCAGTTGTTGCGTGTATTTGTGGGACATTTGTATTTGTATTTGATGCATCTGTGTTGGTGATGGACATCCGTATTTCTGGTCCTCTTCCTTGTGGACCCGGTAGGATCACACTTGCTGCCTCTTAAAGTTGGTCATGCCATGTGACTTGCTTTAGCCGATCATGTCAAGCAGAATTGACAAGCGTCATGTTCAGACAGAAGAGGAAGAGTCAGTACAGGACTCTCCCTCTTCTCCTCCTGCCATTGCAGTGACCTGTGACTCTCCACAAATTTGAGCCTCTGTCAACCTGGATGCCTGAGGATGACAAGGGGTAGAGACCTGCCCCTTCCACGACTTATGAAAACATGCAGCACATATGAGCGCTTAAGCACTGGTCATTTTAAGCTTCTGAAATGAGCCTAACGGGGTGTCTTGTTTCCGAGTAAGGCTAAGCAGAAGGCTGGAGTCTTCACTTGTTTCTGTGTGTCTCGTGGTATCACAAGAATATCGCACACACACCAGGCTCTTAGTGTTGGTTAAAGGAACATACTTTCATTCAATCATCCCACCTTAGGACTGAAAGGATAACTAAGGTCATCTAACGTCAACACTTATTTGTTTGAATCTCTTCTATAACTTTTCTGCCTGGTGCTCAGTCTATTTAAATAATTCCAGTGACCGGAGACTCCATTCATTAAAAAAAAAAAAAAAAAAAAAAAAAAAAAAAATTACGCTAGAAAAGCTCAGCTTTTCTTTTTTTTTTTTTTTTGTTGATCCAAAATTGATTTCAGTATAGCCTCCTTGGTTTGAGCTACCTCTCGAGCTGTAAGGAAAATGTTGGCCTTTGAGCCCAGCTTCTCACTCTGTTGGTGCAGAGGGGAGGGGTGGCTCCTTCTCACTTGAGAGAATTCACATCAGTGAATTTCACGACCCAGGTTGAATTTTCCTCCCTGTTCAAGAAAAGCCTTGGGACACTTGGGTGGCTCGGTCTGCTAAGCCTCTGACTCTTCATTTCAGCTCAGGTCATGATCTCATGGTTCATGAGTTCAAGCCCTGCATTGGGCTCTGTGCTGATGGCTCTGAGCTTGCTTGAGATTCTCTGTCTCCCTTCTCTCTCTTCTCTCTCTCTCTGCCCCTCCCCCATGTGTTCTTGCTGTCTCTCTCTCTCTCTCTTTCTTAAAAAGATATATATATATATATATATATATATATATATATATATATATAAAGGCTTCAAAAGGCCCCAGATCGCTTGTGGAACAGCTTTCAAATGTATTGCTGTGGCATATCTCCCATCATGTGAAGGGAGATCTTTTCTGTGGCCTCTCCCAAACTGCACAACACATTGGCAGGGGTTTGAGGAAAAGTGGGGCGCTCTGTGATTATGAATTGTTAGCACAAATAGTCACTATGAGGGACTGCACTCATTCATCCCACAGATGTGATAAAGCACCCCCAACTGATGGCCACAAAACCACAAGGAGCGACTCACCTCATCGGCCCCGATCTCAGCTGTGCTGTGTCTGGCCACAGCCCCTGTGCTTTCTCCAGGGAAAGTTCCATGATTAAAAAGACACGGGAGGGTCCGCTTGCAAGGCCGCTGCTGACACGGACCTGAATAGAAGCCCGGGGGATGGTGATTTATTTCCCTGAGCTGCATCTCTGGGCTCTGCAGCCAGTGGCGGACTCTGCAGCCGCACGGGGCCTTTCACCCTCCAGAGCACTCACGGCCTCAGAGCTTTTCCAGCCTCAGAGGAGTTTAGAAAGTTGAAAGCTCAGCAGAGGAAACAATATCACAAATTAAATGGTTTTGAACCATAACAAAATGAGTTTTCCTTGGAAACTGTTTTGTTTCTTTAAATCAAAAACAAAACCTCTCAGACGGTGGAAAAACACGACCCAGAGACTTAGGCAATACGGGGAGGCTGGGTACTTCTTTCTGCCCTTGCCTCGGCCCTTGCCTCCACTTGGTTAGTCCAGGAGGCATGAGGCAGGGTCAGAATGAAGGCTGGTGATGTGCAACTTCTTTGACAGCTGGACGGTCCCCAGAAAAGCATGTGATTTTCTGAGGCCAAGAGATTGAGTTTTCTGGAGGAGACTAGAAAGGAGAGAATAGAAAATGTGAGGAATTTATTCAGTTCCTCCCCCAAACAATCTCTTAACCTGTCTACTTTCCAAGGGCTGGAGATGTGAGGAGGAATAAGACAGCCCCTGTCTTCAAGGGGGAAGAAAGAGCCATTCAGTAAATAATGATGTCTCGATATGTAGATGTTATTCATTCTATATGAATATACTGTATATTTGTTATTAAATATTAGATATCTTTGTTATATTTTAGTTATTAAATGTTAAATACATTTGTTATAGATTTATAGCTGTAAAGCATCCTTCTTAGGAATAATTCACATTGACTGAGAGCCACTATGTGTCAAGAGTTCAATATTTCTCACTAAAACCCAAGGGATATAGAGATACTACTACCACTCTCTCTTTCTAGATGGAGAAACTGAGGCCTAAAGTGTCTAAGTAGTATGCTCCAGGTCACACAGCAGGTAAGAGGTGACCTGATGGCTTGTACCAGATCTGTTTTTATCCCCAGTGGACTTAACTACGGAGTCATATACACGCACTTTGTTTAACCCTCCAGACAGACCTAGGAGCTGGGAAATCATATCATCATTTTACCAAATGAGGAAATGGAGACGGACAGATCAAATAATAACTTGCACATCATCTTGCATCTAGTGAGTGGCAGAGGCAGGGTTTGACCCCAGGTTTGTTTTCAGCAGTCCGCTCCGGGGGACAGTTCTAGGCAGCTGGTTAGGACAAACTTATACTCTCAGATACAGAAGGGGCTTTTCGTATCGGCCAGCACTCACATGGTGCCTGGCACCGGCCGCAATCTCCATAGGTGTTTGTTGCATAAAATTTAACTTATACTTTAATTCCCTTATAAATGAAGAGACTGAGAATTGGAGAGGTTAAGTGACACGTTTGAGTTTGCATAGCTAGAAAATGCAGTGAACTAAAACTGCATGGAACAAGAGGGTTTTTTGCACAAAGAAGACAAGGGCCTGGTTGTAGTGACTGGAGTGAGACAGTATATCTGTATTCATCAGGATAGGCTGTGTGTGTGTGTGTATGTGTGTGTGCACGCACATTTCTGTGGCATCTCCAAATCTCAGTGGTTGAAAAGTCCATAAAACAAAAGTCTATTTCTTACTCATGCTTCAACCCTGTAGGTTGATGGGGAACTCAGCTCAGCTTGGTCGCTCAAGACCCAGGCTGACAAAGGCCCTACCCTCTTATGATTCCACCATGTCTCCAGAAAGCTCTGGAGTTCCTTAGGGAAGAAGATTATCGAGAGCTACACCCTGGTGTTTGCGGAACATGACCCACATCACTTCTGCTCATGTCTCATTGACTGAAGCAAGTCAGGTGGCTGCTCCTAACTTTACGGAGGCTGGGCGGTGTAATCCAGGGAGCAGGGAACTGGAAACACTGGTGAACACCAGCTGTGTCTTCTTCAGTGGCAAGTGGTTATGTGCGTAGGCTCTGGAGTTGGACAGTTATATCTTCGAATTCCATCCGAGACACGTGATTGTGACTGAGTTAATCTCTCTCAACTGTGGTTTCCTCTTCTGTAAAATGGCAACTGTAGTAGTAACACGTAAAGCATTTAGTCCAGCATCTGGCACAGTGTAAGCCCTCGATAAATGTTGTCACCATCTATGAGGTCACAAGCACTTGGAAACTACGACGGTAATATTTGTGGCTTAGATAGTGTGAGCTGGGAGGGGGAGGGGACAGGTATGAAGGCGACAAGACTGGATGTGGACACATCAGGGAGGAAGCTATTACCATATACCAGGCAAGAGATAATGAGGCTTACCACAGGGCAGTAATTGCTGGGAGAGAGGGAACAGGTTTGAGAAAACCAGAAGCTAAAATGATGGCAGGATGATTGTTGATTCTGAGCTGCATTTTAAGGTGGTTTAAATTCTCTTCACTACCTCAGCGATCCATAGTTGGCGGCCCCAAGGGGGAGCGAGGCACTATGGCAAAGCAGTGGTGTAATGGCTTGGAAGCAGTGGGACCCCAATATCACTCCTCTGCTCCCACCTTAGCCTGAGAAACCCTGGAGAGGGTGGTGGAGGGGGTGGTATCCTCAGGAGATGTCAGACTTCGGCTAAAAGGCCAGAGGGAACGAGTACATGGGATGAAGTTTCTGAGGGTGCAAAAGGATGAGAAGAGGGTCCCAGGGGAGGCTCATGGGAACCAGGGATGAATAGCACAGTGCCACGAATACTTACCAGTGGATTTGATTTGAAGCCACCCCCCATACCCCCTGGGCTCTAGATCCCCACAGGAGCGGCCAAAACCTGCACACAGAAGGTCTGACGGTTGCCAGTGCTTTGACCACAATCAGACCACGAGTGTCTGGTTTCTCTATGTGGTCTTGGGATCGTGCACGTGGCATGGGGTCCCTGTCTGATCAATGTTTGTTGAGTTGGAAGGAAGATTTAAGAGAAAAGGGAAGATTTTAGAGATTTTAGAGAAAAGAATGAGCCTAAAGAGCCCTCTTCCCAGCCAGACCTGAACACTAATGTTGGACGAGGACACTAGGCAGTGTCTCCACCGTCTGAAGCTGGAGAATTTGCAAGTCTGCCCTTGTAAATTCTTCCTTAGACATTACATGCTGTGATTTTTGTCCTTGTTTGTCTTCGAGCAGGGCCAGGAGTGTCCCTGAGCAGAGGGTTCCCTGGACAGCCTCCCTGACAGGGAACTAATAGAATTTCAGAGGAGAGTTGGTGGGAATGAGCATGTGGAAGTATCTCTATGTCGCTGTGTCTCCAGAACAGCTCTTCCTACTAGGAGCAGCTGTGTGCTCAGAGACTACCAATATCAGCCCATTTTAGGACCAGTCCAAGGAAAGCAATCATAGAAAGAGAAGCAAGCGGCTATGTTTACGTCTGTAGCTACTTGCATTTTGTCTTCTTTGATGCTTTCTGGAGAAACACAGAGGCACTTTCTTTCCTTTATTTCCTCTGGGTTACCTATAAGGCCACTCTACTCCCTATGGGTAGTAACCCAAAATATCATTTCCTAGAATGTAATTGACAGATATTCCCCCTTGCCCCCACTACTTAGCACCTAGTAACACCCCATACAACTAGAGCACATTCTGGGAAGAACTGAGCCAACTCTAGCTGTATTTCCAGAGAGTCTGGGATTGTCATTGATGTTAAGATTTTCTATCAAATAAATCAAGGTAACAGCTCATGTGAACAGCCAAATGCATATGGGCCAACCAATCACTGATGTCAGGTGGGTTAAAGTTCTCTGTGACTTTTCATGATCACAAATTATGTCTCTACATGGCTGCCTGGGTGATCTTCTCAAGTGCAAATTGGGGCTTCCCAGGCTTGCCTTTGCCTATGGGACAAAATCTAGATTCCAGAGAACAGTGTTTAGGGCTCCTCACAAGCAACTCCTAACTGCTTTTCCAGCATCATCTTTCTTCTGACTCCTAAGGACATCTTGGACTCTGTTCAAGCCACCTTCCTCCAGTTACCCACAATCCCAAACTCCCCTTTGCCTCCATGCTTTTGTAAATGCTGTTTTCTCTGCCTGGGACTTGCTTTTGTCCTTGTAGTATGCTTCTACTCATCCTTTGAGCCTCAGCTCAAATTCCTTCTCTTGTAAAAGGCCTTCCTGGCCTCCATAAGCAGAGTTAAAAGTTTTCTCTCACCTCATGTTACCATTTATCACATCCACATTGATTCCATTACTCACTAATTAGATTGTGTCTGGTTTTCCCACTAGACTGTGAGCCCTCAGAGGGCAAATACCCTGTCTTATTCATGTTTTTCCCCCCAATGTCTAGCACATGGTAGAAACTTAATAAATGTTTGTTGAAAGAATAGCTGATTAAATAAAAAAAAACAACAACAATAAAAGTAGGGGATGTTACTGCCCAGTTACAGATTTGTAGCTGGTGTTCAATAGTCCAGGAATGAAGGAAAATGAGCTTGAAGTTGCTTGGTCACCAGCTGATATTTCTTACCAACAAGGAAAAACATTGAACAAATGGAAAGCACTGCTGAGTGATGTGATCCTTAAGGAGTAGTGAAACTACTCAGAGAAGATATCAGGCAGGCACCTAGTGGTTCCTCAGGAAGGACTTTGTTTTTCACTTACGTCAAAGCTTCTCTAGCATCCCTCTTTGACTCCTTCCCTACGCTTCTAAGTATGTTCATACGTTCCATGTTAAACAAGAAAAGCAAACAAGTAACCTCTAACCATGCCTGAAGCTCTATCTCTAAGATCCGTGATGGAACTTCTCAGGGTTGTGATAAACACATAAAGTATTTTGACTTCCTCAAGGCATTTGACCACGTAGCTCATGAAATCCTTGCAGAGAGGATGAAAAAGAAGTGGGTTAAAGTTTGACGACAGCCGAGTTTAAGGAGCACTGGCTGTAGATCGATACTACCCTGGAAGCAGGTCTTGGTGACAAGCCAATGGCTGTCTTCCATGGCCTCATCTTCCTGTAGGCTTCCTTTTTCTGCATTCATTCCAGCCATGCTGGCCTCTTATCAGCTTCCAGTACTTTCTGGGCTCTCTTCACCGCCAGATCTTTTGTAGAAGGCCTTTGCCTGGAAACTTCTTCACTCTCTTCACCTGGTTTGTCCCACACATCCCTCACCTCACACATGACTTCCTCCTCCCCACCCAGGTCCAATCCCTTTATTGTAGTGCTCCTGGTCCCACACACTTCTATTTGTAGCACTCCTCATGGCTACAGTTTATTTATTTGTGGGTTATCTTTCTTCTTCATGAGACCCTAAGGAGAGGTTTCTTTTCCCATGTCTGAGTTTTCTTACTGGTGCATTCTCAGTTCCTGTAAAGTCCTTGGCTTGGATGAACAAGAACAAAAGAATGAATAGGAAAGCTAAAGTCCAAGTTAAGCAAATGCAAGCTCTGAAAGTATGTGGAGGCTGCCCAGGGTCCAAAGCTGACAGGAACAAGCAAACAAATAAAGAGAGTGTTCAGACAAAGTGAGTTTGCGGTGAATTCCTTGGACCACGGTCACATACATTGGTATTTCTTTTAAAAGTTCCAGGTTGCTGTGATTCTTCTTTAAGTCACAGTTCTCTGGAGGCTGAGAGAACTGATCAGTATGTTGGATCACCGGATCAGTATTCAGAAAGAACACAAGACCAGTGATCCTTCAAATCATTGAGTGTCTCTTATCAGTCCTACACTCTAACCTCTAGGGGGAGCTCAAGGCTTCTCCTCTCACCAGGTGACCAAAGGAGAAGGGGTGGGGCTCCCAGTGGGAGGAATAATGTGATTATAAATGGAGCTGGACTGAGCAAATGCCCTTTTATCCACCCTCCCTGTTTCACAGTTTGCTTTTGCTCTTGGTGTCTCTCCTTTTCTGCTGTGCTGTGTTTGTCCATCAGATGGGCTTGTCTGGATGAGTTCACGTAAGTTCTACAAAAGCCAGAGATGCTCCAGTCAAGGTTGACAGGATGGAAGACATTATAGGGATTTGGGGGGCAATGCTATAATTAGGAGGAAAGATTAAGCTTTTGCCTCATGCCTTCTTGGTGCTTTTATGCCTTGAGCTGTCATCATGAGGAGAGGCAGCCCGTAGAAGACACACCCAACATGTCAGTGAGCCAGGCACTGTGCTAGGCTCTGCAACACCATGATGAGTTAGACATAGTTCCTGCCCACAGAGGCTTTCGGTCTCACTGTTTAGTCCGCCACACTCCCGTGTTTAACTTAAATAATCGTTGGCAGAAATACAAGATGGAGGAGTCTTGGTTTAATAATAGTAAGAAAACAAAACACAACAAAACCCCAAGGAATTATAATTTACCATAAACTCAAAATGAAAATCTAGAGTGATGTGGCAGCTGCAAAAGTTTTTGTAATTTTAGGCTCCATTAATAGAAATATACTATGTGGATCAAAGGAGTTAATAGTCTCATTGTAATTAGTGCTGGTCAGTCCACATCTGGAGTATTGTGTTTCCTTCTGGACACCACATCTGAAGAGACACGCGGACAAATTAGAGTGTGTCTAGAGAGGGCTGCCCAGGATGGTGAGGGGGCTGGAAACCCTATCATACACAGATAATTGAAGGACCTGGGAATGTTTAGGCTGGGAAATAAAAGACTTAGGTGGGGGACATAATAGCTATTTTCAAAGATTTGTCATACAGAAAAGGGCATAGGCCAACTCCATGTGTTGTTATAGAGAACGCTTCTCAGGAATAGCACTTGGGTGAACTAGTGGAGATGTTAGGGAAAGATTTTTAGTTTGACACGGGGAGAAGCTTTGTAGCAACCAAGCTGTCCAATGGTGGACCGGGTGTTCTCTTCTCTCAGCATTTTACTTTCTTGTCTTTCTTTCTTTCTTTCTTTCTTTCTTTCTTAAATATATTTAAGTTTATTTATTTTTTGTTTATTTTTAAGTGTATTTAATTATTTTGAGTTTATTTTTTAATTTTTTACAGTTTATTTATTTTGAGAGAGAGTGAGCGTGAGTGGGGTAGGTGCAGAGAGAGAGGAGAGAAAATGTTAAGCAGACTGTGTGCTGTAAGCACAGAGCCTGACGCTGGGCTCAAACTCAAGAACCGTGAGATCATGACCTGAGCCGAGATCAAGAGTCGGACGCTTAACCGACTGAGCCACTCAGGTGCTGTCTGCCTCTCTTTCTAAGAACTGGTTTGCAGGTTCCCTTTTCCTCCCTAATGATCTCAAATCCCTCATTCTTCTTGGTCATGACGGAATGAGGCCTTACAATTTACTTCTGTGTGAGTGAATGGTAATATTGACAACCAACACTATGCTAAGCACTTTACAGAGGTGATATTCATTGCTTAGTGCGAAGTATGGAATAAATATAATCATCATTCCATTGTATAGAGGAAGAAACAAAGCTTAGATAACTTGTGCAAAGTCACATACCTAGTGCTATGGATTGAATGATGTGCCCCCTAAATTCATATGTTGAAGCCCTAACCCTTAGTGTAGCTGTATTTGGAAATGGAGCTTTCAAGGAAAAAAATAGTTAAATGAAGTCTTAAGGGTAGGACTTCAATCCAATGGGGTCAGTGTCCTTATAAGGCCTCTTCTTTTTCCTCCCCTTTCCCCCCCTCCTCTGTCTTTCTCTTTCCTCCAAGGGAGGACATAGTGACAAAGCACCATCTATAAGCTGGGAAGAGAGCCCTCACCAGAAACCAAATCAGCCAACACATTGATTTTAGACTTCCCAGCCTCCAAAACTGAAAAATAAATTTCTGTTGTTTAAGCCACCCAGTCAATGGTATTTTGTTAAGGCAGCCCAAGCTGAGTAATATAGTCAGGAAATGGGAGAGCCAGGATTTGAACCCAGAAATTCTACTTTCCCAGCCTTTTCCTGCTATACATGCCTTTTCTCCACCAAAATATAAACTCATGAAAAAAAAAAAAAAAAACAACAAACAGGTAGATTAGAAGTTGGAACCTAAGTGGATTAATGGAGTAGAATACTTTTCCCAGTGAATTAGGGGCAGAAACACATGGCAGACATAAATACGTAGCTTGTGTGCTCAGTGTGTTCTCCCAGACTTGCCACTTCTTGCTACTTTTACTGTGCAGAGGGTCTTTGTTAAAAGAAAATGGTACTCAGATCCACCCCGTAGTCCAGATGGCCTGCACGTGTCACCAGGCTGGGCCTTCTTTGCTCAGTGGCACAGCCAGGATTCTGATTTAAACATTGCCTTCTTTTTCTGACACTCTCCCCTGGTTCTGTGGGGATCCGGGTATTCCATTTTAATTGTGTCTTTATTGCTTTACGTAATACAAAGTCTTTTATAATGAATAAGACAATTGAAAAGCTCTTTCCTCTTAAAAGCCTCTATGACTCACCAAATACACTCAAACCACAACTCAATAAAGCCATGATTAAAGTCTATGTCGAATAAATCCCTCAATGAGCAGAGTTTTGTGTGCTGTTACCACAAGTCATCAAAACCCTTTGATGTATGTTGGGCCCTCTTGCTCATAGACCTCTGTCCTATCATCACTTTCCCCAGCCATGAATCTTATGCCCATATGATTTCTCAATGGAGAAGAAGTCTTGTCTAACGGGAGGCACAGAGGGAAGGCTTCCTGGAACATTGGAGGAAAACCAGGAAAGTGACCCAAATGAAAGGTAAGACTAGAAGAAGAAAATCAGCAGCAAATGGATAGCTTTCCCAGCTGGCATCCTTGCCTGTGCTGAATCCAGAGGCTGCTGGAATAAGTGAGCAAGACTGATTTAGAGGGAGTTTGGCCCACATTTTCATCTTCTGGCTCTTGTTCTGTGTAGAATCATGTTGTGAAAAAGAAAAAAAAAACACACCCTTCAAACCGTGTCTGAAACAAAATTCTTTCCAGAGAGACATTTATATTTACCACCTGAGGCTTCCAGTCCCAATACCAAGAGGTTCACTGAATTACCTGAATATACAATCTTGGTATACACGTACAACATTTGCTTTGATTTTATTGCTTCCAGCAACTATTAATTCAGAGAGAACTAACTGGCCATCTGTTCTGATAAACTTGAGGTGGCTTCAATTCTTTGAAAAATTTTTTTCCAGCAAAGCTTCTCTTCAGGCCATTGAAAGCCTCATTTCTTTGTGTGTTCGTGATATTTTACTCAAAATAGTGATCTTTTTACTTAATGGATAAAGGAGAGATTGTAATGATAGCAGCAACCGTTAGAGATCCAGCAAGGAGCCCCCTAAAGAGAGAAGACTAGAACTGCTTGTTGTTTCTAGTCTTCAATGTCGGCCAACTGTAAGCTGTATGTTGCCCTTTAAGGGCAAGTGCCTAGAGGTGCAAACTCCACATATGAAACTCCATCCAGAGATCTGGCTTGGGGTTTTCAAATGCTTTGAGTACTCCTGACACGGTTGGGCTATGGAATTCATCTATTTCAAGCTGAAGGGAGACAAATCCTGAGACCAATGGGAGCTGCTTGTTTTACACACTTAACTGTGACATTTGTCATTTTTACAGCCATTGCCGATAGTTATATTGAGTGTTATGTAAACTGTCCCGGGTGTGGTAAAGACAGCCCCTCGGGGAAACTTTAAGACAGACCAGAATGTCTGACGCCGTTGAGGATGCCTTTTCATCCCTCTGTTATCAAGATGAAGAAACAGAGGGTCAGAAAGGAAAGGACGCTCACTCAGATTTACTTTGAGAGGGAAGGATTCTGCATCAACCTTCTGTTGTGGTGCTTTGCTGGTCACTGAGTTTTTCTGCAAGTAGGACCGAGCCTGGGTGGCAGGATCTGCTGGGTGGCAGATACCTCTTTTTCTGCCTCGCTGCTAAACATACCCCTTTGAGGTCTGACTCATGAGACCCTGCCTTGGCCCCTGGCTTCCCTTTGGGATGAATTTCTACCTCCTCAAGGCTTGGTTGGAGCCCCTGTTATGCTTTTCCCAGTATTATATGTGTGAGTCAGGTCTGCTCCCTTCTGACTTCTCCCCATCAAGGGAGGAGGACTGCGGGGAATCAGATCCCCAGGTTATTCAGGTGAATATTAAAGTCTGAGAAACACTTCCCAGGGCGGGACCAAGGTCAGGGGCACAGGCAAGGAGTTTGGAACTCAGTGGGGGTGAGATGGGAGTAAGCGTAAGTCAGGACAAGCAGGTGGGGCCAAGGTGAGGGGCAGGGTGGTTACTGCCGACACCAGGGGGTATTTGAACTTGCCGCCTTGTGCTGTGGCGTGGGGTACGTGGATATATCCAGCCAAAATGCTCTTTTCGGCTTTCACCTTGGATGTAGGGACCTGGAGGGTAGCGACCTACCTTACCCTCTGTCTCCTCGGGGCCTAGCATGGCACTGGCACATCAGAGATGTGCAGCTGGTGCCTGCTGAACTGAATAGGCCTCCTCAGCCCCTCCTGAGCTTGGGGTGATTGTAATGGAGAGTCGCCACTGATTCTGCATTTCCCCCAGGGCTCTCCTGCTAAGATAAAGACGTTTTGGTATTTTCTTCAGCAAAAACCATCCAGCTGGATCAGAGAGGCTCCAGCATCATATCCCTTGAAAAAGCCCAGGCAGTGCCCAGAAGACCCATCAGCGCGCCACCCCTGCACAACGGAAAATGGACCTGCGGGTTCTTGCTCTTATTTCTGGAAGAGTTGGTGCCGGACGCCAAAGGCAGAGCCCTGCTGGGCACTGGGGGGGATCGTGAGTGCCAGCCTCTGCAGAACCTCAGGAATGAGCCCGGCTTGCCGCAGCCTTCTCCTGGCAAGAGTTAACGCGAAGGTGCAGCCGAAAGAATGCGAAGGAGGCAGAGCCGGCTCGGGGGATTGCTATTGCAATCAGAAGACGGCCCAAGTCAGAGTTCCAAAGTCCTTTGAAGGGATGCCAGCTTGGACACATGCTTCCAATTATCATACGCAATCTCGAGACAGTGTGCAAGTTGCACTTTCATTATGTCAAAGTGAAAGGAATAGCGAGGGCGAAATAAAGGGGGGGAGGCCGCCAGGCCAGAGACAGCACTGAGCTGTGGCACCAAATGTCAGCCCAGGCGCCTAGCAGGCCTTCGACCCGGGTCTGTCCCCAAAGCCAGGGGCTCGTTGGGCCCACTCTGAGGGCCAGCCTTTCTCCTACTTATTTGGGGGGGTTAAGGAAACCCAGCTGATAAGGCTGGAGGGGGTCCCATCTTCAAGAAGCTATTTGCCTGCCCAGCTCTTTGGCATCTGGGCTCAGTACAAAGATTTTGTGGGTAGCATGAACCTTGTGAGCCTTGTGTTCATCCGCGGGATTTCACACCGTTCTTCCTCGGGTTTCCCCAAGGTCTGTATTTGCAGGAGAAACTAGTTGCTTTGCCAGCTTGTAGCTCAGAATGAGGCGAGAGAACAGGGGTGGTTCTTCCGTCTCTCCCGCCTGGGGCCGGACGACCTCTTGGGTGGGTTTTACATTGTTTGTAAATCTGGAAAACCTCCTAGCACAAACAATAATTTCATTCAACTCCTTTTTCCAAACACAGTTTTAAAAGTTGTTTCCTTCAGGAAGTCTTCCCTGATTCGCTCTTTCCACCCCGTTGCCTCTTATCAGTGCAGCTTTGGTTTTGAGTGTTTATCTGCACTGATTTGTTTGTTGCTCTGTGTTTTCAAGTCAGTGTGTGGGTGCATGTGAGTGTAGAGGTATGCTTCCTGGCCGCTTCTTAGCTCTCGGGGGCTCTCTTTGTGTGTGTATTTGTATGTTGTGTCTGTATGTGGACATACATGTACGTGTCTTTGTATGTATTTGTGCGTGTATTTGTATATGTTTTACATACGACAATTGACAACATGCCAAGCATTGAGCTAAGTGCCTTACAACTCAACAAAGTAGATTCTATTGTTATCATCCACATCTTCTGTATAAGAAACCAAAGTGCAGAGAAAGAAGGTAATTTGTCTGATATGGCTCAGTCAGGCTTGAGGTGAGGCCAGGATTTGACTGTGGCAGTCTGATTATCCTTGTGGCCATGACACCACCCTCTGAAAGCTTCTCGGATAACTCTCCTGCAATGGCCTCAGGACGGACCTTGTCTTTAACCCCTTAACCCATTTATTGCTGACACAGGGGAGGCACAGACAGGGTGGGGGTGGCGGCGGTAGAGAAAAAAAAAAAAAAGGAATTAAATGGTTTTACCTGCCCTATTGCCCTGATCGAGCGGCTGTCACGTGCAAGATCGGGCCAGGTGCCACGGGGACGCAGATGGAACGCATCCTTGATTTTAAGGAGCAGTCCGGGGTTGGAGGGATTCTCTTCAGGCTTCTGGTGCAGGAGGGCCCGCCTGGTTTCGTCTTGGCTCTGGACCTCCTGAGCCACCTCCACAAACCCAGGTGAATTTTGAGAAGGTCACAGCCTTTTTTGTGGCCGACTCAAGTGAGCTGGAGTGAAACAGATCCCATACGTGCTTGCCACGCGGAAATGTTCAGAGCCGATGGTCGCTAAACTTGCCAGAGGCTGGAGGACTAAACCCATCCCAGAGAACCGAGAAGGAGTCCTCTGGCAGTGAGGCAGGCAAACAAAACGCGCAGACTTCTGGCACTCTTCTTAAGGTGGTCTTCGTGTTAGAACCCAGACACTTGCTCAGAGCTAATCCGCACGAGCTGCTCGGTACTGAGCTGGCACATAGCAAGCTCTTAGTAAATGCTCACAGTCACTATGGCATGTCACGGAACGAACCGGCGATACATCTGCAAAACTGTTCACAAACCTCCTCGCCTGGTTGAAAGCTGTTCCACCCTCTTCTAACATCCTATTAGGGGTCCCCAGCCAACTCGACTTTTCAAAACTAAATTTTATTACATACTTCCCAAGTGCCAGGCACAGTGTATGTATTTATGTATTATCTCATTGAATATTATATATTATCTCATTTAATCAGCTCTAGGCCCTCCGAGAAAAGTGCTATTATTATCCCCATTCCACGGATGAAGAAACTGCAACTCAGAGACATGAAGCAACTTGGCTAAGGTCACACAGCCTAAGTAGAAATCCTTTGCTTGTGTGGCTCCAGAGCCCATACCCTTTACCATGAGGCTAGAACCTCTGGAATGTGCGGGGCTTTCCTGAGCCTGGATTCAAACAGAATCTGAAGCTGAAGGACTGCTGTCCTTGCTCTTGACCTTCTGGGCCTGGCTATGCCATACCCATATTCATTTTCCATGACATCCGCTGACCAGAGGGTTTCCCTTACCCAATCCATGCCTCTGCCAATAAACCAATGTTTAGTGAGTGCCTTTCCTACACGCAGTACAGGAATAAAGTAATAAATTACTTTGCCTTACACTTGCATGGGATGTGGCTGTTTACTTTCAAATATGTGGTTTTGCTTCCTGGTCCTAACTCTGGGAGATAGGAATGATTATTTTCATTTCACAGCTGCAGGATCTGAGGTCAAAGAGGAGCCGAGGCTTGCCAAAGTTCACAGATAGGAATGGGGGAGCGGGGCCTAGAGATAGCTCTGTGGACACCAAGTCCTTTGTTTGAGGCATCACACCAGCTGCTTCCTCAGCACCAGGGGCCTGGGGGCTCCCATGGTTCCATTCAGGCTGCTGGAAGAAAGACTGAGGTCACTGCCAAGTTGGACCCCTGTGATCTTCATAGCCCACACTTGCACTCAGTTCCGCACCGCCCCCTTCCCTTTTCTCCAAGGAGCAGGCAATATGTGGCCCAGGGCAGGGGGCAGACCCTGCCCCTGTGTCCTCTGTCCTCCAGGTCTGCGGTGGGCCCTTCTCCCATAATGCAGATTATACTGAGGAGGAAGTGGGGAGACCAATGAAGAACATTCCCGTGTCTCACGGGGGTGAAAATAGCCGTGCACTGGCTGCTGAAAATCTGTATCTCTGTTCGTAGGTGTTTTGCTAGTAGCAGAAGCAGATCTAGGGGAGGCTGGCGCTCTGGCTGGGGGAGGGGAGGCCAGCAGGACAGGCTCGGAATATAAACTAGAGTCAGGCACCATGTTGCTCTTGTCTCCCAGAACCAGGAGATTGGCTTTGCCGGGAGGGCTGGGCCGTGTCGGGCTGAGGATGAGCCAGGGTCTGCACTAGTTTTCTCTGGCATGCCGGAGGGAGGCCCTCGGATGAGGCTGCGAGGGGAGGCTATCTGCGCTGACCCTCCCGGCTTTGGGGGTGCTGGGGTGGGAAACCTCAGTGAGGCCAGTGAAGGAAGGGCTTGTGCGATCTGCAGCTGCCACCCCCGTAGAACACAATGGGTGGGTTCGAGCTGTTGTTTCAACGTGTTCGAGTGTCTGGCTCCCTGATGACCTAGGCCAGCCTCTCGGAGGCTGGCCCGGCTGGGTCCGGAAGCCAGAGCTCCCCCGCTCTGTGTGTGGGGGGGGGGGTTTGCAGAGTCCAAGCTGCAGAACCACCAGGCTCGGGGTTGATTTTGGACTGCTCCAGCTCCGTTCAGCCAAACTTCAGCCAAGCCGAGAGCTCCAGGCATGGTGTGAAAACCCTGACCCCCACACCGTGACTCCAGAGGTGGGCCTGGAGCCCCGGCACCTTCGGGGAGGGCCTTGGCGTTAGTGGGGTGAGGGGGGCCTCCTTCTACCTGACCCTTGGCCTCCGTCCTTCCTTAGAGGTTTGGAGGCTGTCGGCCCTCCGGGCAGGCCAGGAGAGTCCCAAAATATCTTCTTGAGAGGTCCCAGCGGCCCGTAGTGCCGGGAGCAGCTCCCCAGACCCTTCGTGCTGGCCAAGCTGCTCACCAACGAAGCTTCGTGGCTGGGAGCTTCCTAGATGCCTCCCTCTCAGGCCTGCCAGCCTCAGGAGGAAGGCCCCCCAGGAACTGTTTGCAGGCGGGGCCAGGGGGGCTGAGGGCACTGGAGCCCAGCAAAAAGCCGCAGACACAGGCCAGTGGGAGGCTCCCTCCCCCAGGTCTTTATCTGACCAAGTATCTCGGCACACAATGTTCTGGTTGGTGTTTCTTGAACATAAATCTTTATTCCAATTGCAGTAGCTTTGATGGAAAAAAACAGGGCACACTTCATCGTGCTTTTACCCTAATCAAATGTCTCTCTTGCCAATGCTCTCGACGTTTCTAACTTGCCCTATTTGGATTGGGTTGGGGGCGGATGGGACAGAGAAAGTTCTAGAGGAATGAATAGGACCATTTGCTGTTTTGTTTTGTTTTGTTTTGTTTTTTTAACCAGAGGGACAAGCTGGATCTAAACACTAGAGTAGGGCTTTCACCCCGTGCAGGAAGGGGATGGCTAGGGAAGTGAAAACTTGGTTTCAGTGTATGTGTTCTTCTGGGGGAAAAACTGTGCCTTCAGGGAAAAAATTAAAAAATCGCAGGGGAAGGTGGCAGCTTGAGGATGGGTGGAGCCCTGGGCCAGGCTGCCCCCTGGGGTCTGTCTGTCACCCCCCTCTCTTTCTAAGACCTCTTGAAGTAGTCAGTGTTGATGAGGACAACCCCCTCAAAACATGACTACTCAAGGTGTTGGGTTTCTTGGAAGCCTGGGATCCTGATGCTGGTAAATATGACACACCTTCCTCCTCTTTCTGCTCCATCGCCCCCCTCCTCGCCTGCCTCTCCTCTCCTCTCTCCCGTTAGCTTTCCCATCAGGGCAGGCAGGAAGCCATTGTTCCCTCCTGGTGTGACCCCCCCCTTTCCTATGCATCTCCCTGGCTTTTGTGTTGGTTCTCACTGTTTCTTTTTCTCCCCCGCCATCTTCTCTGCCGGTCCCATGACCCCGTCCACCTTTGGTCACTTGTGGACATCACCCAGTTAGAAATCAAAAAGTTCTTTCTGGCTCCCTGGCTCGTAGGCCAACGCTGGGGCCCCTGGAAGTTGCCGTGGGGCCGTCAGTGGGTGGGAAGAGTGTTGGAGGCCCTCCTGTTTTCTCGGATAATGAAATCTTTCTGCAGGAAGCCTCTGGAGGATGAATCGAGGACCAGCCAGTAGTACTAAGGCAATCTTAACATGAAATCAGATCCACCATGACAGCTCTCATGAGATTATCTCGTTACCGCTCCTCTGGTCAGCATTTCTGCAAAAAGCAGCTCTCCCCCTAAGAACAAGCCTACCTCACAGGTCTTTGGTGCACGTCTCCTCCTATCTAGATGGTGAGGGCCTCCAGGACCCAGGCTGGGCCTGAGGCGGGGGATCTGCTTCTGATGAGGCTCCACAAACCTCCCCGCGCGAAGCAATCAAGGCTCCTGCATCGGGGCGGTGGGACAGGTAATCCAAGGATTAGGTAGCTTTGGCTCTGGAATGCAGAGCGAAGTTGCAATCCAGCAGACTTCCCTTTCTAATCATGTCCGGCTTAGGCTAATATCTGAACCCAGTCAGCCTTCCCTGAAGTTTTTGCAGAGCTGGCTGGGGTGGGGCGAGGGTTCCAGCCAGGGGTTGCTGTGGGCAATTCACCCTGCAACGGCCCAAGCCTCGTAGGTGGTCACAGTGGGGCAAAATGACTGGAGCTCTGGCACAAGGGATGCTTCCAAAAATTTAATAAATAATGATTTTTTAAAACTGTATAAACTATAAATTACCATGCAGTCCTTATAATTTAAAATAATTTACAGGTTGAGGTAGGGAGGGGCCCAGGAGGGTGTGGAGGGGGAGCTCGGGGAGGGTGGGGGCTGCCCTGCAGGTCAGGCTCTTCTCCCAGCCTTCCTGCTGAGCACACACACACAGGCCGTGTCGATCCGGATGAACCTCCAGGCGGCCTGCTTGCCGTCCATGGTCAGCGCCTTGACGAAGGTGTGCGTTGTGGTACAGTATGAGTTCCAGTGCTTGGAGTCGATGCCCCTGCATCCGCTGTCCACGGGAGTGGGGTCCCGGCACTTGGTCTCAAAAAAGTACTGTTTGAACACACTGTTGTTAATGTTCACCTCTCCCAGCACCATCACCTCCTTGCCCTTGATGTCCGTGGCGGTGGTCTTGTCCCCCACCCACACGCTGACGCTGTCGCACACCGAGAACTCCCCCCGGTGGAAGACAGGGTGCGACGACGACCGCTTGCTCCTGTGAGTCCTGTTGAAGGAGGCAGCACCACCCGCCTCCAAGTCCAGACCCTGAGTATCTGCAGCCACAGGTGGGGGGTGCGTGCTGAACAGCACGCGGGGTGAACGCAGTCGCCGCTTTTTAAAAAGTTTGGGGTCCACAGTGATGTTGCGGGTCTGCCCTGCCACCCTCGCGGCTATTGCCCCGGCCGGGGTGCTGCGGGCTCTGCGGAGGGCTGTGTCGAGGGAATGCTGAAGCTTAGTCCAGTGGGCTTGGGGGATGGCGTGTCCTGCTGGGACATTGCTCTCTGGGTGTGGTTCTGCCTGTATGCCGATCAAAAGAGCTGTGATCAGAGTGTAGGACAACATGGACATTACGCTATGCACCTGGAATGAAACAGAAACGAGGATTATTCCACGGTGCACTAAGTTTTGAACAAAGGCAGTTTCTGGGTCTTGACCTCCCTAGAGGATCATGAGGTTTCACCTGGGAGTCTAAGGGCAAGGTGACCTGGGATTTACCATTCAAACCGGGATACCCTTGAGAGTGACAGGGGCTGCGAGCTACAGTTATTGATCAGGCATGGACAGGCCGGCTCAGATGACCTGGGGGTATGGTCATGCCATCTAGGGGTGGGCTTTTTCGGGAAGGGACAGAGCCCTCGAACTTGCCAGCAGCTCTTACCAAGTCCTTTGAGTTGTCTGCCTGCCAGCCTGGGGCAGCTGTGGGCGGGCAGTATGTGTCTGACACCTGTTCCCAGCACTGTGTCCTGCCCGAAGGCTTGGCTCCCCTGGGAAGGCTGTGGGAAGGGCTGCCGGGGACGTATCTTGAAGCCTTGGCACCGAATACACTTTCTTCAGACAGCAGTACCGGGTCAGATCTGAGATCTGGTGACTCGGAACCCTTGCTACAAATCCATGAGGCATCACATTTGGCAAAAAGGTATAGAGCTCTGGGACCGTCATCGCCAGCCTATTCAGCTGCCAGCCAGCACACACAGATACTGATACTGATAATAGTTCCTGGTCGTGGGACATTCTTAAACTTTTCAAATGCATTCATTTCGAATTTCTCATTAATCTGTGAGTTAGGTTAGGATTCATCATCTTTCTGTCATGTACAAAGAGAGTGATCCACACAAAATTAATGAACAGGCCTAAAGTCATCGGCACAAACTAGACTAATAGACGCCAAAGCTGACCTTACTAAGCCAATCTACCCTTCCTCCCTCCCTGTCCCCGCCTCCCTCCATTCCTTCTTTCCTTTCCCTTCCTTTCCTTTCCTTTCCTTTCCTTTCCTTTCCTTTCCTTTCCTTTCCTTTCCTCCTTCCTTTCCTTCCTCCCTTCCCTTCCCTTCCCTTCCCTTCCTTTCCTTTCCTTTCCTTTCTTCCCTCCCTTCCCTTTCCTTTCCTTTCCTTTCCTTTCCTTTCCTTTCCTTTCCTTTCTCTTCCCTCCCTTCCCTTCTCTTCTCTTCCCTTTCCTTTCCTTCCTCCCTTTCCTTTCCTTTCCTTTCCTTTTTCTTTCCTCCCTTCCCTTCCCTTTATTTCCCTTTCCTTTCCTTTCCTTTCCTTTTTCTTTCCTCCCTTCCCTTCCCTTCCCTTTCTTTCCTCCCTTCCCTTTCACTTCCTTCCTTCTCACTTTCTCTTTCATTCTTAAACATGCCTTTTCTTTTTATTATTTACTTTTATGTGAGTATAGACCAAATGGCAGAAATCCATCTGTCCCCAAGAGGCAGTACTAGCCTCTCCTAGAGCCTGGGCCAGATAGGGCTCCACACTGCCGTCGAGTGACCACCCCCAGGCAGCTAACTGTGGAGTTACCTCTGCTCTTGAACTCACTTCTGGTGGGGTCCTAGTCACACCTGCAGATGTATATCAAGTGTCACCCCCTCTCTTGGTAGGGTTAGAGGCATCCCCTGGAGAGGGTGCTCAAACTTCCTATTCCATCCCTTCCCCCCACTCCTCCCCACTCCCACAGGTCATTCTGTGACCTGCCCTCTTTTCCAGCCTGCCTGCCACAGACACCACCTTCTCCTTGAGGCTCCTCAGATCACCCTAGGAAAAGTGATCTCTTTCCACGCTCAACTGCTGAAGTGCGTGTGCACACGGGTGTGTTCTCTCCTACTAAATCAGTGCAATGACAGGAACTCTGCATCAGATCTGGGGTTAGAAAGCCTTGTGTGGATTCCAAACTGGTTAGCAAAGGGGAAGTCATTTAATCTTTCCGAGCCTTAGTTTCCTCGGAAAAAAAAGCTAAAAAAGCTAAAAAAGCAGGCAAAAACTACGATTTCACAGGGTTGTCATGAGGACTGATAGGTGCCCACACACCTCCTTAGTCCAGGGTCCTGCCAATGTCCTGTGGTCAAGGACTTTGTCTTCTTCAGTCACATTGCTGCTCGTTCACTCTCCAAGCCTACTCCATTCACGTCTTTTCATAGCACTGACTACCCCGATTGGGCTGTTTTTCAAGCCCAGTGATTTGAGCCCGTCTCCCCACTGGCTGCAAGGACCTGGAGCGCAGAGCCGCGTCTCCTCCACACGCACTAGTCACTCCATCCCTCGGTGTGCACCTCTCTGATCTTCCATGATGGCTTGTGCGTAGCCCTCTCACCTCTCCTTGCGCTGTGGGCAATCATGAACATGTCTGTCTCATAAGAGCACTTCAGACGGTGTGCCATTTGAAGTTAAGTATCTCGGGGACCATGCGTAGTTCTGGCACACAACAAATAAAAGGAAAATGAATGGAAGAGTGAATGGGGATGGCCCGAGAGGCTCACTGCCTGCCTTCTCTTCGCTGCGGTGCACGCCTCCTTTTGGATTTTGTGGCTATGGCTATGTGCTGCGTTCCTAATCTGTTTTCAAAGGGATGCATTCTTCTCCTCAACTGTGCTTTATTTCAGCTGGCAACAGGCAGCTCTTTGGTGAGATACCAAGAAAACCACCAAATTCTTTTCTCTTGGGTTACTTAGGAAAACATCGGTGTTTCCTCCAGGCCTCCAGCCGGCCACGCAGAGCCGGGCTTCTGACCGCCGCTGGTTCTGCTGGCTAATGGTGTGATAGTCCAGCCAACGGCCACAATCATTTGTTGGTAGCTAAGTCAAACCCCTTCGTGGGCTCCTTTCCTTTCTTCTCAACACACGGTGGCTCTCCTCAGACAAGAAGGAGAAGAAAGGAAACCGAAATTCATCCCTTTATAACCAAATTAGTAACACTTAGAATTTGGTTGGGGAAATGGGAAAAAATAACCACTAAGAGTTAGGGTTTTGACAGTAATAAGGGACCTACTGCTCCCTCTCTCCCATGACCACAGGTCCCCACCCACTCCTACAGTCTCCCCTTTGGTAAGCTCATCCTCTTGTAAGAGTCCCGTCTTCTGTGGGGCTGACGCCCATACCGGGACCTCTAGCCCAACTGCTCGTTTGAAAGCCAGTTCTGAACCTCCAGCTTCCTCGTGAGCAAATTTCCACGGATACTGACATTTAAAAAAAAAATTTTTTTTAACATTTGTTTTTTGAGCGACAGAGAGAGACATAGCATGAGCGGGAGAGGGGCAGAGAAAGAGAGTCACAGACTCCAAAGCAGGCTCTAGGCCCCGAGCTGTCAGCACAGAGCCCGACGTGGGGCTCGAACTCACAAACCGCGAGATAATGACCTGAGCTGAAGTAGGACATTCAACCAACTGAGCCACCCAGGCGCCCCAGATACTGACATTTTAAATGCAAGGCATCCCAAGCAAAAACCTTCACACCCATACTCCTCATTAGGACAATCATTCCCTGCCCCTGGCTTTACTCAACAACAGCAGCTCCATTTTGGACCACTTGATGGTTTATGATGGAGTTCCACAGCTGCTATCTCTTGTGAACATCTCCCCCCATACTGCTAAATGTGTTTCCCCAACCTCTTCCTTTTTCCATCACTGGAACCACCATCCCCTTGTTCACCAGCTCCAAAACTCCACTCTTCGTTGGCCTCAGCTCCTTCCTCCTGGCCTCCCCTCCAGCCCTTTGCCTTTTGCTTCCGTAGCATCTCTTGAAATTCTGTTTTATTCTCACCTCTCTGTTCCTAGTTCAGGTCACAGAACAGTCTCCCAACTGATGTCCTGGACCCCCACCTCTCTTCTTCCAGTTCCTCCTGTCCCTGGCCACCCGATTCAACCTCTTGAAGCACCACTCTGATCCCATCACCCTGCTCAGAGGGTCCAGGGGTGAGCAATTGTCTAGGGAGCCAGGAACCCATCAGACCCTGCCCTCCTTCTACTCCCCTCCCATATATTTTTTTAATGTTTATTTATCTTTGAGAGAGAGAGAATGAGAGAGAGCAGGGGAGGGGCAGAGAAAGAGGGAGACACAGAATCAGAAAGCAGGCTCCAGGCTCCGAGCTGTCGGCAGAGAGCCTGATGCGGACCTCGAACTCACAAGCAGTGAGCCAGGTGCCCCTCCCCTCCCATATTTTGCATTCCAGGCAAACAGAACTCCTGTTGCAGTGCCTGCCCTGCGCTTTCCCACCATTGCCCTTGGTTCAGACTCTTCTCTGCCAGGCATACTCCCTCACGCCCTCCCTGTGCCTTTCCTGTTCCCCACCTTTGCTGGTTGGAGTCCTGCCTGTCACCTTTTAACACCCAACTTAAATACCACCTCCCCTGGGGACCTTTTTCTATTTCTAAAGAGATAAACTCTCTCCCTTCTCCACCTCTGTAGAGTATTTCTTTCATGCTGTCTTAGGGCCATTGCATTCTCGTATCCTCCCACCTACAGGCAAACTCCCCGGAGGCCGAAAGGCCTCCTGTTCACCTTTGGTGCATCCAGGTGGCCTCTAAGAATCAGCGAGTGTGTGGACAAGTCTCCTTGCTTCTGTGTTCTTTCATTTCTCCACGTGACTGCTGATGCTTAAAGCATCTTCCAACTCTGACATTCTTCGAGTTTAAGCAACCATAAAGGTTGCTGCGCTGCCTAGCACTCTGCAGGCTCAACTGAATTGACTTCACAAAGTTCATAAAGTCAAATTTTACTTCTCAATTCGCTGTCAGGATAACACGTGGTAGCTGATGGCATTTAATCACCGTAAAGATTTGCACCAGGGACAGATTGTTTCATTAAGATTTGAAAACGTTGCAAATATGTTCTCACATTTGGGCTCTAGATTAAAAGTTGTTTTTTTTTTTTTTTTTTTAATTGGATCACTCATCATAGCATGCCCCTATACCATAATCTTTTAAAAATTTTTATTCATTTTTAAAAAATATTTAAAATACACTTCCTAGCTTTTCTTTTTTCTGAATGAGAATATTGCCATGCCTGACATTATCTCATAATGCAGTGACAATATCAAATATCTGTATTTTTATTTATTTATTTTTATTATGCTTTTTAATTTTTTTTTTTAACGTTTAATTATTTTTGAGACAGAGAGAGACAGAGCATGAACAGGGGAGGGGCAGAGAGAGAGGGAGACACAGAATCCGAAACGGGCTCCAGGCTCTGAGCTGTCAGCACAGAGCCCGACACGGGGCTCGAACTCACAGACCGCGAGATCATGACCTGAGCCGAAGTCGGACGTTTAACCGACTGAGCCACCCAGGCGCCCCATGCTTTTTAATTTTAATTCCAGCAAGCACACAGTGCTGTATTAATTCCAGGTGTACAATACAGGGATTCAACAATTCTATACATCGTGACCAGTGTGTTCTTCAATCCCCATCACCTCTTTCTTTTTAAATTAAACAAGTCTTGGGGTGCCTGGGTGGTTCTGTTGGTTAAGCACCTGACTCTTGGTTTTGGCTCAGGTCATGATCTCACGGTTCTTAAGTTTGAGCCCCACGTCAGGCTCTGCGCTGACAGTGTAACACCTGCTTGGGATTTTCTCTCTCTTTGGCCCTCCCCTGTACATGCGCGCTCTCTCTCTCTCTCTCAAAATAAATAAATAAACTTAAAAAATAAGTTAAAGAAGTTTTTCTTTTTAAAAGCCATCAATGGATAGAGAAAAAAAGAAGAAATGAGTGCTATGTCTATTCCAGTGGTGCCAGTGGGTCAAGGGTCATTTTCGCTGTCCACTTGGCCTTGCTCTAAATGTAAACATGCAGCTGACTTCAGCTGTGAAGACTGGGACGCCCCCAGTTGTCAGGGCCTGTGTGGAGTGCGAGAGGTGTCCTGTGGCTCCTCAGCTCCCCGGGGAGGTACCCCTGAGGCCGCAGCAGAGAAAAGCCTTGACAGGATAGAGCCCAGTGAGCGCCTCTGTGGGCATCTCCCGGGGGGAGGCTTGGACTGGAAGGGGCATTCCAAGATGATCAAGTCCAGAGGTTCGGGGCATCGAAGCACCTGGCGGGTCTGCCAAACAGCAGACTGCTGGGCCCCACTCCCAGAGTTTCTGACTCGGCAGGTCTAGTGTGGGGCCCGAGAATCTACGTTTCTGACAAGCTCCCAGATGATAGTGTTGCAGCAGCTCCGGGGGCTGCATTTTGAGAACCACAGGTCCGGTCCGATCCTTGAACTTGACGGAGGAGAGACATGGGTGTCGGGAGGCTGGGGGGGGGGGGGGAGTGGGTCTGAGTGGCTTGGGACTCTGCAGCTGAGTGGCAGGCTCTGCCTGTGGGCACTTGGCGCTGCTCAGCCCCAGCACCTTCCAGAGGAGAGAGCCCTGAGGGGCACGCAGGCCGTAACTGATGGCAGCGCCTTCCCAATCACCGACATCAAAATGAAAATTCCGTTCAACAGACGGTAAGTTTTGCCTTCCTCGCGCCACAAACCTGGACACCGGGGAACCCCTGGATAGTCAATTATTTTTACATTTGGCTTATCAGGTTTCCGGGCATCAGGCAGATTTGGTCCAAGAGCACTTAAAGTGCCCATGATAGAAATATGCCTCCAGAAAGCACTCGCAGGTACCTATGGCTTTCCTGGGACCAGAACCTGCTGGTCTGAATTCTTAGACACACATCCTTAAATGAAGGAGGTGAGATCATAACGATCATCATTAGCATTTATGGGGCACAAGTATCTCCTTAACCATCACAACAAGCCCGGGAGAAGGCCTTATTCTTCCTGTCGTACAGAGTAGACACAGACGCAGGAGAAGGAACGCGATGTGGCCGCACACCCGGTAGGAGCGGAACTCAGAGCTGGCCTCTGTTCCCAGACCTGGAGCTCCATGGCCAAGAGCATGACCGTGATCAAGGACATTTCGTCTCACAGGGTTGCCAGTGCAGACAGACCAGGAGCCGTGTGGAGGGTCTGACTGATGTTCTCTGTCTGTCTATTCGAGGCCCTGTGTTCTGCTATTTCAGGGGTGGGCAGCTCAGACTCTCAACATGTTCCTGGAAGCCGTGGGGCCAGACTGAGAGCCCGGGGGAATTTCTCTTCCAGTCGGACTAGGAGGGCCACATGTGTTGGATCACTAGGACCCACCCCAGGCTTCTGCTAGTTAGCAGTTAGATGTGACTTCCCTTCTTCAGCCTGGGGCACATTTCCAGCTGTCCTGGATGCTCCAGAGCCAGGAGCCTTGGCGAGGCAGAAGCCCCTCAGGCGCTTACCTCAGTGTGGCCAGGACAGAAAGCTGCTCCCTTGAAAAAGCCGTTATTGGGCCCGGACGCTGAGCTGAGCTTGGGTCCAGCATGCCATCCAGCCCCCTGGACTGCACGACCACGGGCCAGGACTCTGCAGGAGGAGAGAGCTGGCATTAGATGGGCACTTCACCGTATTCTGCAGCGGGTGGATAGCTGTACCCTAGGCAGGAGGGGAGGGATGTGCCAGCGGGACAAACCCGATTCCCTGAGTTCTGGGACTTTACCAGCATCAGAGCCCAGGCAGGAGAGAGTGTCTGGCTCCCGAAATTGCCACGGGCTGACCTTGCATGGACCTGTGGTGGCACCTGTCTCCCACTCTTGTGCCAAAGCCCTTGGTTTCTGCCTGGATGTAGTCCACAGGTCCCAGTGAGATGCTTGCAGTCCCACACCAGAGTCCTGCTCCAGGAGACCCCTGACCCAGCATCAAAATCGAAATTATTCTGTATATCACACACACATGCAGGTGTAGCAGACCCAACTTTGGACAAGCCTAACTTAAGATAAATTATACAGAAGGAGCACCTGGGTGGCTCCGTTGGTTAAGCGACCAACTTCAGCTCAGGTCATGATCTCATGGTTCAAGCCCCACGTTGGACTCTGTGCTGACAGGTCAGAGCCTGGAGCCTGCTTCTGATTCTGTGTCTCCCTCTCTCTCTGACCCTCCTCCACTTTCTCTCTCTCTCTCTCTCTGTCTCTATTTATCTCAAAAATAAATAAACATTAATTGCATGGGTCCACTTAAAAAAACAGATAAATTATACAGAAGAAAACATCCTGACAGTTGAGAACAAGTTGGTCCTTTGATAAAGATTCAGAGAAGTTATGGTGGCAAATATGACAATCTTGATAACAGAAAACTCTTATCGAATTAGGTTGTGGCTCTCAGAGAACCAAGCCAAAAGTCAAAATTTATCAATCGGAAGATATACAGATGATACGGTGTGAAAAAAAATGCTCTTCAGGTTTAGGTTGTGGTTCCTAGGAACAGTGGAAGGGTTCTATTCTCCTCTCCCTTCTATAAACTTCATACATGTAGGTGCTTCCTTCATTCATTCAACAATATTTCCTGAGCACGTGCTCCATGCCAAGTACTAATCTAGGTGCTGGGGACCCAGCACTGAATAAGACACACAGGTCGCTGCTCCTATGGAGCTCACAGTCTTGTGTAAACAAACAAGGTACCTTCTGATTCTTTCACGTCACGGAAGAAATAAACAAGGCAAGATCACAGAGGGTGACTGACTGCAAGGTGGAATGAGGTCATCCTGTAGACAGGCTGCTCAGTGAAGAGTGCTTGGAGGAAATGGTGTTCAGGTTGAGATCGGAAGGATGAAAAGGAATGAGGGAGAGAACTTGCAAGTCAGAAGGAATGGCAAGTGCAAAGGCTGTGAGGTAGAAGAGGTCAAAGTTGCTGAACATGTAGGGAAATTAAATGGAGAGGCAGAAAGAACCAGGTCTGCAAGGACATAGCTGGAGCTATGGCTTTATCCTAGGGGTAACGGGGAGGGGCAGTGGAGGGCTTTAAGCAAGAGAGTGGCATCACATTTTTAATAAATGAATGAATGAACTATTATGTCCATTGTAGAACTTGTAGGGTTGAGGTACCCCCCCCCCACTAAAAAAAAAAAAATTCAAGAATGACATCTGTAGCTTTCCTGTCTATATTCTCTCCAATTCCCCAACCCCTTTGCCCCATCATGTTTTTTTCCAGTGTGGACCCCACCACTCATCCTCCTTCAACCCCCTCTCATCTTGTACTATAGAAGCAAATGTCAAGGAAGCCATCGAGTCGCTACTCACATAGAGGAGGTGGCACGGGACAGGGGGTTAGAGAGAGCATCTGGAGTGGTTTACCCGCTACTAGATGTCATGAAATTAAGGACCGAGGTGCTTTCATTCCTCTTCCTCACCCACTCAGCTCAAAATATCCTTCTTGCCACAGAAGCACCAGAAAAACCTTCCAATACTCAGTTGGGGTTCAGGTCTAGAGATGGAAATTTACCCAAACGCCCTTTTAAAGGGTTAGATTCCGTGGCAAAGTACACAGTCACGCTCTCTCAGGGTCGGGTTTAGCCCTGGAGGAGCATGACGTGTTCCCAGGGTTAAGAGGTGGGCATTGTGGGGCCTTCCATCGCTCCCAGGAAAGAGGGTCTGGATCCAGTCCACAAATTGTTCAGCTGGCCGTTTGGCCAACACTGACTGACCACTAGTGGATCCCACAGAGCTGCATCTGGGTCCAGTTCCCTCTGATTCCCGGGTAAATCACTTAGTATCCTTAAGCATCTCTGGGCTTCCTTGTCCCGACGGCGAACTGCTGTGATAGCTAAGGTCTCCAGCTCTGATCATCTGTAGTTCTCCGAGGTCAGTTAACATTTTCGGGCCCGTATCCCTCCTGGATTCTTAAGCAATGCTTTCCCCCACCCCAACACTAGAACTCATTTTTTTTTTCTTTTAATTAAATAAAACTCGCAGGCCCTGTGCCAGCCACTCTGTTAGGTGCTAAGGACACAAAGAAGAATATGACTTAACTTCTAAGAGCAAATAATCTAGAGGTGCGGAAAAGCAAGCATATGAACACGCATTTAAAGCACAGTGTGACAGGTATGATGTGTATGTGACATGATATGGAAACCTTGTGGAAGGAGGAACTTCAGCTTAGGTCACGATCTCACGGTCCATGAATTCGAGCCCCACGTCGGGCTCTGTGCTGACAGCTCAGAGCCTGGAGCCTGCTTTGGATTCTGTGTGTGTGTGTTTCTCTCTGCCCCTCCCCTGCTCATGCTCTCTCTCAAAAATAAATAAAAATTAAAAAAAAAATTAGCTGGAGGTTCAACACAGCTCAGGACGGGGTTTCAGGTTGGGTTTAAGAAGCGGTGATGGGCCGTATATATCGGTAGGTGCCTGTGAGCTTGGGGAGCCCACCACAGTGGCTTGCCCACTGACTGTAACTTCCTGTGTGAATGAAAAGGCCTCCACTTTCCACCCAGGGAAGAGTGACTTTCGCTAGAAATATTCTGGATATTCTACTATAAGCCAGGATGGCCTCCAGTTTAGATCTCCATAAAAAATCCCCTAAATTCTAGGCAGAGCTACCTTCTTGGGGATTTTCCCTAGACCTATCACAAAAATTTCCCTGGCCCTATGGATGCAACCTGGGCCAAGCCACCCTGGTGCACCAGGGTCACCTGCCAATCACATCTAGATGCCTGAGTGCTATATTTGAGACCCCGTCTCACATCTCCTATGCTTTTGACCTTCTCTCGATCAGCATAGGTATAAGTAGTTTGCTTTTGGAGAGAACAATTCACTGTCAAGAATACTGAAACACTAAACGATTTTTTTTTTATTTTTAATGTTTATTTTTGAGAGAAAGGCAGAGCGTGAGAGGGGGAGGGGCAGAAAGAGAGGGAGACACAGAATGAAGCAGGCTCCAGGCTCCAAGCTATTAGCACAGAGCCCGATGCAGGGCTCGAACCCACATACCTCAAGATCATGACCTGAGTCATGATGCTTAACTGACTGAGACACCCAGGCACCCCTAAATGATTTTCACAGAAACTGCTATCATTGTTTTTAGTCTTATGCTAGTGAGGGTTGGGGCTGTAAAATTAAATCTGATTTAAATATCCCTGATTTCTGATGCAAAGATATTAGGGGCAACCAACCCCAGTGCATATCTATTTTAAAATGCTCTCTGTTCTCATGAGGTAATCACTAAATCAGATGGCTCTCACCCTTTTACAAATGCATGAAAATAAAGCCAAGCTCATTGCAGACCCGTGTTCTATTCCTTCTTACAGGGCATGATGGAATGCTCTTGAAGTCTAGGGTACTTCTTCTAGACCAGGACAACCCTGGTCTGTCCAGAGCCCCCTGTTTAAAGCAGTGATTCTCAAAGTGGGAGCCATGGTAGTATCAGCAATGTCTTGGAACTTCTTAGACATGCAAATGCTTCGGCCCCATCATAGACCTAGCAATGCTGAGTGAGACCCGGCCATCTGTGTTTTAACCCCTCAGGTGGTTCTGTGCACACCTAAGCTTGAGAATCACTGCTTTAGAAGGTCCACTGTGGCCCTCCTCCATCTGCAATCTCCCCATGGGGTGAGGGAGCCAAGGCCAAGAGAGCCAACCCAGAGGAAGTCTACTGCACTGGGCGACCTGCTTGATGGAACTTTCCATATTATAGTCCACGTTATGTCTAGACCATGACCATGACCATGGGGTCCAGAATCCCAGAACAACCAGCCTCGAGTCAGCTAGAACTAAGAGGTTCTCCTGAGGACCTCCTGAGGTTTAGCCTATTTGTATGGCTCTCTCTGTTGATGCCTATGTCAGTGACCCCTTCACTTTCTTAAGGTCTCAGTGATATTTTGGTCAATTTTAGCCAAGAAGCTTAAAGGAATGCAAACTGTTGAAAACCCAATTAATATACAATTGGAGGAACCCATGCCTCTGCTGGAGAGTTACTGGGGAGTGAGAGGCAATTGCAACCTGCTAAATGTCAATCAGCATCCTGCGAAGTTCTCCATGCTCGAACTTTGTGGAAGATGTCATCTACCTCCTAGCTCCCCCATTCTGCTGCCTCCCCCCCCCTCCCCAATCCTCTACAGCAGTGACCTTCCACCCAGGCTGAACACTAGAACCACCTGAGGAGGTTTACAAAGTCCTGACACCTGTCCCACCTCCAGAAATTCCAACTTAACTGTTTTTTTTAATGTTTATTTATTTTTTGAGAGACAGAGAGAGAGAGAGCAAGCAGGGGAGGAGCACAGAGAGACGAGGACAGAGTGGGCTCCACGCTGACAGCAGCAAGCCCGATGCGGGTCTCAAACTCGTGAACCGTGAGATTATGACCTGAGCCAAAGTCAGATGCTTAACCGACTGAGCCACCCAGGCACCCCCCAACTCAACCGTTTTGGAGTGCTGCCTGGGGATCAGTATTTTGTGAAGCTCTCAAGGTGATCCCAAGGAAAAGGGCTGAGAACAACAGTCATACAGGATGAACAGGAAGCTTGACATTGGCTTTGATGAGCTAGCAATTAAGAGAAATTATGAGGAAATTAATATAGCTCAGAAAACGTAAAGTGCAGGTATGGTCACTTTGAAGCAACAAGAATACAGTGTCCAGACTCTCTGGGGGATGTGAACCCCTTCTCACCACCCTCTGCCCTGCCAAGTATCTAGATATAATTGACATATGTGAATTGGAAGGTCTCCTCTTTACTCCTTGCAAGCCACTTAACATGTTGTTTGATGGTTGGAGTTACGGTTAGCTTCTTATTAAGCCCAAGGATTACTTGCTGGCATTTTTAATACCAAAGATTTGGGGATGCTCGACCACAAAGAACTCTTGGACGGTTCCTTGCATGTGCTCGGAAGCGACGGCTGGTCCCAAGAGCAGTTTCTGCCACATCAAAGATGCCAGAGCCCCTGGCATGAACTACAGTCTCTTTTCCCCTAGCTTCCACCTGCCAGAGGCCTGTGTTGGGGAAACTCACGGGGGATGTTGGGCATTAAGAACATGTAGTTGCGGGCATGATAATAATCACTGTTGGTGCTCTCTCTGTGATTGTCATCATTATGACTGTTCTCCCTTGATTCTCTCCTTTTCTCTGGTGGTTCTTGCTCTAAGCCTGCACACAAAAAGGAAATTTGGAGTCTTTCGCGTTGTAAGTCTGTTTTCCTAATTTTTAGCCTAATCAGAAATTTTCTAGTATGGAATACAACCATGAGGTTTGCTGACTAAGAGTTCTTGTTTGGGTGGCGGTGGGGAGGGGATTCAATTTGACCATTTAGAGATGATTTGATGTGTTTTAACTATTTAGTGGTTTTGGCAAGTCCAATAGGAAAATCGTACATCTGGCACCAAGGACTTAGGAAGACGTTAAAGTTCAGCAAAACTGCTATTCTTTTTGACTGGAAGTATTCAATGCTAACAATTCTAAAGAGTCCTGCCACATTTTTCTAAAAGAGAAATGGGCCTCTGGCTCTTTGGGAGATTCTGAGGTAAATTACAAAACCCTAGCATTTCTCCAGAGAGACAGGCAGCTTAAGGAAGAAACCACCAAGGTTGGCTGACCTTGAACTTCAGAACCAAAGAGCATTTGCTATGCATGTGCAAGGCCTCTTGGTGTGTGCGGCTGGCCACAGTCCGCGTGGTATTTACCTGCCTGGATTCATGAGCTGTGCAATGCCAGCACCGCAGAGAGGTTTTCATAGCGTGGGTAATTACAACGTCAACGTGGTGGTAGGAGACAAGACATCTAAATGCACAGCGGCCTTCCATTACAGAGCTGAGGGCAGCGTACTTTTGCAAGAATGCACTTCTAAATAGCAGTTCTTGTACTATAGCCCATCGGCTTAGCAATACTAATGATATATCTATAATCTATGCTTCAGTGCCAAAAACAATCCAATATGCTTTCAAACTTCTCTGCAACCCTAAGAAAACATCTCCTTGGTTCCAACTGGCTGATCCTTAAACCACAAGAAAAAGATCCATTTCAGCTCTGCTTTTGGCCTTTCCCTGCCTGCCGTTCCCATACTTGGGACTAAGAGCAGACAGAAGTATTGGGGGAAAAAGGACTCTCAGGCTGGTTGGAGTCAAAGGTTGCTTTCGAGAATCCTGGCACCTAGCAAGGTCTCTCACCCGCTGCAGACCTCGGGTGGCCACCTGGGAGGGAATGCGTGAACGAAAACAAAACATTGTCAGTGAACGACAGCTCAGATTCAAGTCTCACTCTTCTATTTGCTTTATAGGATTAAATGTCCTCAACTCCTCTTGAGCTAGCCTTTTCCTCTCAGTGTGTGGTATGTTTTCCGAGCAATAGGTCAAGCAACGTTACAGCACATAAGTCTGTAATGCAATTCAGATGTAACTTCAGAAATAAAGACAAGCTAAAGATCTATAGTCTTGTAACAGACCGGCAAATATCCTGGCCTAACAGACACACAACATTCTAGGGCTTTTATTTTATTTTATTTTTTTTAATTTTTAAAAAATTTTTTTAACGTTTTTTATTTTATTTTTGAGACAGAGAGAGACAGAGCATGAACGGGGGAGGGGTAGAGAGAGAGGGAGACACAGAATCGGAAGCAGGCTCCAGGCTCTGAGCCATCAGCCCAGAGCCTGACGCGGGGCTTGAACCCACGGACTGTGAGATCGTGACCTGAGCCGAAGTCGGACACTTAACCGATTGAGCCACCCAGGCATATAGGGCTTTTAAAAAGGCAGGCAGGCCATCTTTCAATTGGTGAGGGATAAGGGATGAGCTATGGGACTTGAACGTAAGGATCCTGGTAAAATGTCACCCACACTTGTCCCTGAGACACCCTCACTGTCCAGGAGACACTCATACTTGTCCATGAGACACTAACACTTGTCCCCAAGACACATTTGTCCATGACGCACCCATGCTTGTTCATGAGACACCCACACTTGTCCCCGAGACACCCACACTTGTCCCTGAGACACCCTCACTGTCCATGAGACACTCACACTTGTCCATGAGAAACACACACTTGTCCATGAGAAACACACACTTGTCTATGAGACACATTTGCCCATGAGACACTCACACTTGTCCCCAAGACACACTTGTCCATGAGACACCCCCACTTGTCCCTGAGACACCCTCACTGTCCATGAGACACTCACACTTGTCCCTGAGACACACTTGTCCATAAGTGTGTTCAAGGCCACTTCTGTTTGAGCAGCTGGACTTCAGTCTCACTGCAAAAACTGCCGCACCTCAATCCCCCTGCATCCACGAAAACCTGGATCACAGGTAGCCAGCACCAAACACATCACAAGGGGAAACTGAGTCCCAAAGATGGGTTGGCCACCTTCCCACACCACAACACTCTGGAGTGACAGCTGCCACCATCTCTCCTGCTCCCTCGCTCTTCCGTGCTGACATTTCCTGGCTTGTTCACTGATTTCACACCCAGAAAATCTGACTCAAGGCACGAGAGAGGTAGCTCAGCCCAGCTCTGCCCAGGCATGCAGCACATGCAAATCGTGGGTAACCCGAGGCTAAGAGAAGAACTGGGAAGGAAGAATTGATTTCCACGTGTGTGTTTGTCTGGGGGCTTTATGCTGTTTTAGCTACTTCCTGTGTATGGCTTTAACTATCCCAGTCCCGAGCGGGCTCGTACCACACATAGATGCCCGATGGGGGATGTCGGAACGTCACTAGGGTGGTTAACTGTAATGAGGGGCTATTTGATGGGCCTTTTTCAGCTTATTTGAAGGAGTTCCATCTAGCTCTTTCATTATGTTAGGAAAAAGGTCAGGGGAGATGAAAACCTGCTGTCCCTTCTAAAGTCACTTGACTCACATATAATTATATTTCAGAACATTCCCAATCTTCTAGTGTTTCTTTTTTAGGTTTTATTTGACCATGACATCATGAACAAAAGAAAAACTCGGCACTGGTGCATTTCAGTCCAGAGCTAACAAGAGACCCACAGCGCACCTCTGTCTCCGGGGACCCGGAACACTGTGAGTAATTAGAAATTCCAAAGATGAGGGCAGACGGTTTCTCCCGCTCGCTCACCACACATGTGCACACGTGTGTGCACACACACACACACACAAGTACCTACACATGCACAGACACCAGAAGCTCATCCCGCGGTTTCTAAAGAGGTAAGTCCGGATGTTTAAGATCCAAAGAACTATACATGACCTTATTTTAGACTCTCAATTTTTATCTTAATGATAGACTGTTAGAGCTGTAGAGAAAGGGCCACTGGTGATTCTGCAGTCCAGGTGCTTCCCTTGACAAGCTGGCCAACTGATGCCCTGAAGCCTGGGGTTGGCTGTATTTTAGCCCCACCACTTACCAGCCGTGTGACCTTTGGCAAGTGCCTTAACCTCTCTGTGCCTCGGGGTCTCCTCTCAAAAATTACAGTGACTCTATCTTCCACACTGGGTCATTGAGAGGCTTAAATAAAATAAGCATTTAGCCCAGTGCTTGGCACCTGGCTATTAGCTAGCATCGTAGCTATTCTTATGAATACCACTGAAGACATTCAGCTAGAATCAGGCAATCAGTTAGTGGCAGGCTGGGTGCAGAACTGAAAGCGACGCCTCGTGTCCATCTCGCGTCCCCACCTGGCTGTCTCTGGCAGGAAGAACCCTGCTTTTTGTCCCAGTCTTGGATGGAATGGCTGGCCACGCACAGGCTCAGTGGCCCCGTCTGCAGCTGCAGGACAATTATCTGCAATCGCTTCCCAGCGAAAACGCTGAGTAACGAACTGAAACGTGCGCTTTTGGAATGATCCGTTTTCTTCAGCCACGTGGCAGTCGGAGGGAGGAAGCTGCTCTAGCTTTGACTGCAGTTTGGGGAGCACAGTGCCCGCTCACTCTTTGGCCATCACAAAAATGTGCCGGGCCCCGCAGAGTTAACAGCATCTTTACTTAGGGTAGTTGCTGCCTTACAGGGAGCGTGGATCACAAGTAGAATACGACACAGAGGTATCCTCATGGTCAGATTCACGCTCCGCTATCCAGGCACTGGGGACAAATTCAGGCAGCTGCTTGACTGTTGACTTCTCGAGGTCTTAGGTGCTTTTCTGACCATGGGCTGTCCCAGGGTAGGCACTTAACGAGTGTGTATTCAACAGAATCGACAACTCTTCCCACGGCTGCACCAGTTTATTCAAAGTAAATCATGATTTCGTATTACATTGGGAAATAACAAGTGCTCCCAATTTATATTTCTGGATACCTGGGGAAGCCCCCCATTTCGCTATGGCAAGGCTTCATTTAAGAAGGAGAATGCCCCATTGGTAGGCTGACAGGTGCTCTGCCAAGGAACTGTCTTAGCTCTCAGCGGACTCTCATCCCGCCTCTGTTAGCAGCACGAAAGAGCACACACAGGTGTCGTGCAGAACAAATTCCTCACTCCCAGCATGCTCATTTTTCTCACTCCCAGCATGCTCATTTTTCTCGTCCAGAATTTACTTGGGGAAAGCTATGCTCCAACCCAGCCACTGGTGCCATTGTGCAATCCAGCGGGATGGCAGTCACCTCGCTGTTTAGTTACAACCCATGAAAAGATGAAAAAGAAAGAAAGAAAAACACAGAGCATACACACACAGAACGAGGGTGGAGGCTGCGTGATGATAATGAAAACCATTTGTCAGGATTTCGCTCCTTTCTTTCTGAATCGGCCGAGTTCCTGGCACCAGGCCTCTGTCTGCGAAGGGAGCTGCACCCTTAAGACCTTCCAGGGGCTCGTTCACCATGTCCAGTCCATGTCACGCCGTGTCCTCAGAAAGGAGGGCACTTGATTGACTGTCCCGGCTCCCTCTGGGCCACAGCCTAGACTGGGCCTGGCTCCAGTCTCACCTCTGTCCTAAGGCGCCTCCCCCACCCTGTGGAATTGGGCATTAACCTCCGTTTCCAGCTCTGCCTTAGCCAGACTGCGGTTTGCTGTAAGAAGGGCTCTCCCCTTGCCTGCATTGTGTCCACCGGCAGTCCCCGCTTCCTTTTGAGCTGTTCTATTTTCCTTCTTTCCACAGACCTGATCTCCATATTCCCAAAATACAGATTCACGCCTTTTTTTTTTTTTAGGATAAAAAAGCAAAATAAATAAAAATTTAAAACGAAAACAAAAAAGTGTCAACAACCACCCCCCCGCCCCCAATTTACAACCGGTGGAACAGTGTGTATCTGCCTGAGCATGTTTGTGGTGCTTACATCGTCCCTGAGAGAGGAATGGCCTCGAAAGACGTGTGTTGTAGTTACAGTCATGTGCACTTGGGCCTGTGAAGTCCTAGTGCCTAATTGTCCACCTCTCGATCTGCCCCTTTCTCAAACCCATCACGGCATTTGCCCCAGTCATGTCTCACGGCGGCATTCTCTCCAACCTCCGCCACCACCACTCCCACCACCACCATCACCACCATGACCAGCTCCTCCTCCATCACCAGGACCACTACCCTTACTGCCATCGCCGCCTCCACCAACATTTCCACCACCAGCTCCACCGCCATTACCTCCAACACCGTGACCGCTACCCTTACCGCCATCGCCGCCTCCACCAACATTTCCACCACCAGCTCCACCGCCATTACCTCCAACACCATGACCGCTACCCTTACCGCCATCGCCGCCTCCACCAACATTTCCACCACCAGCTCCACCGCCATTACCTCCAACACCGTGACCGCTACCCTTACCGCCATCGCCGCCTCCACCAACATTTCCACCACCAGCTCCACCATCACCATGACCATCACCATCCTATCATCACTACCATCATTTTCCCCAACACCTCCTCACCACCGTCGCCACCACCACCAGAGGACTCCAAGAACTTTCTGGAGTCAGGGAAGTCTTGCCAATGTTCCCCCAAGACCTCCTCCTAGGCTGTCAAGAAAACCAGCAGAACCAGAAGAGAGCCACACCCGGGGGGTCATTTATTGTCTCCAGAGTTGTTAAATGAATTGTTTAGGTCCATATTGCTTCCAATGGAGTGGTGAATAGAGCCATGTCTAGAAATCAATATTCCTGCTTTCCTGTCTCTTCTATTATACTGTTTTCCAGCACCTATTCTGGAAACTGCTTTTTTCCCCTTCTCTCTCCTGAGATTTTCTTGTTTGTCTTGCTGTTGCTGTTACCTTTGCTTTTCTAATAATGTAGATGACAACATTATTCAGTTTAGACCTTGATAAAATTATATCAAAAGAGGAAGATCTATGATTGTCACAATGACATTATACACACACACACACACACACAAATTCACAAAGGTAAATAAGGAGTTATGTACCTTGGCCCTCCAAAATGAGGCGGGTGCTTCCATATGTCTAATGCAATGTGTTAAGGATAAGTGTACAATTTTTGCTAGCCATCTTTGAGTTTTTCTATTTCTTCACATTTGAAGCCAAGTGGACTTTGTGTTTAGGCCCATGCAGGCCTCCCTGACCCCTCCCAGCAGCCTCCAGAAGGAGGTATTCCTCTGACTAGTTTGATTCCATAGAGGTGATTGGCTCCCACTTGTAAGAGGGGAGTTCCCTGCGGGCCCATGTATGGCTCTCTCCTGGCCCTTCTGTGCTAGAATGAGAAGAGGCCCATCAGCTGGACCAGGAAGAAGCTTGGCCAACTCCCTGCCATGCTTCTTCCTCAGCCACAAGGGTGAGCACACCAATACTGGAAATCTGAGTCTGGGCTTTGCGAGGAGAAAAGGCAAGGGTGGGATAGATATACCCCCGAAGATTCCCCTTAGGCCTCCTCTTAGGCTGTCTGAGAGGCATCAATAAAGATAGCACTGCCTATATGTTAGGTGTAAAATTAAATGTAATGTAATATGATGTATTAAAATATGTCAAGCCCTTCACTGGTGTAAACTGTGGGCCAGAAGTGAGTATAACTGCTACCACCGATAATATATGCCATTTATTGTGTATTATGTGCCACTCTACTAAGGGTTTTCTATAGATTAACTTCTAAAATACCTATTAAAAACCTCTGAGATCGGTATTATCCCCATCGTACAGATAAGGTAACTTCCAACTCAGCATGAGGTGGAGAAGTGCAAGGTGACCCTGCTTAGGGGATGGTGTTATGGACAAGAGCCTGGCCCTCTTGCTCTGGGATCCCCTCCTCCACACCTACTCTAGATTGCTCACAAGTCTGACCATCCAAAGGGGCAACAGCTTCATCCTCTGGCTTCTGGACTGAGGGTCGATTTCTGCTTCTGCGACATGGGTAATGGATAGGTGGAATGTAGCTATTCTGTTATTTCCCACATATTTTTCATTCTCAAATTTACCTAACTGCTTTTAAAAATCTAGTGCTGATATCTATAATTTTCCAATTATAAAATACCTTGACTTCTCTACTTCTCTGTCACGAGACTCTCCTTGTTTACAAACTTGAGAGAACCCATAGACCATACTCCCGCCTCACGAAAATAACCACCAAGAAATAGACTCAGGAAAGACCCACTATTGACAGAAACGTAGGCACAGAAGATAGATGCTTGGAGTAGGCAGCCGTTTCTTCCTGAGTAATTTACAGACACAGGAATGGAGTTATTGCACTTACTTTCATATATTTTGTTTGAGATTTACACTTCATTGTGAGACCATGAACAAAAACCACAGGCAGGACAAGAACTACTCACTCTGGGCTGGGATGTGATTCTCTGTTAGTTGGCTTTTTGGGTGTGAAGACCAAGCCAGAGGCCAATGGAGCCAAGTGGAGTCTGTTAATATTTCCATTCATGGACATGCAATAGAAAACCATCTCATACATTTACAGGAAAACATCGAATATAATATCGTTGTGGAGCTTAATCAGAACCAGAGTAAAATTCCAGACGCCAAGAATAGAAACTTACCCTAATGATTTCATTTTTAGTCCAAAATATACAGTGTTTTCTCTGCCTGCTCTGTTTGTCACTTTCTAAAACAAGAAATTACCAACCTATGACTTTGGTTTGAGGGATGGGTGGAAAGTAATAAACACTGAACAGAAATGCAAAGAGATCGAATATCAAGGGTCCTTGGTGAATGAGCATTCAGAAGTGGATTCAGTCTGTGAATTGTTGACTTTATTTCCCAGAACTGTGTGAATTACTCAATCAGGGTTCAATTGTCCAGGCTTCATGCTGTCAGCAGTGAGTACTTCTTATAACAGGAGTCAATCAAAAGGCGAAGAAGAGGAGGTTGAGTTACCACCAGTGTTTTTGTGTTTTGTTTTGTTTTGTTTTTAGGCAGACATGGCTGTTTTCACTGTTAGCAGGTGAAATGGTTTTTCCTGGGCAAGTGAGAATCTCAAACTAGGAAAAAACAGGATACCTATTAGGAACCTTGCTGCTATGTGTGCAGCTGAGCGGGGGTTCCATCTTAAGCTCTAGAGTGTAAATCTGACAGTCTCTTTAGCTCACCAGCCCACTGCCTCCAGAGACCCTCTTGAAAAGACACAGGGTCTCTGTCTTCTTTTAACTTCTCAAGAATAGCATGAGCAGGAAAGTGCAAATCACAGGAAGGCTCTTCACCAATGAGCAATGGCTGTCACCTATAGGCTGACAGTGACATTTTGGCAGACACATTAGAAAGGCACACACTGGCCATGAATTAAGTGGCTTGGCCCAGTCCCCACAGGGCACCATGGGGGATCTGAATAATGCTGGCACGGGGATGGCCCTGGCTCTGGTGCTGGACCTGCTGTTTCCAATTAGGGGCCAACCTGGGGCCGAGCCCAGGTCAGGGACAGAGGGAGAAAACGCCTTTCTCATTTCCCATCAGCTGGGAGCCTGAAGGGTGTTTGCGGCATGAATAGATGAGTCCTGAACAGATGGTATCGGACCAGCCAAACACCTGCAGACAGTGGGACAAATTGGCACAAGTGGGCTGGGATTCGCCCTACCCTGAGGAAACCTGATGTCATTGTAGAGGGGAAATGAAGACGCAGGGTGAGAAAGAGAACTAACTACAGCCAACCTTTGAACATCATGGGGCAGGAGGGCCCCTTGTGCAGCTGAAGATCCACACGGAATTTTGACCCCCCCAGAACTTAACTACTAATAACCTACTCTTGACCAGAAGCCTTACCGATAACATCAACAGTCAACTATCACATATTTTGTACGTTACATGTATCATGTACTGTATTCTTACAATGAAGTAAGTTAGAGAAAAGCGATTGTAGTCAAGAAAATCCTAAGGAAGACTGGGGCATCTGGGTGGCTCAGTCGGTTAAGCGTCTGACTCTCGGTATTGGCTCAGGTCATGATCTCATGGTTTTTGAGATCAGTTCCGTGTCGGGCTCTGCACTGACAGCATGAAGCCTGCTCAAAATAAATAAATAAACTTAAAAAATAAAAGAAAATCATAAGGAAGAGAAAATACATTTACAGTACCATACTGTGTTTATAAAAAAAATCCACGTATAAGTGGATCTGTGCAGTTCAAGGGTCAACTGTATAGTAAAAAGCAATCAGGAGAGGAGGGGAGTGGGCAAAACAGAAGGAGGGTGAAGAGGGAGACCCAAAGGGCAAAACAGCAACAGCAAGGAGAGGGAGAGTAGCCTGGGAGAGGAACCAGAGAGGGCAAGCAATGGAAGAAAGAGAGAGACAGACAGAACGCATTCAAGATGGCCTCAGGCTCAGCTGTAGTGAGGTGGAAGAAATCCCCGGCCAAATCACAAGCAGATTCACACTCCTCACCCTAGAGAAAAAATCCAAGCAACAGGTAATCAGAGCCATTTCTAATTAGCAAGTCCCCCCAAAGAACCCAGATTTCATCAAACTGGCTTCTGGTAACCTTACAAGATAATCCTGACGGTGTTTCAATTAACAGTCTATTACAATAGGATTTTTGCTGGAAAACTTCCAAATATGAGCCCAAACCCAATGATAACATTGCCTTGGCAGAATGACCCAGTGATTTCATTCCATAGGGTAGGATAAGGCCACATCCCAGGGTACACAACATCTTCCACACAAAATCCTTCATCACAGAGCTGTCGTGCTGGGAGTGCCAGACTGGCCCTTAAAATAAATGAGATTGGATGACCTCACCATTATCAGATTCAGAGCAAATGACTTGGAAAAGAAATTGTGAGGGAGAAGGGCGAGAGGACAATATCAGGGGAATTGGGGCTTCCCATTGATGCTCAGATCCAGCTGGAGCTGGTTATAGTGGAAACTTTGTTTAATCAAATCCTCTGTCATTAATAAAACCCCAAACCAAATCCAAACACAGACAACTGGTGATGTACTTGGATTTCACATGGGCTTGCCTCATTGCTTCCCCAGGTGCCATCCACAAATCTGGAAATCGGGCTGCTGGAGCGAGAGGTGCAGAGAGGAACCAGAGTCATTCCGCTCACGCCCTGCCATTTCCCTGTTACTGCTGCTTAGGCCGCCAACGAACTGAGGGGACCCACAGTCCCTCCTCTCCTGGGCACAGCAAGCATTCAAGGCAAACCAGGAAGGCGAGGCAACTGGAAACCACTCCAGAACAAAAATGACTGGAGGAATTAGAGATGTTACAAATTCAGGAAGGCTTTCACGGGCAGGGAGCGAGGAGCTGCTCTCCATCGCGCCAGGAGACACAACGAGTGGCCCGCTGAGGTAAATTCCCTGTCAAGAGCCGTGTTCAATGCAGGCTGAATAACTGTAATGGCCTCTCATTACAAAAGCGTGAAACCTGTGTGGATTCAGTTGTAAGCGATTAGAACAAATAAAAGGAGGAGGGAGGAAGGAAAGAAGGAAAGAGGGAGAACAGATGACCCCTTCACAGTGAGGGTGATTCTTCACATGGCCCCACCCAATGAGCACATGAGATGGAGACCATTCTTTCATCAGTGTCAGTCCCCAGTGACCTCTCATTCTTTGAGCCTGTGTGTGAATTTACTGTCAGAGATTTGTATGCTTTTTTTTTTTAATGTTTATTTATTTTTGAGAGGGGGGAGGGGCAGAGAGAGAGGAGGACAGAGGATCTGACAGCAGTGAGCCCGATGTGGGGCTCAAACTCATGAACTGCAAGATCTTGACCTGAGCCGAAGTTGGACGCTCAACTGACTGAGCCACCCAGGCGCCCCAGAGATTTGTATGTTTTACACAGTACGGCCCCTTTGCAAGTCAACTATTTCATCTGGTGCTCAACCAAAGGAAGAGCGATCTGTTCTCACACCAGAGGAAAACTAGCTGGTTGGACTTATTGGGGGCATTATGTTATTCTCCAACATAGGAGACCCCTTCCTTACGGGTTTTTGAAGGTTCATGTGGCTATACTTCACAGATTTCTTCCACAGTGACTTTATTTTTTTTTTTTTGTAAAATATGATTTATTGTCAAATTGGCTTACCTACAACACCCAGTGCTCATCCCAACAAGTGCCCTCCTCAATGCCCATCACCCATTTTCCCCTCTCCCCCACCCCCCATATCCACCCTGTTTGTTCTCTGTATTTAAGAGTCTCTTATGGTTTGCCTCCCTCCCTCTCTGTTTGTATCTATTTTCCCCCCTCTCTTCCCCCCATGGTCTTCTGTTAAGTTTCTCGAGATCCACATATGAATGCAAACATATGATATCTGTCCTTCTCTGACTGACTTATATCACTCAGCATAATACCTTCCAGTTCCGTCCACGTTGCTGCAGATGGCAGAATTTAATTCTTTCTCATTGCCAAGTTCATATATATTCATATATATGAGATTTGTTCCTATATATTCCAACCACATCTTTGTCCATTCATCAGTCGATGCCACACTGACTTTAGAACATAGCCCCTGCACGAAAGCAGTCAGGGCTTTGTCTGATAGGAGTGCCCATCCTAGAGAAGGTTGGCAAGGAGGGCAGATAGATGGCCTTTCACAAAAGGTGGATGATGTGGAGGAGGCTTCGGGTGTACTGAAGCAATTATGGTAAACCCCGAGCCTCCTTCACACTCAAACAAGACCCCTTAACTATTGAATTACTTGAATACTGAAAATTACTCGAATATTGAAAACTTGAATTACTCCTCTGACTGTCTTAGTTGAGGCCAGAACCATCTATAACTGCTTCTTCAGAAAGCCCTATCTTGACAATATTACCACAAAACTAATTTTAAATAGTTGCACATATTAAAGACAGACACGGAAAACACTAGAAGGAAATGTAGCACATGTTAGCAGCAGTTGGGTTAAAGGATTAGGAATGATTTTTGTTTTCTTTTGTATACTTTCCTCTATTTTCTGAATATTTTGCAGTGTGCCACTGATAGCTTTTATAATCAGAATGATGCATTTAAAATTTTGGACAATCATATTTAAAACTGCAGAGAAATGTTCACAGATTTTACCTATGAATCCCACCTTTGAGACTTGATCCTAAGAAAGTAATCCTAAAAGGGAAAAAGCTATATTCATGATTTTTTTTTCTAAATGATTTATAATTGCAACATCAGAAGCCAAGTGTTCTTCAGCAATGGGGTAGTTACTTCGTGGAAAACCTTTTCCAAGAATGTCTCAGTAGTGGGGCGCCTAGGTGGCTCAGTCGGTTGGGCATCTGACTTTGGCTCAGGTCATGATCTCGCGGTTCGTGAGTTGAGCCCCGAGTCAGGCTCTGTGCTGACAGCTCGGAGCCTGGAGCCTGCTTCGGATTCTGTGTCTCCCTCTCTGTTTGCCCCTCCCCTGCTCATGCTCTGTCTCTCTCTCTGTCTTGAAAATAAATAAAACATTAAAAAAAAAAAAAAAAAGAATGTCTCAGTAGCCATTAAATAAGAAAACTGAAAGTAATAAGAACAAAGGGTGGGGCGCCTGGGTGGCTCAGTCAGTTGAGTGTCTGACTCTTGATTTTGGCTCAGGTCATGATCTTGCTGTTCATGTCTTTGAGCCCCATGTGGGCAGAGCCTGCTTGGGATTCTGTCTCTCTCTCTCTCTCTCTCACTCTCTCCATCTCTCTGTCTCTCTCTCTCTCACTCTCTCCATCTCTCTGCCTCTCTCCCCCATGTCTCTCTCTGTCCCCCTCTCTCACTCGAAAGAAATACACAAAAGAACAAAGGGGAACACTCGTGTATCTAGTACAATATGGGGGGCAAACAGGTCAGAGAAGACTATGCATGAAATCATTGCAGCCAAGGGAAATCACACGTGCAAAGGAACCAGGCCTAGAGGTAAATATGTAAAATGAGAACATTCGCACTGAGTGTGAGAACTTTGGGGGACCTCCTTCTCTTCTCCTCCATATTGCCAGTGGTTTGTAATGTTGTTATAATGCCTGTATAATGAGAATAAAGTCCATAAACCTTTCCAGGTGTTCTTTCTGTAAACCCTTCAGGTGTGGAGCGATACCAGATATGCTCCCATGTCAGTCCTCCCTCCCCCCCCCGCCCCATGGTGCCTCGTCTGGGCATCTTCATTCTAGACTGGTGCTGTCAGTGTCACTGACTAAGCCCCCAGGCTTATTCTACGGCTTTGGGTAGGTGTGGCTTGGGGATACGCTCAATCTGTGAGCAGTATCTACTGCTTTCTTTACTCAAGTTATAGTTTTATCGCGTCGAACAGAGAATAAGAAACGGATGAATGGTTCCGATGTGTGTGGACACATTCCCTATATTTGGCAGTTCTTGGGCATGGATGCAAAGGAGGACTCCGATTCTCCTTTATCTCTTGCTGACTTAGGCGGTTCCATCCTCCAAAGCTCACATAAGGTTTGGATAAAATGTCAGCTCCTGATTATCTGTTCCATGGAAGGAAAGAATTGGAAACAAACCACCAAGCTATTTGTAGTGCACATCATTTGGTTGTGTTCATCCCTGACTTTGGGGAAAGAGGAAGAGCAGAAGGAGGAGGAGGAGGGGGAGGCGTGGGAGGAGGAGGAAGGGAGCTACCGACATTTAATACATGCCTGCCACTTGCCAGGTATTATACTAGGGGCTTTTCAGCATGCTGCTAACTTACATTCATCAGACAAGGGAACTGAGACTCTGAGAGGTCAGGTAACTTCTCCTAAGCCACACATGCTAGAAAAAAGGAATCATCTAGTTCCAAAGCACAGTGAGCCTTGGTCTCCATCCTCTGGGCACATACTAACGGACAATCCACAAAATGAAAAATAGCTAGAACTGACTTGAATCACCAAGGGGTTCTTTTATCATCGGTGGTTCTCAAGCAGGGGTGACTTTGACCCCCAACCCTATCCCAGGGGGCATTTGGCAATCTATGCAGATATTTTTGGTGTCATAATGGGGTGGGGGGTTGCTGCTAGCATCTTGTAGGTAGAGGCCATGAATGCCGCTACACATCCTATTGTGCAGAAGGCCACCTGCCACAACAAGGAATCATCTGGGCCACAATGTGTTGAGGTTGAGAAGCTGTGCCATGTCGTAATAGAGCCCATTGTAACTTATCCCCAATACATTCACTTCTTTGTTCACTTACGAAATTAAGTTTCTGTGGTTCTGAACAATTCTGAAATACATAAAGCATCCGAGGTGCTGTCTGTTGACTGATCATACAATTAGGAACCACTCAGCATACATAAATCAAGTAAATGTGCATAAAATCTAGACGACAATGCCGAGTTTAAATCTAAAATTTATGAAGGGAGTTTACAGTGAAATTGCCAGCCAGAAATTAACAACTCCCCAAGTGTTACCAATTGTGGCTTAACCCTAATCTGTATTAAATTCTACAACGAATAGCTAAACATTCACTTGAGTGTCAGGATTCCCATATGTAAAATCAGAAACTTGGCTGTTTTCCGATTACGAGGTCGAGGCACTAAATTTTAACACTTAAGATGTGTCTATAAGCAGAGAGTAAATGGCTTTAGTTTGCTGTGGCTTGCTTATTTGGAGGGGTAGCACACATTAATTTTGATACTTCTATGGCATTAAGACAGCTCCTGGAAAACTAGAGCTATGAATTATTCAATATTTTTATGGTTCACCATAATTTTGTAGGCATAGGGTTGTACCAATATTTGACAAATGCTCTTAAAAACTCTGCAAAACTAAAAAGGACTAAGGGATCATCTAGTTTAGGCTTTTTTATTTGTTTTCATTTGGTTAATGAAATCAACTAGTTAATCAATCAACTAGTATTCACTGGATGACCTACTATGTGTCCAAATCCATGCTCAGTACCATAAATACAGACAAGTATAAAGCATGAGCTTTGCCTTCAAATAGTACACAACACAGGGAAGGAGATAAGACCAGTGCACAGGAAATATTTAGCGAATAACTTGGGTTCTAAATTGTGCTACATAGACTGTCAGCAGCAATGGGGTGCAGAGAAGACTGTATCATATGAAATTGTTCATATTTGGTCACATTTATCATTCCCATTACATTGACCGGAGTGCAGGGACCTAGATACTTTCTTCTTTGTAACTGTCCTGGAGTCCAGACAGAGCCTGACCTGGAGAGCCCATTAAATTAGTGTTCACTTAATCAGTGAATGAATGATCTTGGTAAGAAGTGGACCTTGATCTCAGCCTTGGGGTCACAAGAATGTCTAAACCAGGGTTCCCACCCCTAGGATGTCAAAAGAGGTTTGGTAAAACAAGGGTTCCATGGTCAAAGGCATTTTGGGATTATTGGGTTGGAAACAGCTCTCTTTATCAAAGCATTACATATGCCAGCATGCACTGGGACTCTCCAGAAGGATTCGCTTATGTGAGGTCAAACTTACTTGATCATGGAAACATTTTTTGCTGAAGATTTGGTAACATAAATTTGAATCAATATGCCAAAAAATTCACTTTGAGAATAATTAGCTTAAACTATCCAAAGAAAATGGCTTCTTGAATTCACCAATGCTGTGATCACCAGTATAATGGAGCCTCGAAAATTGCGATTTGGAGGTTTTCTAGAGAGAGCAAAAAGGAAGTCCTGCTGTTCTAAGCCAGGCCCATGTGAAGGGAAGACCAGGCTATTTTTTACACCGCCCTTAAGTAGCTTTTCTAAGTCACCTCTTTGCAGCTCTGGCTTATAAAGTCTTGCTTTGGCTTGTTGTAATGGCTTGAGCCCTGGATGCACATTTTTCAAAAATTTGGATGAATCTATTCTTAATATTCCCAATGGGCCTGTACTTTTATTTTTTAAATGTCTTTTGACCTGAACTGCTCAATTGGACTTGATAAATTCTCAGCAGATTGCTGGCCCTGGAGCCCTGGATGATTTGGGACAGCTGCTGTTTGTTTCTCTGTAAATCTGCACTTGCTTTCATTTTGGTGGGTTTCCTTGCACAGTTTCCAATGATAAGGATCACTTACGGGCACCAACCCACTAAAAAGGTAAGAGCAAAAATACCTAGCATATTAAGTTTCTTTACCTTATTAAAGCTTTTCCTTTTTTTTTTTTTTTTTTTACTTTAATATACCTTTCAAATGTATAGTTGTTTTTCCTCTTCTCATTAACTTTGGAAACAAGCCTTCCAGATCCCAAAGGGTTTTTATTCAAAGTCAGAGCAGTTTAAAAATAATTGACGGTGAACTGGAGGGTTGAGTAACATTCTGCTCCCACCAAGAGAAAAAACACAAGCAGTGACACATTTTGTGAATTATTTCTATTTAAACATTTGAGCCTGAGGATACAGTCGAGGCAGAGCTAAATCCATTCTCTCAAGTAGCTTTGATTTTAAGATAAATTTGTAAAACGATTCCTAGTATATTGTGTCATGTTCTATCCCAACTTATAATCCTGAATTTTGTTTCTGGATGCCTTCCAAAGGCACTGACTGGTTATTGGGAAAGGGGACTCATCACAGCACAGCCTCACCCATACCAGGGCCTCCGGGGATGGGTCCTGAGGGTGGCATTGTGGAATGGCCCAGTCCCCTACCGCAAATAAATGGGAGAGACTTCAAAGCCGAGGAACGAAGTTGTCAGCTTCCGCAGTAGTATAGCAGAATAAGACAGGAGCGCGAATCTTGGTGTGTCTGACTCACCGAGGTTTGTCTGCATGGTGCTGTGGCGGCCGTGTGGTTTACCCTTCCCCTCCAAGACGGACCCCGTGACCCTAGTGGCTCAGGTCTAATCAGCCCCTTTGGTCACATTTGCTTCTGCTGCTTTCCCCAGAGCTTGGCTCTGAATGCTCAGGCTTGGCAAAAGGTCGCTGCAAAGAGCTGTGCTGTGTCTGTACCTCCCTGTTTTCTTGATCGCACAAAGCTCCATTTGTGTCATACCTCCCCCCTGCCCCGCCCCCCCCGGCCCCCAGAGCCCCAAGTTCTAACGAAATACCGGGACCGTCTCTCAGGAAAATTAACAAAGCCCTTGGGCAAAAGGCCTCCTGGAGATGATACGAACTGGATTTAAGTCACATAATTTGTGGCTAGTGGTTGGCAATTGTTCAATTTAATTCAACAAACATGTCAGGAGCACCTGTTCCATGCAGGTGCACTATGCTTAGAAGTGCAGGAATTAGAGGGGAATAAGGCTGGTCTAGTCGGGGCACGAAGAGAAGTACACAAACTAAACAGAAACACAAAGTATATTGTGGATTCACTGATGCAGCAAATATATACTGAGCACCTACTGTCTGGCAAGGCGCTGCTTCAGGTATGGCGATACAGTCGTGAACAGAGTGGAAAAGTTCTCTGCTCTCAGGGAGCTTAAATTCTAGTAGGGGTGGACAGAGAACTAAGAAAAAAAAAAAAAACAGCCAATAAAATGTCCCATGGTGGTAAGTGATGGAAAAAACAATGCATGGTAAGGCGTGGGAACTGTAAGTCAGGAAAGTCCTAGTTTGGTCAGAGAAGGTCTTTCTGATGAGGTGAAGTTTACAAAGAGACCTGTGTGTATGGGAGAGAGCTGTGCAGAAATGTGAGAAGAACATTCCAGGCAGAGAGGATGGCCCGTGTAAAGGTCCTGAGGCAGGAGCGTGCTTGGCAGAAAACCGTGAACATGCACCTGTGGCTGGGGCAGAATGTTTGCCCAGGGGAATGCTGAGGATGAGCTCTGAGACACAACTGTGGCTAGCTTTTCTAGAACTTTATGGACCCTGGTGAGGCTTTGGACATAATTCTAAAGGAGAAAGGAAGCCATTAGAAGGTTTCGAGCAGGAAAGTGAGCTGAGGTGTTCAGTTTTTAAAGGAGCACTCTGGCTGAGCCTGCAAAGTCGAAAACAAGAGCAGAAATGGAAAGACAGACGGCTCAGGTGGTGCCTGTCATCATCTGGGTGACAGGTGGTGACTCACGGTCAGGGCTAGGATAACGATGTAGGGGCGGCGAGAGGTCACTGGGAGTGAGCTGTGTGTTAGGAGAGAGGCAAATAGGATTCCCTACTGGATTGTGAGGTGGGAGAGTGAGGAAGAGGAGAATCGAGGGTGGCTCTGAGGTTTTAGCTGCCAACTGGGCCGAAGACACTGTGGAAGGAGCAGATTTGAAGGACAGAACCAAAAGTTTCGGTTTGGATATGTTACACTTGAGATCCCTATGGGGTCTACAAGTGGAAAGTCTGAGTGGGCAGCTGACACAGAAATCGGGAGTTCAGAGGAGAGGTCAAGGGCTGTAAGTATACATTTTGGAAATATCTAGCTGTGGAACTCATCTGGGATAAGGAGCCTGGAGAAGTGCACTGAAGTTTATTACGTGATCTGATTTCTGACCTTCAATCTTCTGTAGAGGAAATTAAACAAGTCTCCCCTCTCTGAGACACACCCCCCCTCGCCACCCCCTGCTGTGCCTTCCCCGGTCTGTCTTTGGAAGCTTCCTGAAAGCATAGACTATCTTATTTAGCTTCCTATCCCTTACACTGCAGGGGTATGTACCTGGCAACTCAGAAGCCAAACACCATTGTTGAACTGGACCGGCAGACCGTATACCAAGACCATACACCATATACACGCACAGGGCTGTGCTGAACGCTGTGCGATATTACCTAGTGGTACAAGGCACCAGTGGGGAGTCAGTGTCATTTGGAAAATGGTCTGGATCGATCATCTCTAAGATTCCTTGTGGTCCTAAATTCTGACCTCCCCAGATTAAGCATTACACGGAGTCCGGAGGGCTCGAGCTGGGCTCTGGATATTCGTTTTACACTCACATCTGTTCCAGATGAGAGACATTCAGAAAAGGAAACAATATCTGCTCTCTGGCTCACTTAGTTTTCGCAGCTCTTGGTAGCATCTTTAAAAGAAAACAAAAACGAAATATGTATATTCATTTCATCCAAATGAAATTTTCGTATATACATATATATGGCTAAAGATAGCTAAACTTTACCAAATACGTGGTATGTGCCATGTATTAGAAACACTTTAAGTAGACTATCTCCCTCAATGCTCAGAGTAGTTGTATGAGTGCAGTTGTCTGCTTTGTGCACAGAGGAGGAAACCGAGGCTACTTATGTATTTGTTTAGGTAAACGTCAAAAATCAACCAAATAACCAAAAGAGTCCCACCAACTTCACGTTTTACCCAGATTACATAGTTTTAACCTAGAAAATCTCAAAGAAAAGTCAATATGACTTACACTTCTAATTCTTAGAGCAATTGAAATCATTTATTAACTCGCTAGACTTTTAAGCTACATTTATCTTGAAGGATGTTGCATATTAAAAAAAAAAAAACAACCAGGAAGCCTCGGAAAATTCTTTGGGGATTGAGTGGAATTTTCTCGAACAAGTATGCGCAACTCCAGATACGCCATCTTGGTTTTCTGTCCCAAAGCCACCTACTCAGAGATAACTAATATTAACATTTATGGCACAATCTTCTAGAATCATCTATGGCATTCACATTTTTGTACTACTTTAGCTGTCTAGAAGGACTTTCTTTTCTTTCTTTTTGACGCAGCCTTGGGCCCTCCGAGCGTGTGCTAAGAGAAGGGAAGTCCTTTCTTCTTGCCCAGTTGGTAAAAATGGAGTTTCACATGGCAGTGAGGAGATGTAGTCATGGCTCTTGTAATTTTCCAAAGTGGTGGCGCTTGCGTGGAGTTACCATCTGTTTGCAGGGTAGCCCTGAGGGCTGGACATCTGATTTCAATAAGCCTGGAGAGTGGTTCCATCCTACAGTGCGTTAGTGGGCAGCTCTCTTTCCACACTCCAGAAGCCAACGGAAAGTTGGTCTCGTGGAGCCCGGGGTCCGGGTTGACAAGAGAAGACAGTAGTTGCTGTTGGATTTGGTCCAATCCCTACGGAGGTCAGGTTTTGACCCAGAGCCTTTCGGAGCTTAGATGCCAGGCTAGCATTGTTCTTTATCATTAGTTATGTTGTCTCAATTAGAAAAAAAAATCTATGAAGTCTGGATGCAGAATTCTCAAGTCTGGAATTCCTCCCACGTATGGAAAACAAGACTCACTCAAGGACACAATGCCACTGTGTTGATCACCCACATACTTTGGGATCTGACCACGGAGAAGGGGGCTCACCCTGTAACTGGAAATGCATCCCTGCCGCTGGCAGGAGCCCCGTGTTCACTGTGATCTCTGGATAATTATCAGCAAGAAGATGTTTTATTTAATAATATTTAGACAATAAACATAATAATATAAACAACTTAACTACTTCCTTGTTAATGGGGATAAGCCACCCTTCAGCCTACATTTCACCAGAGGAAACAGATAAGCCTATTCTGGCTCCAGGAGTCATTAAGTGAGCAACACTGGTCTTCACCTTTCCCTTCCAGAAAGGCGGCCCCTTCCCTGTCCCCTGAGGTACCTGCCTTCCCCCTTCTCTGGACTTTCCATCCTCTCCAGAGGCCTCCCCTGCGGGGTCCGAGGGGTTTTCCGGGATCAGGCTGCAGCGGGGCCATATGGAGCCTTTGTGTGAATTAGGAGAAGGTGCCCCTTCCACAGGCAGCCCCAGGCCAGTGGGGTGGCTGGGTACTCGGAGTCCACACTCATTCCCTTGGTTAGACACACCATACAAGACACAACCTGCACAACCGTACCGGAGACTACCTGCTGTCCCTCCACCGGTGGCTTGTCGGAGGGCCCCTGTGGACTTCCTCTCTGACTAGCGATGGCCGGGCCCGGACCCTCGAGTGGCCAGAAGTCCCACTAGACACCCTTGGGCCCCAAGGCAGTGTCAGGAAAGCTACGGGGGTGGGGGGAGGGGGAAGCGGATGTAGCTTCCCTGCAGGGCAGCTGGGGGCTTCACATGCACCTGCCTTTCCTGCGTTATTGGGGCGGCTCCCCTGGCGCCGACCTCCTTCCCCACCACTTCTGCGATCCCAGCCACCCTCTCCTTCGCGGTCTCCCTCGTACTCTGAACACACAGCACCTACAAACGCAAGTGCTCCAGCAGCAGCCCCTCCCCACCACCCTGGCAGCCCCCACTCCTGGCCTCCCTCCCACACCCGCTTCCGGAGGTCTCTCTCCCTCGGTGTGCAGCCTGATCCTCTGAGAAGTGAATCCGATACCTGGTGTTAGTAGTAGGTAATGCTGCCCTCATCACTTTTGGCTTTGCTTTGAATGGAAGCCTTCTGGAGGCTCACAGTCAACCCAGGTGGTGTTGCCTGGAGCGGGGCTCCGGGCAGATAATGTTGGGTGGCTTCACCCCGGGACTCAGTCCCTGAGTGCACAGGCCCAGCTTTCACAGCAAATCCTGGCCGGGAGACTTCCTGGTGTCACCGAGCTTTCGAGTCAGATTAGAGGTCAAGGAAGTACTTGCATAGCACCTGGGGTGCTTCCCCAGCATGGGCCAGCTGTGGCAGTTACCGGCTCCTGCCCAGGAACTGGGAGAGATCAGTGGGAAGGGGCTTCCCTCCATCTCCAGTGCCCAGCTTCTTTTCCCAACCGGATGCCATGGCTGGTCTCTTCCTTTGGGATTCTCCATCTCACAGCCCCGTCCGCCTCACGTGCACCTGCACCACCATCCACAGGCACCGTTTGTCCCCTGTGTTCTGTATGCACAGCAGACACAACACACACACACACACACACACACACAGGTGCACACACGCCCGGGAAACAAAGGTGCTTCTCCGGCAAATCCCACCCCCCGGGACGCCCACCCGGCCTTGCTCAGAACCCACTTTTTCTTCTGGCAGCTCTCAAGAGGGCTGGCGTGGCAGTGAGGGTGCCGGGGTGGCAGCATCAGTTGTGTTTAAAACTTGGCCATGTCACATATATGGTGAACTCCGACCTCTCTCTGCTCACTCGGGGTTTCCTGTGCCCAGGAACAGACCAGGGGAAAGAGCAGTGGTACCAGCTCTCAGTCTCCTTCAGCCCCTGGTTCTTGGGTCCTGAGCAGCCCAAGTTATGTTAAGGAAGAACAATGTCGGCCTAGCAGCCTCGGCCAGGCCCCGAATTCCTGAGGGGTCAAAGCCTGACTTGAAATCTGCCTGGCCAAGTGTCTCATGCAGAGCTGGGCTGGCGTGGGTGGTTGATAAAATATCATTAGATGGCAGGGGGCGTGACGAAGACCACAAGAATGGGCTCTTTCTTGCTTTCTAGTTGCTTGCTATTAACTTGCTGGGGTGTCCTGGATCCCAGGAGAAGCCAGATGGCCCAGGGTCTGAGATAAACAGCCCTAAGGCTCCAGTCGCTTGTTGACAGTCCTTTCTGGGAATAGGCTCTTGGTGGAGTTTCTCAGGAAGGGGATCAGGCATTTGGTTAAAAGGGCAGGGTCTGTGCTACCCACAGTGAGGAAGCAGGTGGAAATAGGCGGAGCCCTGGTGTCTTGGTAAAATCGGCTCTCCAGAGAGAGAGAGAGAGAGAGAGAGAGAGAGAGGCGTCTTGATTGGTAGCACCTGCTGCTTCCCGTGATGTGACTACTCCCACCGTGGCCAAGTGTCAGCTACCGGTGTGACCTCACTGAGTGTGAGCCGGGAAGAGAAGCTCACAGGGGAGCAGGTGCAAGCCCGGGTGAGCCGGCCGCAGCCCAACGCTGTCCGAACGAAGCGTTTTCCTGGACAGGGAAAGAGGACTTTCCTTTATCTTGGAAGCACCTCCCCTTCTCCCCCTGCCTGCCTTGGAGGTCTCAAACGAACCTCAAATACCTTCCTGCCGGAGCTCCCCTGCCCTGCTAATGCACCCTCTCTAGGGGCATGTGAACCTCTTATCGTGTGACTGTTGATCCCTGTCTTCCTCGCTCGTCTGTGAGCCCTGCGAGGGAGGGGACTCTGTATAGTTGTGTCCCTGGATCGCTGGTGCCCAGTACAGCGCCTGCCACCAAGTTGGTGCTTAGTAAACAGCTGGTGACCAAGGAAAGAAATGAGGTGAGGCCTGACCTGGGCTTTGCTCGGAGCGCTGTGATCTTACCCAACCAGGGTACTTCATCCTCTAGCTTTTGGTTTTTTTTCCTTCTTTCCCTCCGCCCCCCATTTGCATATACATATTTTTAAAAAGAATGCAAGATTTCAGAAGGGCAGTGTGATTTGCAAATGTTTGCAGCCCACCTTAGCAACGTGTCCACTTTTTTGTGTGATGTGTGTATGTGTGTGCGTGATGTGCATATAGCATATGTGTGTTTGCAAGTGTGTGTGAGAGAGAGAGAAGAAGGGAAGAAGAAAATCGTATAATGAAATGTTTTTGTTTCCTTTTCATGTCCAAGGTCACCGGGTCATAGGAGAATCCATCTGACAGCCAGCCCTGCGGTATTAGATTCATCTCCATCATTGTTTTCCCAAAAGACTCAAGGCTTCCTTGGAATTCAAAGAGAACTAAGGGGTGCCAGTCAGCTCGTAAGTGCCTGTGGGCAGGTCTAGGTCTTAAGTGGCCCTGCGGCCCCCTAAAGCCCAGAACAGGGCAGTGCACACAGTGAGAACTCAGAGGCACCTGCTAAACACTTAGCTTCGAGACAGACCTCACCCTGGCAGTGAAAATTCGTCCTCAATACCAGTTTTGGAGGGAACAAAAAGTCCCTCCATTTTTTACATGTTTGCTTAGGGACACATGAACAGAAACATCTCCAGAACACTTGATAGGTTTTGGTAGCTTTGATCATAAAGGCGACCACCTACAATGTATTTCTCCCCGGAGTCTAAGAAACACAGAAGATGCTTGTCTCTGGGATTTCTCTTCTGTCCCGGTCCAGCACTTTCCGGCAAAGCCAAAGGCAAAAGCTAAGTTTGGGGGCACCTTTCCCTTTGCTGGCTCATTTCAGGAGCCACGGCTCCCTTGCTTTTGTGACCATCCCAGGAATGAGAGGTGAGGGCCAGGTAGGACCACCCCCAGGTCCCTGGTAGGAAAGAAAAGACAAGGGGATGTTCCCCATGTGTGCAGAACATGACATTGCCTTTCCATGGGACAAAGCCACATGGAGGCAGCAAGGAGTGGATCCCAGAAATCTATGGGAGTGATTTTTAGCTGGCTGCAAATGCCCGGTGGCAGGAACAGACCCCGACGGTGGTGGGGAGCGGTCCTGGCCTAAATTCTGGAATGGGGCTTAGGAACCTGGTTGCACCTGTGTATGTAGAAGCTGGATCCGAGGAAAGGGTTGAAAGAGGAAGTGGCATGAGGAACACAGGTTGTGATTATGGTAACATACAATGCTAGACCCTCCAAGGCTTAAGGGCCAGGTGCTATGTTAGCCATTTCATAAGCATTACTACCCCGATCTTACAGATGGCTTAACTGAGGCTCACTCTACAAATGAGCAGTAAATCACAGCGACGCCACGGCACTGACCTTCTGTCTTCCTTGTTTGGGGATTTAAGCTCCATTCCCTTCCGTCTCGCTTTACAAAGACCTTAAGCTCCAAAATATTGCCATGAGTCATTGACTGATGTCTGAAATTTAACTTTCTAAGATTGTAATAATTCAAGGAGAATATCTGCTGTCTGTTGAAGAGCTTTTAAGTGCCAAATACTGCACGATTACATATTTTCTCTCATTTAACCACCACTTCAAAAAGGGGGTATTGTTATTATATTCCAATTGTACAGTTGAGGAAGCTGAGAATCAAAGGGAGAGTATGTGATGTATTTAAAGTCACCCATCAGTAGGAAGAAAGGACCAAGGCCAGCCTTTTGCTTGCGCTGCTGTCTGTGAGTGGTTCACTGCCTTCCAATGGAGACAATTTGACGGCTGCTAAAAGCATTTGCCCCTAACAGAAGCATCAGGCTGAGCCTTATCCAGCATGCATTTCTTAGTACAATGAAGGGTCAGAGATCACCTTTTGATGGAGCCAAAGTTTGAAAGCATCAAACCTCTGCATACCAAGAAGGGGACCTAATGATGGAAGGGGGCCCCACCGGCAAGTTGGCCGATAGGTTTTGTAAACAAAAAGCCAAAGTCAGCGAGCGGTTCTCTGAGGGAGTCGGAAAGGGTTGGTCAGCTCGAGCGTTTTATGACTTCCGAAGCTATGTGACAGACAACCTCATCACCTTAGCCCTACAAAGCAGCTATGAGACCACGTCTGTGGGGAAATACATATTTCTATGGACTGAGTCAGGGCTAAATTAGACATTAGGGTAAGGCAACACATCTGACTTTCATCACCATGACATCATCCTTTAGACCTTGTAAACGTTCATAATGATATTTTTGGTAGGCTGGAATAAGCTGTCTCCATCTGAGGTGTATTACTTTAAACCTACATTTAACAGACTAATAAAATGAGGTGTTGGCCAGCTAATCCCCTGTAGTCATATCCTCAGAAGTATCCAGGCACCAAAATGAACCAGTTATGAGTAATTGTCCTGAGGTGGCCCTGAGGGCACAGACCCTGACCATCCTGTGTCACTTGGAGTAGTGGATGACCAGAGCTGTGTATCTGGGACCGGGCATTCCCCTCCCACGGGAGACTCCATGGTCTACATCCCTCGGGATCCTGAGACCTAGGAAAAGGATCCGTGGTCTGAAACATCCCCCACCCCCACCTCAAGAACAGGGGTTGACCTAGGGCTGGGGGACGCCTGCCTCATCTACCATGTTTTAAACACGGACCGTCCATCATTGCAGGTGGCATTATGGGAATTCCTCTTTTTTAACTGAAGCATAGGACCAATGTCTGACACTGAAGGCTCTCCTGGAACCACAATTTTCATAATTATCGCATGATAATTATACTAACTCAATACAGGCCAGTGTGTCTGTTCAGGACCCAGTCTCTGCCGGGCTGTGTGGGATGCTTGATTTCACCCCTCATTGGCCTTTCCGGTACACTTGGTCCTACTCAGCCCTTCACTGAGCTCCTGAAAGTGATGGCATAAGATCCCCCATTCCTTCCCTAGGAATGACCAGTGGCCTTTCAGAATAAACAGATCCAGAGATTTCCCCTTGGAGATGGCCGCTCTTCCCTCCCGGGTCTCAGCCTCCCTTAGGTAGAGGGAGGAAGGGAGGTCAGGCTCTGCCCCTGACCGGGACCCACTTGAGTTTAGATTTTTCCCTCCTGCTCCTGTCCTTCCCCCACTCACCTCCCTTCTCTGACTCCTCTCTTCAGTCACACGTCTCAGAGCCTTCCAGTCTCACTCTCTGTCCTGCTGAATATTAAAGCTCATGTCCAGCCCTGGTCTACAACAGTTCCCCGGGCCACCGTGCATTTACCAGAGGCAGCCAAGCCTCCACAGCCCTGCTCTACCTGCGACCCCTTAGCTGAAAGGGACTCCACAAACTATTTGTGCAGCCCATGTCATGCCTCCTCCAGGAAGCCTTCTCCAAAATGCAGATCCCACGCATCTCCTTTCCTAGCCTTCTGTCACAATCCACGTCTATGCCACACTTACCAACCTCATGCATTCAACCAATGCTTTTTGAGCTCAATACAGCAAAGCTCCAACCCTCATTCTTACATTCCTGTGGAGGAAACAGCACACAAACAGACGAATACTAGAATTAAGTGCTGTAAAATAAAGCACGGGAAGGGGCTAGCTAGAGTCTACCGGTGGCTGGGTTTGGTAGGGAGTGGAAATAGATATTTTAAATTAGGCAATCAAGAGGTGACCTCTGAACAGAGGTTAACAAAAGTTAACCATGCAAAGAAGACCTGTGGGCAGAAGAGTCCCAAATAGCAAGCGCAAAGACCCTGAGATAGTAAACAGATTAGTGTGCCGGAGACCTAGCCAGGAGATCAGTGTGGCTGCCACATAGCAGTCAAGGAGAGGAGAAATCCAGGATGTTGGAGACAGGGGCAGGGTCCAGACCATGGAAAGGCAGGGCTTCTCCCAGTAGGGTTTCAACCCTACTGACACCTCTTTGTTGCAGGTGGCTGTCCTGTGGACTGTAGGATATTTAGGGCATCCCAGGACTCCACTCCCTAGATGCCAGTGTCACCATCCCCACCTCCCACTTGTGACCATTAAAATTTATCTCCAGAGCCTGCCAGATGTCCCCCGGGTGACAGGGGACAGGCAGAAGTATGGATTGTATTGCATGTGTAGTGGGACGACATTGGAAGGTTGAGGCCTGAGAAATCATGGGACGTGACTGACACCGTTAAAAAGGCACACTGACTGCAGCAGGGTTAAAAGGGTGGAGGCAGGGGGCTCCATGAGGAGGTTCTGGAGTAGTCTGGGGGACAGGTGATAGTGGTCTGGACCAGGCAGTGGCGGGATGGTAAGCAGTGATTGCATTCAGAATTTACTTTGAAATCAACAAGACTTGCTGGTGGATTGGATGAGAGGTGACCAGGAAGGTAGACACAAGGATGATTTCTAGCTTTGGGGTCCGAACAACTGTGGGGATAATGATGTCATTATCTAAAATAGGGAAGGCTAAAGTAAGACCCAAATCTGCAATATCCAAGTGGACGGGGCAGTAGCCCATAAGACCTAGGGGCTCAGGGGAAAGGTCCACATTGGCAACAGACACTCAGAAGTGGTGGACTGTATTTAATGCCTGGGGAGGATGAGAAATCCAGGAAGAGAGTGATACAGAAAGGGAAAGAGCCTGGACTGAGCTCAGGACATTCCAACATTTAGAGGTCAGGAGAAGGCAAAGCCACCCAAGGGGACAGAGAAGGGAGAAGGGACATTAGGAGAGCTCATGTCCCTGCGGCGTCTGACCCTGTAACTACATCCACCATATCCTGTCCACGGCCGGGCCGACAAGTAGCTGAGCAGCTCCTGAGGCATCCATTTGTGCTCAGCGTCAACGACCCCTACAACACCAGGTTTTGGGCAACCAAATGACGTAGCAGAAGTCACCTTGTCTAATCCTTCCCAAGAAGTTCTGTTAGTCCCATTTACAGCTGAGGAGACTAGAAGTCAAAAAGGTACAGTAACTCACTCTCAATCACATGTGTTTTTAGCCCCCCCTGGACCTGGAATCCTGGAGGGGCTGATTCCACGTTCCCACTTTTTCCACAGTGCCCTTGGCCTCTTGCGTTAGGCCCGTTCAATGCCCAGCACAGGCTCTGTTCCCATTGTGGCAGGAACAGCTCATCTCTTCCCAAGCTTACGCGAAATGCTTTCACATCTGCTGCTGCGTTTGGTATGGGCGGGAGGGAGCTAGCATCACTCACGTAGGGCAAGTGACTGTCAAGGTCCCCTACCCAACCAAGGGCAGAACCAGCGCTGGTACCCGGAGCCCCACACTCCTCATCCAGGGCTTTCACACCTCACTTTGTTTATCCACAGCCAAGGTGCTTCCCCAGCTGGCAGCCATAGTCAAAGCAGCAGCCCTACGCGGTACAGAGGGGCAATATCATTACTCTCATTGTACAGATTAAGACTCGGAGGCTCAGGGAGGTTCTGCGATTTGACCAGGTTACACAGCTAGAGAAGGCTGAGCCAACGATAAACGCCTGGTCTCCCGAATCTGAGTATGACCGAGGTGAAAGGAGTAATCTATACCCGACTTAGCCATTTTTTCTTTCTTACATAACAACCTTTCCAGCCCACGAAAGAAAGAAACTCCAGACAGGTTTGTGGAGTTCTCCCAAGTGTGAGTTTGCCAGTCAGAATTCTGTAATAGGGCCATAATCATTCAAGAAGTTGACATGATGAGAAGGGGACCTTCTGTGTGCTGTGCCAATTTAAATTATTATTTTGCTTAACCATCAAGATCCTTTAAAAAGAAGCTTTGAAACATATTTTTGCTTTATTAAGCCGTCCACTTCCTCACATGCCCTGCTCTTTTTTAGAAAAATTCAAAACAACAACACTGAAAAGCCCTTCCCCCGCCCCAAATATTTCCTTCCATTTCCAAGACACAGAGATGCTGACACACGGGCGTGAAGTCTGGAGTCAGGCTTTGGGTGTCTGACCTCTTCAGAAAAGAAAATGAAAACATTTCTGGGTGTTCACACTTTCCCCCAGAAAGGACAGACACCACACTCTTGAACCCAGATGAAAAGAAAGGTAATTCATTTCATGCCTAAGAAACATTCTTGGTCGTGTGTCATGTTCTGGGACAATTGATTCCATTTGTCACTGCAAGTTTCAGGAAGGGTGGAAATATGCTTCCCCCACCCCCGCCTTTGGGGCACAGAAAAAGTAAGTCGGCGTTTATTTTTTCCTTAAAAATAAAAACAACCACAAAACCAGGTGTAATGATGATGTATTTAAACAGCGTCTTGGCTGTTTCGCCTGCTGTCCACGCAAGCTCCAGGGCTCGGCTCAGTATAACCCACCTGCTTGGGGGAAGGGACTGGGTACAAGCAAGAGTGTCCCTCTGTTATAAATGTTAGTTACAATGTGCAACTGACCTGGTGATGTTAATTTCATAGGGCATAGCCCAATGGTGGTGGAGGGGAGAGAATTCCCTTACAGAGACGGAAATTAACACTAGGACCAGGTCCCTTTTCTCCCCTTCTGCCCCACTGCCCTGAAACCTCAAAGAGAGATGTCTTAAGTGCCCGGAAAGGAGCATTAAATCTTTGGTCTGGACAGGAATTCAGCATTTGAGGAGATGTCACTAATAATCCTCTTTGAGTGTTAGTGGTGAAAATGGGGCCCAGGGGGAGGGCATTTTATGAGGAGAGAGCTGGAATGAGCCCCAGGGGAGCACGAAGAAACACAGATGAGGGGGGGAAGGTGACAATTCCACGTGAACAAAGAGGCAGGCAGTTTGTCATCACTGATCTGTCTTCAGGGGCTGCATTAGCCAGGCTCTCAAGAAAATTGGGACATTTCACCTTTGTGGCCCCAAACTAGGATCCCGGTGTGGGTCGCTCAGGTACCCCCTGCTGGCAAGGGGAGGTCTCGGGTCAGTGATAGGTTGTGGGCCAGGGTGAGGGCTGGAGTTAGGATTAGGGTTTGGTTTGCCCGAAGGTGGCTGTCCCAAGTGTCCACATTAGGAGCCTTTAAGCTGTTTGTACCAGGAGAGAAACAAACTCCCGGCATTGGGGCAGTCTGGAGCCTCGCTCATGAGAAAATGTTAGGCTCCCTCGTCTGGGCAGGAACTTCTTTAGTATTTTGACAATGTCAACATTTTAATGGTATCTTAGCTCTGCTGCCCTTATAAAAATATACTAAAGGGGAAGGATGTGATTTGTGGGAACAGAAGCTCCCTCCAGAGTCACTGCATCCACACTAGGACCAAAGCATTTGTCCTAGTCCCAAGGCCAGGAAAGGCGGCGATATCCCTCTGGTGGTTCCCAGTGACAGGGAAGGATGCCTTGTGCCCCTTGGACAATGAAGCCATGGTCATGAGTGGGCAACAGAATCACAGGGAGATGGCTCTGCAAGCATGAAATGGGAGAAACATGATCTAGAAGGTGGGAACGAAGACAAGCTTGGTTTGCCAGAGAAACAACAAAATTCAGGGATGATAAAATGGAAGTCATAGTTCTGATGAGGTTGAGTAGTGATAAAGGAGGAGGAGGGGGCGAGGAGGAGGAGGAGGATGGGGAGGAGGGGGATGGGGAGGAGGAGGAAGAGGAGGAGGAGGGGGAGGGGGAAGGGGAGGGGGAGGAGGGGGAGGAAGGAGAAGACAGATGATAACAGCAGCTCTCACTTACAGAGGGCCACTTTGGTGGCAGGCACTTCATACATCTTTGTCACTTAATCTACACAACAGCCCTATGAGGATGGAATTCATCTGACCGCCCAGAGAAGGACACTGATGCTGTGAGAACTCAGGTTACCCAACATCACACAACCGGGAGTCACAGAGCTGGGGCTTAACTCCAAGTTTGTCTGGCTTCGGAGCTACGCCCTTTTCTAAACCATGCCGCTGTCTATACCAGTAGCTTTTAAACTTTTTAAACCATGACTCGTCATGAAAAAATTCATTTTCCATCATGATCCGGTTTGCACATACGTACGTGTAAGCGTGCATACCACTAAAACATAAGTTTCATGAATACTTTTTGCTACATGCAATGCATTTTGATTTTTAAAAATTTTATTCTACTCTCTTGCATTGAGAGAGAGAGAGAGAGAGAGTTATACTACTAAATTAGTTTCATATCCCCCTGATGGGACTCAATCTGTATTTTGAAAAAAGTTTTCCTTTCCTCTACTCGATGGCAGTTGATTTGAAATGTTTTTCAACTTCCTGCTTGATCTTGCTGGATGCTGGGCAGCATCTCTGCTTCTGAGGCATGCTGCTACTCATGCACTCAGGACCATCCCTCTGGTGGAGGGGGTCATCATCAATCAAATATTTCAGAAATTACAAATATCTGACAAAGCCATTTGCTTGGAGAACAGTCAGTCCAGGAAACCATCCAGAAAACATAACCGCTGATCTCAGGCACCAACTAATACAATATTTTAGGCAGTTGACGCATGCTTGCAAAAGAACTCTTTTCACTGCTTTCGGAGCCTAAAGGACTCCTCTCGCCTCACGAGGCAGTGTGTGCTCACCACCTAACAATAACGCCAGAGGGAAAGAAACACACAAGGTCACGTGGGGAATCCATCCACCCACCGTCAAGACTCACGTTGCCTTTCTCAATTTTTCGTGAGCACACCTAGGATCTGAAATTGGACTGCTCTTTAGGGGAGGGTGTGTGTCTCCACCCTGGTCTGGGATTTCGGGGACAAATCTGTTTCGACAGCTAGGGACAGTGACAGGGTTGGTTGCATCAGGGTCGGGTCATGGAAAGTGAAGTCCAGATCAGATGGCTCAGCACGAGTCAGCCCTGATGAGCCGTGGACTCGGTGACTTCACTCCAAGCAATGTGCATGCTAATTGAGAAAACATGTTCCTGTGATGGCCTCATGCAAAAAATCCAGATTTACGAATTTTTTTTTTATTCCTAAGAATTCCTTGAATATTTGCCGTGCGTGTCTATACAGCCTCCCGGAGTCCTTTTCCTTCTTACTGAGTAGAGCTGTGTTTTTCTGCTGTGGCTCAGGTCAGGTTTTTAAAAGGGTGGGATCCTGATGGAGAACAAGTAGGCAGGTGGCCACAGGCCGTGGGGAGAAAGAGGAGGAGGGCTAGAGATGAGAAAAATAACTACACCTTCTGTCCTTTTTCTGGGGCAGAAAAAGCGACTGAGACCCAAGTCCTTACAAAGCAATGATCCACAAAGCTCAGCGAGGGGCCCTTCTCCTTCATGCTTCTGGCTCTGTATTCTTAAAGCCCCCCCTCGAGCTGGCCAAACCCCCACCCACCCCAGCCAGCCTGAGGAGCAGGCTTACTGGGCACTCCTGCATTGCAGGTTCTGGGCTAAGTTTGGGCCTTCCAGCATCCACTTCTCTGACCTCGAGACTGCCCGCTAAGATTGGCATTGTGATTCCCTCTTACAGATGAGGAAACTGAGGCACACAGGGATTAAGGAGCGTGGTCAGAGAACCAATAAGAGGTGGAACCATGGGATCGGGAGCTAGTTCTGTCTCTTTGTGTGCCAAGGTTCCTTCTATATCCAGCCCTACCCCCCACCTCCAGGAAGCCCCCCTGGAGTGCACCACATCATTCAGACCGCTCCCCTCCTGGGGCTCCTACAGCCACCACATTAGCACTTCTTCAGCTAGCTCCCCTGGTCCCATCCTCATGCTGCCCTCGACTGCTCCAAGTGTGTTAATCTAACTGAGAAGATAAAAAAGCCTGCTGACAGATTCTGTTGGGTCTGCATGGGTGTTTTGAAAGTGAGGACATAATACATTTAAGCTCAAAGTTTTGACTTCTCTTGAAAAGTTGGAAGACCTGGCCACATTGGGCCTACAATCCCACAAAGCGACAGACGGCCTGTCCCCTTTGGACTGGGTGCACTCTGGAGCTCACCGTGGTCCCCACCAGCCTCTGGACTTACCTCACTTACGTTATCTGATGAGCCTGTAAAGCCATTTCAATCTCGACTCCTGAGCAAACTCCTTGATGAGATGGGATCATGATTTATATGGATCGTGAACCCCCCCATCGCACCCAGTCTCCCTGGTTAGTGCCTCAATAAAGAGGCTGAGAAAAGGGGAAATCAATCTACAGGCCTGACGTCTGGGGGACCTGCCTCCCCAGTGGGGTGGGGGCTGTGTCCCCTTTAACCACAGGCTATAGGTGGTTCAGTGACAGCTACTCAGCCAGGGACCCTTGGTCGGGAGAAGCACAACCGGCCTGCTGTCATAGAAAAATTCACTTCCTCCTTCTTTCTCCTCTTGTAAACTTGATAAGATACATAAAATCCCCAAGACACAAGTGGTTGGAGGAGGAGGCATTGGTATGTGGGGTAAGGAACCAAAACACTGTTAAAGCTGCCAGTGCAAATGGCCATTCTCAAGAAATGCCTTATTTAGAGAGCACTGCCTAACGTTGCTGAAGTAAAAGTCTGAGGAGAAGTTGGCCTCTGAAAGAAAATTATCCACGCGTCGTCTTTCCCCTGGACGTTATGAGGCAAAAAGAATTCAGAAATGAAGGCTTTGGTTAAAATTCTATCAAAATGAGTCTGTTAATTACAGAAGGTCCAAATATAGGTGAGTAAGTTCCTAGAAAAGCCTTCAATGCTGTTAAAGAGATTTCTTCCCTCAATGCAGCAAAGCTTTAGATAGAGACGCAGAGATCTCAAAAGCGTAAGGATGGGTGGCTCAGTAGGTTAAGCGTCCGACTCCGGCTCAGGTCATGATCTCATGGTTCATGGGTTCGAGCCCCACGTCGGGCTCTGTGCTGACTGTGTGGGGCCTGCTTCGGATTCTCTCTCTCCCAATCTCCCTACCCTTCCTTCCCTCAAAATAAATAAATAAACTTTGAAAAGGAAAAAGCGCAAAGCTGATATTGTCTGACCTGAAGTGAAAAAGCATGATGGGATGACCTCCTCAGATGAGTCCCTCTGAGGGAGAACATGAGGGAAGGAGAGTCGTGCCTGCGCGGTGCCTCCCGTGTGCCCGGCAGGTGCTGGCGTGCGTCCCACTTACTACGCACCACAGTCCGAAGGAGCGGGTACTACTCTACTGTTACTTCTGTTTCATGGAAGAGGACCCCAAACCACAGGTGACCCCTTGCAGCTCTCTCTGCTGGGTGGTCACCCCTCTCCCCTCTGTCACCTGTGTCACCTAGTCCAGCATCTCGTAGGCAGTTAGAGCCCAGCATGGCTCCAACTTCAAAACCACCGTCCAAAGGGACCCTGCCTCTCTTGGCATCTCCCACACACCTCGGGGGTCCGACACCTGGTTATTGACAAGGATGAGGTGGTAGCCCAGGGACTCAGCCTCCGAGCCAGGTCTGCCCGAGTCCAAACATGGGATGGCGTGTCACCAGATTGAATGCAGCACGTCACCAACCCCGGCTACCGAAGGAACAGCCAGAGGAACTGGGAGACTCAGCCCATCTGTACTAAGTGGTTATCGGGAAACGATTCCGGCAGTGGTGGATCCTAACTGCCCTCGGTGTGGGGTGGCTTGGGCCGTTCCCTCCCACTGACTCGGGAGCCAGGTCCTTGCACTTGCAACCCTCCACCTGCAGAAGCCAGCGCAGGAAGGTGCCAGAGCATCTCCAACTGCTTTGCCTCGTGGTCAGTTTTCGGGAAAACCCTGACTGACTCTGACTAATCCTACTACTAATGAAAAGACTCTCTGCATGTGGAAGGGGTTGGCCCAAGTCTTGGGCAACTTAAAAAGCCACTGCTGCTGGTCCCACCTGACAGACTGCATCACCAGACCATTCTTGGCCTCATCAGGGATCTCCTTAGGTCTCCTATGTCCTTCCCCCACCACCTCATTAAGAGTCAACTCTAAACCCTGCCAGCCCTTTTCTATTACTTGGGGGCAGGGGGAGGGGTGTAGCAAGCAGGTGTTTCTAGAACACCCTCCCAAGATAGCATTCATTTCAGCCCTCTGCACTATGAATAATCAACCGGTTCCATCTTTTGTCCTACAGTGAGAGCTTGGGGCAGGGGTAAGTATAACATGAGCTGTTCTCCTTGAGAATAAACCCAGTGTTCCAAGCACCACCCCCTCCAGTGTAGCATTGCTGGCTGACTTTTTTCAATCAAATGTCACATTTTTGATTCCCATTTATTCTCACAGCTTGGGCACAGTTGTATTAATTTGCTATCAACATGGCCCCATGTTGTATTAAGTGCCGGCAGTGCCGGAGAGGGTTCTGCCTTCTCATTCTCTCATTCAGGAAAGGGACCTCCTGGTGCCAGAGTGTGATCCATTTAGTAAAGGAAGGAAGGATTCCCTCCCAGAGCTGTGGACACCCGGGGCAAGCAGTCTGCCTGTGTTTTTAACAGCATATGGCAGGGAAGGAAAGCTGCCATGCTCTGATACCACCTGTCCCTTCCCCCCACTCTTGCTGGTTTTCTTTTCATGTGGGTCATTTGTAGTCATACTCCAGTGACAAAAGGGACAGAGTGATTCCTGGTGGGACCACAGCACTGAGGTTCCTGCCAACGGCCTCCTGGAGACTGATATGCTGGTTCTTGGAGATGAAGCCCCAAGTCAATGATTAAATAACTGATGCCCCGAGAGTGGGGCCTGGAAGAAAGGCACTTATTGGTAATTCCCAAGGGAATTTTTGACCGAGAAGAGTATTATCCTTCTAATAGGCATTTACCCATATACGAGGGGCAGTGGCGGGGGGTGGGGGAGGTGAATTTTTGGTTGTCGCCATGACTTCTGGCATTTATTTAGTAGGCAAGATAGGGATGCTAAGCTTCCTGCATTATGTAAGTAGGTCACACTTAACCAAGAATTGTCCCCAAAGTAAGTCCCATTGGGAAACACTATTAATTCAATACAACTGTCCTATAGATTGGAAAAGTGAAGCCTGACAGGTTGAGTGACTTGCTCAAGGTCACAAAGATTTTTTCTCTCCTGTCTCCCAACTCAGGACTACTACAGAACGTTTGCCCACATTACAGCAAAAAAATGTCAAGAGATCATCTCAGTGTTTCAATCTGATTCCTACTATGTCAGAGTCTGAGGCCAATGGTCTATAGAGGCTCCTCAAAAACATGTAAAGCAGCCAATAGAAGAAGAATAAAAAACATCAGGAAGCTTGAGAAACTTTTTTATTGTATATTGTCATTATTCTGGTCTTGGCCAATCATTGTGGCGGAAGGTCTAGCCTCCTTGGTTCTAACAGTGACAATTCCATCCCTGTGCACACCTGATCTAAAGGCCGATGACTCCAAAGCCTTGGTTTCCCCAGCTGCATTTCTGCCTCAGGGCCATCCTGGTGTTACTGCTCTTTGGAGTTAGGATGTCAACCGTGTGCTCACTGTCAAGACGCAAGGTCCCTGGGAATGGGTCGGGTAATGGTCTTCCACCTACATTTATCTGCCTAATGCCCAATGCCACCATAAGCTGTTCTGTGACACTGGTCCATCATAGAGTTGATTTCTCAAGACTGGGTGAGCTTGAGAGCTGACAGTTTAGGTGGTGGTTTGCAAGATCGGAAGTGCCAGTCAAAGAAAGAGAAACCCTCTGGGGACATAGGTTTTATTTTGCTCAGACATGGCCAGAAAATTTTTTAAATGTTTTATTTATTTATTTTGAGAGCGAGTGTGACTGGGAGAGGCAGAGAGAGAATCCCAAGCAGGCTCCACACTGCCAGCACGGAACCCGACAAGGGGCTCGATCTCACAAATCAGGAGATCATGACCTGAGCAGAAACCAAGAGTCAGATGCTTAACCGACTGAGCCACCCAGGTGCCCCTAATACCCAGAGATTTTAAGTGAATCCTCAGCAAACCTTCCACTGCCTCCTAAGAGCAGAGTATTTGCTGCCAGCAAAGGTCTCCAAGGCCTGCTCGGGACCCCAAAATCCCTACCAGTTCTTACTGGGAGCAGATCAATGGCTGGGGCTCTGGTCCCTGGTCTTGCACTGATGTTGGCTCAGGGGTTTGGGCGTTGCCTCCGCTCCAGGCATAGTAGGGAAGAGCAGTAGGATGTCTCCTGGTAACTTCTCTGCAGCTCAATGCAACTGCCGCTGCAAAGGGCACTCGACTGTGCGGCAGGAGTGCTCAGTGCTTGTTGCAAAGTGAAGAGGTGAGACTTTCTCATCAGTTTCATCTCAGTAATGATGAGAAACTTCCCTCAGGCTCCAGCCCTGCCCTGCCATGCCCTACCCTCCCTGCTGATGTCGGCAGGCAGCCGGGGCCCCCTTCCTGGTCCTGGCCACTGCCAGGATTTCTCCACGGAGGAGAAGAAGAATGTCAAACCTCCCTCTGGGCCCCCAGCTGGGGGTGATGAGGGGTGGGTAATAGGAGGAGGTGAGAACCTCACTGCTTTGAGAAGGACTAAAGGTGCAGGAAGAGTCACCCAGACTAGGATGACTGTCCCCAGCGGACCCAATTTTCCCACTTGCTGGTAGGCTTGGGCTGCTTCAGGGGTAACAAGGCTGCCCAGGGAAGGGGTGGCCCCAGCAGCTGGTTATAAAATCCTCTGAGGGACTCCTACAAGTCCATCCACACATGAGTCCCCACACTCCTGGGACCTTGGTTTCCCATTTGTGGTGCCTCCTAACATTTTCCCCTTCAAGGCTGCCCTTTCTTTCACCTGCATAAAAACATTGGGGAAAGGAGGAGGGGTTTGGCAACACGTGACGCTAACCCCACCCCCTGCAACTGACGGACCCAAGTATGAGGAACACCACGCGCTTCTTCAGGGAGTCAATGCCAGCAGCGCCAAACCCAGCCCCCAGACCACTCCTCCCCGCCCTCTCTGCCCAGTCCGCAGTCCCCTCTGAACCTCCGGGAACACTGCCCAACATGGATTGACATTTGGGTTGCCGAGGCTGACATATGACTTATTCCAGAATAAGATCCATAGAAGGCGCCCATCCAGATCTGATGTAGCCCTTTCCTCTGCAGAGGGAGAAAGTTTCAGACGTTCGGTAAAAAACCGAAAACACTGCGCAAGACGGGCGGGCAGGGCCCAAGTGCTGCTGCCCTTTCTGTGCTGCTCTGGGAGGGAGAAGTATTCCCCTCCAGCAGACTGAATTGGCAGCTTCAGAGCCTGAAGACCCTGCAACGGTGTCACTGGTGGGCCTTCCACCACCATGTGTGAATTTGCAGAAGGCAGCTGGCCCTGCACGTGGAGGGGAAGAGGGGGCTGGCCCTGGCAGTGGGTGTGCCCACAGGATGGAGCCAGGACAATTAATCAAGTGCCTTTTCTCCAGGATTTCCATTGGCCTCAGATGACAGATGGGGCAGAGGCACCCAGGAGAGCACTATTTTGGTTTCCAGCTGGGAACGTGCACTAAGTTTTCCTTAATACCCACAGCACCCAACAGGCTTTGCTGTAACACACTTTAATGCATGAAACACCCATAAATTATCCTTCAAACTGTTACAACTTCCAACCTGGAACAACTTGGAAAAACCAGCCTAGCAAGCAGGATCTTTTTTAATCTCTCAAGTCACAAGGGAAGAGAAAGTTCAAGCAGAAAACACCTTCCATGAGAATCTCAGAGATTTTTTTTTTTTTTTGAAAGGAGAGTTGTAATCAAACACTGCTAAGCCGCTTGTTCGTGTTGACCCAAAGATGCCGCTTCCTGACCTCTGAGTCCTCTCTCTGTCTCCCCTCTGTCCTTGCCGTCTGGACCCAAGGCGCTGCCCGCCCCACCCCTCCAGCTTCTCCTACACCTGGCAGCAGACAGCTGGAGGTGAGGCCTGTGACCCAAGTAGCCGGGTTAAGCTTTGGCGACTTCGGTCCAGCGCGGCTCCTTGGAGGTCCCCTGGTGCACAGGCTCCTTCTATCGAGCCCTGGGGCCCTCACTAGGGTCTCCCAGCCCTCCAGCGACTCGCGGAGGTGCCCAAGGACCCTTACTCAGTTCCCTGCACCGCTTCCAGTGAGCCCTGCCCGGCTCATCCCCTCACCTGGGGGCGACGTAGCACTTTCCGGACTCCGCGCACACACCAGCCCGCGCGCGCTACGCACTCGCCCGCCGCGGCGCAGACCACCATTCCTCCCGCCCCGGCGCGCTCGCAGCCCGCGCATCCCTCTCTCTACGCTCTTTCGCGCTCCCTCACTTGCGCGCGGTCCCCTTCTCCCTGGAGCTGGTAGTCCCTGGCACAGCCGTTGCGGCCACTGCAGGCTCCAGGGATGCCTCCCGGACTTCGGGCCATCGGGAGACCCGGAACTCCTCGACCAAAGAGCGAGAGAGAGCGCTGCTCTCCCGGACTCGCCCGCCTGCCCAGGCTCCCGCGCTCCCACACCCACTCGGGACACTGCTGCACTTCAGCCCGCGGGAGCCTCGGGGGTGCCCGGAGATCTCGCCAAAACAGGATCCATGCACTCTCTCCCGGGGAGCCCAACCGCGCCAGCCCGCGCCCCCTGCCCGCGCTGCGCCCCTCTCCGCGCTCGGTTCGGGGCAGCCTGACTCACCGCTGCGCTCCCCTCCGGCTCCCAGCGCTCTCTGCTGTGCATGAGCGCCGAGCTGCTCTAACACAAGCTTCTTGAATTCTTAGCCCCTCCTCCCGGACTCCTGAGTCACTCACTCCAAATCCTTCCCCCCACTGCAACCCTCCCCAGCCCCGGCCCAGCACCTGCTCTGGTGGGCGGAGGTGTCGGGCTATCAGGGGTCCTGGGTGTTACAGAGCGATAGCTCCCGGGAGGGCCGGCTCCACACAGCCAGGGAAGGGTTCAAGTCTCCGGAGGTCAAAGGGAAACGCACGGGGGTCGGAGGGGCCGCGCGCGCAAAGCCTGGACGGGGATTTTCTGGGGCATCAGGCGGGGGTGCCGGCTCCGGACGCCAAAGGGCCAGCAGGCCGTTGTGGGCGGAGTTGCCCGGAGCTCCCCGCACCTCCCCGCCCTTGCCTCGCGCGTCGCCTGCAGCCAGAGCTCCCGGGGTCCGCCCGACGTCACGCTCGGTGCCCTAGGCTCGCTGGCTGCCTCTGCTCCTAGCAGCCAGAGAAAAAAGCCAAGAGAGCTTTCCGCCTGGGACGCCACCCGACGCCCGGGGAGAAAAGAGCACCCAGGGAAGCTTGGCGAGATGCAGGTGCGGGGCTCCTCTGATTCAAGGGAAGGAGGCGTCTCCGAAAACCAGAACCAGCTAGAAGGCCCCCAGGCAGGGGCAAGTCGGCGTGGGGACAAGGGCTAGAGTACTTAGGCAGCAGGACTTAGATTCAGGGCTAGAACTTAAGGGCCCAGATTCCAGAAGCTTCCTTGCTGCGATCACTGATCCCTCTGAAATTGTAGGCGAATTTGTATGTCTGTGTTTGATGTGTGGATTTTTCTGGGTAGAGGGTCTGCAGCTTTCTTTAGCTTTGTAAGAGTTTGTCACTCTAAACTGATCTAGGCAGAAAGAGCCTCTGCCCAGCCTTAGGCCCTAAACAAATTCCTTCTTATCCTCACCGTGTGGACTTTAAGTGAGACAGGATCTCTGGGATTTCTTGGGTTCCTGGATTCAGAGCCTGACAGGGGAGCTCATCTGGATCCACAGCCTGCCCTTTCCCACCCCAGCCCCAAAGGAGCAAGGCAGATTTTTCACCAAGTGTACGTCATTAATTGCAATGTGCTGGGGGATCCATAGGTCTTTGAAAATTCACACCCCCTCTCCCTCTGGGGTCCAGCTCTTCAGATGTCTTCACTTCTCCCTTGAATAAATTGTATGCTGAACCCCCACCCCGTGCCTGATGTCACAAGGAGGAACAGATGTGGGGACAGAGACAGAGAGAAGCAGAGACCCCCTTTTTGGTGAAGGCATGCCAGCACAATACAGGCGAAAGCCACCCTCGCGTACTGGGATTTAGTGAGACCCAGGAGTGACTTCTGTTGTCAATCCAAGAGTAGCCCTTTACCCCCAGTGCAGGTCACTTGAACACAGCGAGGCTCTGCTTAGGCATTTCCAACCCCCTTCACACATATTGGCCTGGGGTCTTCACTTCTTTCTGTTTTCACCTTTGCCCCCATACCTAAGTTCACTCCGTGGATGCATACTCTGAGAAGGATGAGGTAGGAAGAAAGCCCCAGAAATTAAAAGTCAGCTTTAGCTTTGGTATGACCTCGTTGTTTCCCAGCAAAGGCTCTTCCACTTCTGAGTTGTTCAGATACAGACTGGTGGCTGAACACACTTTGGAGGTGGGTGCAAACGACTGGGGACACCATAAATGGCCTTTCTGCAAAGGCGGCATCAGACTCAGGGTGATGCGTTAGGAAATTAGCATCGTCAAATAAACAAAGGAATTTCCAGACAATAGGACAAATTCATTCATCAATCGTGTCATGTAGAAACTTGTTCCAAAGCACCAGCCCTACCTCTTACCTAATAGCTGCCTGAGAATTTAGGGATGAAGTTGACAATTCTAGAATAACAGAGAATATGGTTGTTGAACGCGGAGCTTTTGTGTGCAAACTTGTGGCGTCACCCAGAAGGACAAAAAGATTTGGGGCACTTGTGGTTCTTTTTCATGTGGTGTGTAAGAGGGAAATTTAAAATGATGTAAGCAGAATATAAGCCTAGATGCCCCACCCCCCAAATTGTTGATTGTATTCTGATGGCACATGTTGGTTTAATAAGAGCTCTTTCCAGCCCTGTGTAACTCTGCTTCTGTCCCTGGACTTTAAGGATCTCAAGTAAATGACATGTAAATGGCATGTAAATGACAAACAAATAAACAAACACTCCAAAGATTACTTTTTGAGCACTTACTGTGTGCCAGGCACTGTGAGATGGCCGTAGTCCCTGATCAGAGTTCATGTTCTTGTAGGAGCTGGATTATTAGTCCCTACCCACGTGTATCACAGTCTCCCCAGGTCCTGGTACGCGGTAGGTGCTCAGTACATGCTTGCTGAATCCAAGAGTGGTCAGAGCCATCTGTGGCTGTCAGACAACCCATTCACACTGCATCGGTTTCCAGCAGGTTGAGGATCAGGCTGACCCTGGCACAGAGACCACAGGCAGGTATGTCTTCGCTTGCCTTTTCCGTTTCCACGAAAGGCCCCAAAGGAAATGTCCTTCTCCTGGGTAATTGAGACAAGGACTTTAAGGCTTGGACCGGCTATGTTTATAGGAATGCAAAACAGTTGAGGGACAGCGGGCAGAAGGAATGGTGCAGACAGGCAGAGGATAAGAATGTTTTTCTGTACTAGATTTTCTCGAAAGAGCTTTTTATCTAGGGTATCAAAATAACCAGCAGCTGATGCATTTGCTGCCTTGGAGGACAGATTGTGGCGTGTGCAGAAATTGTTGTTATTTCTGAGGATTCAGAAGCCTGCAGCCGTCGAGTGCCTCATCAACAGCGACACTCAGCCTTGCACAAGGCTCCTGCCTCTCCCTTGCTTCATTCCAGAAGCCAGGACGAAGTGCACATGCTATTTAAAACACCAGGAGGCTCGGCAGCGATCTGCCAGCACTGATGGAATCGCCGGATCTGCTCGCAATACGTGTGAAACAGAAATATTGTCCCGGTTGCTGGGGGAGGTGGTAGCTTCAGCTCCAAGTTGTTTGGTTTTTTTTTTTCTTCCTTCTAATCAGCGTGGAGAAAGGCTTCAGAAGAGAAAACGCTTTGTGATGCTCACTGAGATGACATGGCCCAAATCAGAGATGATTCCTTCCTCCCACCCCCTGCCACCTCATTGACATAGGAGGAAGCAGGGGCCCGGCAAGGACGAGGGCTCAGCCAAGTACAAATGGCCAGGGTCAGGGCCAGAACTTGGGCCTCTTCTTTCTACCACCCTCTCTGAAAGAGGCCGAGGGAAAGACCTCTGGCCCTAGCCTTCGTGGGGAGGCTGGTACCTGAGCAGAGGCAGGCCAGTGTGCAGAGAACAGTCAGGGGCTCCGCTCCGTCTTCTCATCTGGGGGCCATCCCTGCCTGCTCCCCGGGCCCGCCCCTGGTTTCTCTGAAATCTTCAGTTTCTTCTCTCCAGGTTACTCGTGAACATTCACTTGCCTCAAAGAAATTGCCGGCCCTCCTGCTGCCCAACCACCGGATTTCTCAACTTCCTTCCACTATCAAATTCCCCCGCAAAGTGATCTACACCCACCGTTTCTTTGGCTCCCTTTAACTTCCTGCAATCTGGTTCCCATCTTCTTCCCCTCCCCTCCCCTTCCCAGTACTGAACTGATATTTTCTCCTTAAAGGTCACCAGTTGCAATAACAACACCGCCACCAACATACTAATCACAGCGTTTATTGAGTGCATGCTGTGTTTCAGGCGCTGGGCAGGGCATCTTACGGGCCCAGTCAGTATCATCTGTTTGTAAATAAGGATGCTGACAAGTAGGAGGTAAGTCTCTTGCTCATCCTAAGTTGCTAGTAGGCAGTAGAATGGCCAAGTACAGATTTGAACAGGCTCTTGCCATGAAACTCTGTGCCTTTTCCTCCATGCAGCCAAGTTCAGCAGACTTTGCCAGTCCTCCGTCTGGTCTGATGATTTCCTGCACCTCACGCTTCCCTTCAAGGCTCTGTGACTGCACTGTCCTGGCCTACCATTGTTCTCTCAGATGTCCCTGCCTGCTCTCGGGATGCACGCACTTCCATGCCTCAGTCCTAGGGCTTTTCATTCTTCCCCACTCTCAGTCTTCCCGACGTTAGGATTCCTCCCCCAGCCCCAGCTCTGCCCTCTCTCCCATGCTCCTTCGGGCACTAACATTTTGAGCATTCCTATTTGCAGAGCCCACGTTTGCAACGTGCTATCTAGGTTCTTGTTTTAGGCTACCTGTACAGGCCCCGGCAAAGCCTATGCAGCCATCACACCTCTGATCCTCAGCACCACCGTCCGAAGTCCTTGGTCTCAACTCAGCCACCAGAGCCCCCCAGGTCTCATCCTTGAAGCAGGTCAGAGAATCTAGTTGGGCTCACAGCACTTCAGCTCTTCTCCAGCAGGGGCACCGCAGCCCAGGAGAGCCACCAGCTTGGAACCTGGGAAGACTGAGCTCATCTGTCCCATCTACTCTCTAAGGTCTTGTGATCTTGGGAGAAAGATCTATCCTCTTTGAGCCATGATAACACGAATTCCTTGTAATAATATAACTAGGTATATCAGGTAACTAATTTCTGAGCACCTGCTGGGTGCCAGTCCCGGTCTAGGTGCTGGGGATTCAGCATGTGAACAAAACAGCCACTAGCCACGTGGAACATAATTCCAGCAAGCGGCTTCTCTCATTTAATAAATATTTATCCAATGTACATTGTAAACCAGGCCCATACAAAGAAAACTGTGATGCCTGGGTGGCTCAGTCAGTTATGCATCTGACTTCAGCTCAGGTCACAATGAGCCTGGTTTGGAAACGAGGGTGAAGCAGATATAGAAACCGGCATCGATGATGCAGACAATGATCTCCTTAGTGCAAAGCAAGCGAAGCAAACCTCCCAGCACATTGGAGTCTGTCCTCTGCTCTCCTGACCCGAACAGCTGTGAGCCTCCAACTTCTGACTGCTCTCTGTCCCCACAGGGCCTCCAGTGACCCCATGGCCACCCCGTGGACAGCGAGCGCAGGTCTTCACTGGTGCTGTCTTCAGAGACCTCCGCGGTTGTCAGAGGGGCAAGCCCTCCGTGCTCCTCCTGAGCCTCCCCAGCGCTGTACTGCCCGAGTCTTCTTCCAGGTCCTCCCCACGCATCCCCTCGCTCCTGGTGTGGGCCATTCCTGCTTGGCCACCCCAGAGATGCCTCTGGGTCAGGGATCCTCAGTGGTCAAATTCTGCCTGCAGAGCATCTCAGCTGCACTTTCGCGTCACCTGGTGTGGCATTGACAATGAGGACTCTGATGCTGAGGCAGGGGGGAGCCCTGGCCTACCAGGGCTTCCTTTGTAGGTGGGCTGTGCTGTGTGCTGTGATCCGGATGGCAATATGTCCCTTCCGTGGACCAGCTGAATGCATTCACGACAATCCTGTTCTGGGGCAGGATCTGTGTCAGGTGTAAGGAAACGGAGATTAAGAAATGCTTCTTGCCATATCTGAATGCGCTGTCCGCTGGGGAAGCAGGCGCATGAACTGACAAGACGTATCCCAGGGAAGATATGGAAGCTCGGGGGATGGAGCATTTGACCGGCTTGGAGCTTCAGGGACTCTTCATCGTTGTGCCATTGCGCCGGCACAAATTCTGTGTTCCGTAAAATGACAAGAAGCCTTGTGTCGTCTCGCAACCTCGTGCCTTTTCATCTTCCCCCCTCTTGCCGCTTCCTTTTCTCTGCTATGACGCCATCCTCGGTCACTTTTGTTGGTTTTCGTTCACTTAACCGGCTACTCTGGCACCTGTGATCCACCTCTGCTCTGGCATCACTTCCGGTGCCTCAGAAACGAGAACCCCCACCTCCTTCTTCATCTGACCCCTCCCTCTTCCTTTGAGACTCATCTCTTAGAATTTTAGATGACACTTCTGATGGGGCGCTTTCCGTCCCCCAGGTCAACATGAGGTGCCCTTTCCAGGTACTTCTGTACCTGTACAGCACTCTGTATCATACAGAGCAAATGCTTAATAAATATTTGCAAATGAGGTATTGCCCGAGCTGAGCTTTGAAGCATGAGAAAGAGCCAGGGAGGAACGCGGGGAAGGGGATCATTGCAGACAGAGGGAACGGCTTGAGCTAAGGCGTGCAAGGGCCAAACAGCGTGGTGCGTGCAGGAAGCTGCGGCCAGTTTAGAATCAAGGAGCACGAAGCTGCGGGAGATGAAACCAGTGTAGTTGTGGATGGATGAAGGAAGGCCTGGATTGTGGAATCGTGGAGGGTAGGGGCAAGGACAGGGGGAACAACTTGGGGTCCAGGCAGAGTGATCACTCCTCAGTATTATCTCTGGTGAAAACCAAGGGAGTTGGGGTATTCATCCACCAATTCCCAACCAAAACTGGTTGAAGGTGGGGCACCTGGGGGGCTCAGGTCATGATCTCACGGTTTGTGGGTTCAAGCCCTGCATCGGGCTCTGTGCTGACAGCTCAGGGGAGCCTGGAGTCTGCTTCGGATTCTGTGTCTCCCTCTTTCTCTGTCCCTCCTCCGCTTGCACTGTTTCTCTCTCGCGCTCTCAAAAATAAATAAACATTAAAAATTAAAACAAAAATGGTTGAAAGTGATTTCAGGGGAGGGGAGAATGATCTCCCATCACTAGTGGCCTGCCTCTGGTCCTCCTTGAACACACTCCTGCATGCAGAGGAAACCTCCATGTGCTTACAGAGAATGGCCATCGGTATGCACCACAGTCGTGGTATTGGAGGGGATGGGCCACGGCACAGTACTTCATGCTGCGTTCTCAGCCTGATGCCCCAGAGCCTTTCGTTGTCTCCGCCCAGTTTGCTCTCCCAGTTTCCTAGGATTGAAACAGAAAGTTTTGAGCCAAGTCAACAACAAAAATGGCAGCCTGAGCGGGGCACTGGGAGCTGAGCGTGGAGAAGAGACAGATTCGAAATAAATCCAAGGGGTACATCTGTCCGGCTGTGGCGAATGGTGGGTAGTGGGATGAGGGAGAGGAAGAGGTCTCTGGCGTGCGCCCTGGATTCCTGATTTGCCTGACCGGATAAATAGTGGTGCCAACTGTAGAGATGGGGTGTCTGAAGGCGGGGCCCATGGGAGGGCCGGGAAACAGAGGTCTTCAGTTCGGGATTTTTGTGGGACCTGTGGAACAACATTCGAGGGCATCTGCGCAACACAGAAGTCTGAAGGTCAGGAAAGGCGTTAGGGCTAATGGTTTGCGCACACTGCATGCAGGCTGAAGGGAGCCAGCGGCACTGTCTCAGAGTCTCCACTGAGGGCTTCCCTCCCTCCCGGTCGATGCCATACTCGTTCCTCCACCATGTTGGTACCAAGCCAGCTGCAGGGCATCTCCCAGAGGCCTGCGCCCAGGGAAACGGGCTCCCTGCTCCAGCAATCTCCAGTTCTCTCCCGTTTCTGTAGCGCTCCTCTGCACCCCCCACCTTTAGGGACAGGTGCAAGAGTGGGCCTACGATCCCCACTGAACCATAAAATCCTGGGACCTGTCACTTCCCAGTACCTGTCATAACACACAGAGTATAGTAGGTCCTCAATAAATGCACGTTATATGACTGAATAAATTGAAGCTCAGAGAGCTTGAATAACCTGCCTGAGGCCACACAGCTAGTAACTAACCTAGTGTGTTGGCCTATGAAGCCCACACCCCCAGTATATATATATATCTTAGTGACTAATATTTGGGAAAATGATTAAAGAACCCAGCCTCAGGTCTCTAAAATCATTTCTGCCAGTATGGTGGAAGCTAAGAAGACGGCGGACCCCTCATGCGTGCCGGCAGGTTTAATTCCACTGCGACCCTTGGCCGTGGGGTCAAGAAGCCCGTGCAGATGCCACCTTTTTGGCAAGAATCGGTTCCCGCAGGATCTCACTTCTGACAAACTGTGAGCCTGGCAAAAACTGCCTCCCTCTGGGAGACCTACCACCACCCTCCGGTCTTCACCCAACTCTCAGGAAGTGGCCCGGGATCCTCGTGGACCCCAGACCTGAAATGGACTGAAGTCCGCAGTTGGTGCAGGGATGTTTGACTTTCGGTGGGCCGCAGTGCTGATTGGAAACAGAGAAGAGCTACCTTGTAAATTGAGAGAAGGAGATATTCGGGGGAAGAACACAGGGTCTTGGCTGGGTGGAACTGAGGTCATTTCTCATTCGGTCACACACTAATCGGGTAGATTTCCACAGATTGTGCTCTTGTGTTTCTGGGCCTTCACGCATGCTCTTTCCTCTTCCTGACACGTTTTCCTTATTCTGCGTTCTCTTCACTGAGCGGACTCTGCTTCCTGCCGGAGGCCTCAGCACAGGTCAGACTTTGGAGGCAGCCTGACTGCTCCACTCTGGGGCAGGGTCCCCCTTGGTGGCCCCACCGCCTTCTTTGACCGGACCTCCACGGTATCCACACTTGAGTGTAGAGATCTGCGTTCATTATTGCAGTTCCTTTGCTTATTAAGCCCAACCCCTGTGCATTAAAATGATGCCTGCCTATGAGGCACAGGAGAGACTCTGTGTAGCAGGTGCTCGACACAGACTTGGATGTATCCCCTTCTCCGCTGCACCCCCATGTACACATGCCCCGTGCATGCACACCCACACGCGTCCTGCCACGGGCCGAGCTGGATGGATTGCTGTGGTATCTGGTTGGACCCGTGGCTTGAGAGCCCAACACAAGGTCAGTGCAGGGGGGCTGCTGGACACTTGGGACAGCAGTGATGGACAACTGTTGCTGGGGACAACGGGAGACAAGGCTGCAGACCAGAACACTTCTCCAAGCTGCTAGCTCCTCTGGGCGGTAGCATGTCCTCAGGCTGGCTTTCCTCCCCTCATTCTGCAAGCCGGCAGAGCATTTTTTTTTTTTTTCAGGAATGGAGATGCATCTATCGTCATTCTAATTTTAAAAGTCCTCCATGTACAGAGATGACTTTGATCTTCAGCAGGAGTTTACTTCTTCCCATTAGCATCACATTATACAATCTCTGACAGATTAATCACAGCTATTGTTCTACTGTTTATTCTGCACTCTGTATAATTTTACTTTCAAAATGTTATTTTAATTAAGAAGGAAGTGCATTAGGGGGAGACATTTTCCCGACAGGCGGGCTTCTCTGGCCCCGCCAAGCAGGTGTAAACCCCTTCTGCCTGCAAAGGTAATGTCTGCAGCAAGGAGCTCAGGCAGGAAGTGAGTCCTGGCCTGATATGATGTGATGGGAAGACCGGGAATACCCCGGTTGAAGACAAGTTATGTATTTTCCAAGAAACTTTCTTCTTTGTCTTTTTTTTTTTTTTTTAAATAAAGGAGCATGCCTCTGTATTATGCAGCATAAAGAATGCTGACAGAAACGTGGCTGGCATTTGGTAGAAGGCTGTCCAAGCATTGAGGTTGTCGGGCCCGTGGCCTTCCCAGTTTCTTCATCCTAGGCTTGAGCCCAGCCTGTCTTAGCCACTCACCACCTCCGTGACCTCGGGCAAGTGGTTTAACCTCTCTCTGGGCATCGGATTTCTCAAAGGAGGAAGATCTCCATCAGGGATGCATATGGAAACTTCGGCAGGTTTAAATGGGATGGGACGGCACGGGACGGTAAGGTAAGGCACTTGGGGATATGTCTTGGCACACGGTGAGTGCTCGATAAAGGGATCATTATTGATTCCACAGATGCATTTCCTTGTGCTCAGATCAAGCCAGGGATGCCAGGAAAGCGGGGAGGCCAACTTCACCAACTTGACAGTTTTGCAGAGGGCCCACCCCGGTTTGGAAAGAGTAACCACTTTGAAACCACAGAATCCAAAAACACATTTCGACTTCACCATTTACCCTCAAGTTCTGGACCCAGAGCCAGATACCAGGCCGGTTGGAACAACAAGTTCATTTTTTTGAAAAAGAAAAACATTTTGCGGTGGGGAGAAAAATGACTGCAAAAGCCACCCGAGCTGTGAAGCTCTTATGTTGGACGTCGTCCCCCTTGCCAGAGGTGAAGTAAAAGAGCTACTTTGCTACCGAGCTCTTAGGACGGTGAAGACCTGGGTGAAGCTCTATATCTGATGTGTACTTTGGTGTAGATAATCCCCATTCAGCCGTGTGGTGTCAATGCCAGTGTCATCCTGGCAGTCCTGATTGGTGTGATTAAGGGCACAAGGGAGCCTTTTCAGACCCCCTTGGAAGTGAGTGTGTGTCGTCAGCGAGGATCCGCAGTTGCGGAAGGACCCCTATCCCTAGAGAGACCCTAGGAGCCATCAGACCCTGACCAAAGAGCTACAGAAATGAAGAGAAAAACGACGACGACAGCTAAAATTCCTAGAGAGTAAAACCGCCATCCCCTCTTGGAATTCTATATTAGGTCCTATCAGAATAAAGTTTGAAGGAAAACCACAGTTCTTTTGTTGTGTTGGAATTTTGTCATTTCGAAAAAGGAGCCCCCTGGGATCAGATACTTGGCTTTTTCTCATCTCTGCATCGGCAGATCTGACGACATACGGCACCTGGCAGAGTTGTCTTCAATAACAGTCGTTAAACTGAATTGGGTAAGATGATTCCAAGAAATGGGCCCTCGCTTGGGGTGGTTCGTTATAGGGAACTCTTTATTGTAATGAGACTTCAACACCGTTCTTTAGTAACAGCTGGGATCTGTTAGGGTGGAGTCAAGGTAGAAATGGGGGTAAAAACTTAAGAGAGCACACATGGCATTGTCATTAATGGCATTGAGAGCGCAGTTAATATATGAAACAGGCCGTGTGTCCAGAACCAGTGCACAAAGTCACGCTGTTCCAAGAGTGGCTTTAGCAATCTTTCCAAACTCCTTGCACGTGTGTAGGGAGAGACAGATCGGTTTGCATTGGAAGAAAGGAAGGTTTACCCAGGACATCAAGTGCAGTATTTGCCAATCTCCCAACAGAGGAATGAGGCACAGATTATGCCTTTTTATGGGGACATTTCCTTTCCAATGAAAGCAAAATCATTGGAAACGTTCTTAGTTAACATTTTTACAGGCTTTGATATACTTTTCGGCATTTTTATATGATGCAGATAGTCACTGAGACTTCAGAAACGAAAGTTAACATGATGTCAGTTTAGTCCACACGTTTTTCCAATACTGGGGCCCGGTAAACATTCAGGTGTCCCTGGGCCGCCAGTGGCTCTGAAAGTTGCTACTTGGCCTCTAAAGTGAATCTCTTCAGGTAATTCTTTTCCTTCTTCTTAGAAGAGGGCATTCAGGTCGAAACCTGCTTGTTGCCTCTTACCATTCTGCCACTCACGGGAAATTTCTGATCAGTAAACTACCTGAAAAGGTGGTTTGGTTTCCTTAGACCCCAGGGTGGGTCTGAGACAAAAGTCACTAAAAATGGCCTTTGTCCAAGATTTGCCAAAGGCAGGGAGGGGTCTCATTGTTAATGGTTTCAAATAGCTGTTTTAAAAGGTACGACTAATAATAAAAGTCTAATAAAAGTTCTAGTCAGGCACTTTGCAAATTTAGCGCATGACATAAAAATGCATAATACAAATGATTCTAGTCAGTGTGCTAGGAGACAGTGTGCTGGGATCTGAAGAGTTGTGTTGGCACTGTCTGTTTTTAGCTGTGCCCGACCCGTGGGGTGCAGTTCAAAGAATGCTTTGCAAGAAGAATGGCACCAAGCTGGCAGGGCAGGAAAGTACCAAACAAGACAGAGGGGAGAAGGGACTTGAACGTGCTCCATGCTTGGTAAGTGTGAGTGTCAAACACACTCACACACAAAGTTGAACGGGATGCATTTTTTTTTTTTTTCAGTGTCTTTTGATAATTTTCCTTTTCGGTTTTACTCTCTGATTCAGGACCAGCAAAGTCAAGCTTAGTGTGAAGGAAGGATTTGTTACCTCAGGAAGGTCCTGAGTCCTGCTCAGGACTGGTCTGCACAAAACAGTGAAGAAGGGACTGCTCTTTTTACATGGCTCCCTCTCTCTTCCCTGCCCCCACCCAAGACCCAAGCACAATCGGAGCTCTCTGCCCAGGCTGGACAATAGGCAGGGAGTCCGGGAGTCCTTCTGTCTGGAGCTCAGCTTGACTCTATAATTTTTTACATGACCTTGAGTGAGATCATTTACCTCTCTGGACCTCGGTTTCTTCAAATGCAACAAGAGGCTTGGACTAGATGGTTTCGAGGGTGTCTCTGAATTGCAAGTTGCTAAAATAAATCAATCCACATTAAGCAACCTCTCCAGTGGGTATTTTCATTTTGAAGTAAGCTGCCTGAAAAGGGCAATGCCTATCCAAGAGGAATGACTGTTTAATGGTGAAATTTCGGGCATCTGCCAAATGAAAAACAGAGGTCTTTTTTTGAAAAGTGTGTGCGTGTGTGTGTGCATGTGTGTGTGTGTGTGTGTGCACGTGTGTGTGTGTTGCACAGAAGGGATGGTTGGGACGGTTAAGAGCTTTTTCATCCTTTTAGTGGCCCACACCAAAAACGTTGGGGACATCTCTGATTTCTTTCTCTCCCATCCAGCGTCCAGTCCATTAGCAAATCCTAGTGGTTCATTCAACTTCACATATCTAGCTAGAATCTGATCACTTTTCATTATCTCTAGTGTTCCTGACCAACAGACCGTCATCCTTATCTCTCAGCTAGATTATAGCAATACCCTCTTAACTGCTTTCTCTGCTTCCAGCTGGGTTTCCCTTCAGTCCAACTGCCGCCAGAAAGATCCCACCAAAAGTCAAAACCCTCTCTTGGAATCTCTGAGTCGCTTTGGGCTAAATGATGCTGAGATCACAAACAACACCCAAATCTCAGTGGTTTAACCCAATAAAGCTTATTTCTCCACCAAAGCTTCTGCATGAAAGTGGCCACATCCCCTCTGCTCCCATTTTGTTGATGGAGCAAAGTCACATGGCCACACACAGCTTCCCAAGGACAAGGAAGGGCAACCTTATGCTGTGGCCAGACGGGGAATTTTTGGCAGAAGGGTAATCATCTCACTTGGAAAACATCACACGTCTTCATCACAGCCTCCAGGGCCCTGCAGGATGTGACTTCCAACTCTGACAATTACCTCTCTGGTCTCACCTCATTCTAAGGTCCTGTTCCCTCCACTTCAGCTGCTTCACACTCTAGGCAGGTTCCCTGGGACATTGTGACTTCTAATAAGAAAGGTATATTTGGTCTTGGGCGCAGAGCTCCTAAAACCCTTGGAATTTCCTGTGATGGGAGCATAGAGGTGTCTCTTATTATGTTAATGAGGTGACTTTTGGACCACACCTAGGGATGGGGGCTGGTTGCCAGGAGAATCAAGCCCTGAATAGAAGGTTGGAATTTTCAGTCCCACCCCCTGACCTCAGGAGGTGTTACCAATCTCCAGTGGCCAATGATTCAAATCTATTATGCCTATGTAAGGAAGCCTTTTGAAAGGACCAGTGTCTGAGTGTCTGGCTTGGTGAACTTGGTGGCGATCTGGGGAAAGTGGCACTCTCAGAGAGGACAAGGGATCTCAGCACCTTTCCCACATACCTTGCCTTATGATCTAGTCCATCTGGCTGTTCCTGACCTAGATGCTTTTATCATAGAACTGGTAATCCAATAGGTAGCATGTTTCTCTGACAGGCTCTGGCAAACCAATCGACCCCAAGGAGGGGATCATTGGGACCTCTGATCTATAGCTGATGGGTCAGAAGCACAAGTGACAACTTGGATTGGCAGTGGGCATTTGAAGTCAGGCGCCGGGGGTCAGTGTCGTAGGACTGAGCCCTTAGCTTGTGGGCTCTGTCGCTATTCAGTTGAGTTGTGGGACACCCAGCTGGTGTCAGAGAATTGCTTGCTGGTGTGGAACTCTCCCACCCCCATATTGAAATTGGGTGCCAGGGCCTTTGCACTTGCTATCTGTTTCTTGGAAGGCTCTTTCCCCAGACATTTGTAAAGCTCACTTCCTCTCTCCCTTCCAGTCTTTGCTCAAATGCCCCAACATATTGAGGATTTTCCTGACTGCTGTAATTAAAAATACGAATCACTGTCTCTCACACATACGAAGCACCCCAGCACTTTCTATCCTTCCTCCCCGGTCTTTTTTTTTTTTTCTTCCCCCACTGACTTTATCACCTCCTAAGATAACACATATAACTGACGTTTCTTTTCCGGCAGAGAGTAATCACGGCATGGGCCTGCATGACCTCTGTATTACTTACGTTCAAATCCTTGACCTCTCTACTTCCCAGCTAGTGACCTTAGGGCAGATACTTGACCTCTGTGTGTCCCAGTTTCCTCGTGGGTAGGTTGGGGTTAATAATAGCGCCTACCTCATGGGGTGGCAGCGAAGGTAAAATATGTAAAGCACTGAGAACTGGCACACAGCAATAACACTTGTTCTTCTGATTTGTTGTCTGATTTGCTGCCATAGGCTGTCAGCTCCATAGGGCAGTGAGTTTTATCCTTTTTCAGCCGTGGCCCCACAGCAGTGTCTGGCAACAGTTGGCACGGCATAAATATTTGTTGCATGAACGAATGAGTGACTGCTTGAACGCCTGGCACGTTGGGCAAGCTGGCCGGTGCTCACTCTGTTCTGGCCCCTGCGTCACCCTCAAGTTCCTAGGCCTCGGCCTGGGGAGGGCTGAAGAGGAGTCAGCTCCTAACGTCAGGCCAGACTGCACAGGCTCAGGGTCCCTGCGACACCTCTACAGGCTCCTAGGGACCTCCTTAGATGTAATGATGTGTGATGGGTGACGTGGTTCATTGTAGCAGGAAGTATCCCTGCTGAACTTGGAATCGGAGTATGCAAATTGATCCCAGAGCATGGACGAAACCGGATTCTGCTCTGTAAGGGCAAACACTTCGCTGGGTCAGCCTCAGCTGCGGCCTTGAACTCTGCCTTCTGCTCCCCTGTGCCAGGTATACTTGTTCCTATTGCAAGTTAGCCACTCACCGTTGTCATGATTTGTCTCCAGTGTGTCCCCTGGGGGGACATCTGGAGGCCCAGCGGCTGCCACCGGGCCAGGCGCACAGTAGGTGCTCAATACCGACTTGTTAAATGAATGAGCCAACAGATTCAGAACCCCACTGGGTGGAAGTCAAGTTCCCCTCTTGAGTAGCTGCAGGAATTTTGATCCCCTACATTGTGGGAAATTGCAAAGAGAGCTATCATCAGAGGCTATTTTTTTCACTTGTAATTGAACCAATTAATTCAACATCATAAACCTGAAGTGTCTTAACAAGGAGCGTCTGGATTCAAGGGACGTTGTGGCACATTGGGTTCAACATATTGGGCCGTCCCAGGCGGGTGGCTGCCTGAGGGAACTCGGAGCCCCCATCTAGGGTGCATGGTGGAACACGCTTAGGGTTACAAAGTAAAGTGTAGATACTGAGAGAAAATTCCTGGCAGTGAGGACACGCCAGGACGGGTCATGTTTTTAAATACATTACATATGGCAAGCTTTGAGAAAGGGACATGCAGGGACAGTATCAGATGCCATAATACTCAGTGCTGGACTTGATTCTGTTTGTCAGCGTCTGGTTCTGCGTGAGGCCTGAGGGGAATCTTTTTCCTGTCTGCAGCCACTCTTGACCTTTAGGCCCCGAGTATAAAAGGTTGGTGGGACAGACCCATGTTCGTGATTGATGGGAGATAAGAAGGGAGAATCACTGGGGTCCTTTCTTTTCCAGCATGGAACCTGGTAGGGGAAAATGAGGACAGACACGTTCGCTCACATGGGTGCCTGTCTTGACCTTCACTTCCTCACTTGCTGGGTACCTGCTCTCACCCCACTTGTGCCTGTTCTGGTCCTCTGGGAAATCAGAGAGCTGGGCTGTGCTTGTTCCAGGGCTTGCCCTAGGAGCAACTGTGCGACAGGTAAAGCCTACCTGTCCTCATACTGTTCTATCCCCTTCCCAATCCCTTCATGTCTCAAAACCCTGTGTGGCCCGACAAGTTCCTTACTATTCTTAAAGGTGAGCTTCCTCATCTCTAAAATGGCATTAATGAGCATATGGCTGTCCATAAAGTTGCTTGGGGGATCAAATGAGGTAGTTCCCAAAATGAATGATACCATCACTCCTGCTCCTCAGGAAAGGCTCTGACATCTGTAAGGTCCGTGTTAGTGGAGTTAAGCCTGCATTTCCCAAAACAGTTGCCTTTGAACTTGAGGAACAGAGCAGTGTGACTGCTTTGGCACCAGGAGAGCACCTAGGGGAGATGTTCCTTGGGGTGAGGCACAAGCACCCCCCTGAAACCCTGCTGGGAAGAGAGTCACCTGCTCGCTCCAGGAAAGACATTTTCTGCTTCCTTCCTGGGAGGGCAGAGGGGCTGGTGAAGGCAACTCTTTTGCAATGTGCCCCTCCCCCATTTATGCTTGAAAAAGACACTTAATTGGGGCACCTGGATGGCTCAGTCGATTAAGCATCGGACTCTTGATTTTGGCTCAGGTCATGATCTCATGGTTTGTAGGTTCGAGCCCTGTGTTGGGCTCTGCGCTGACAGTCTGCTTGGGATTCTCCCTCTCTCACTCTTTCTCTGCCCCTCCCCTGCTTTCTCTCTCTCTCTTTCTTTCAAAATAAATAAACTTTAAAAACATTTTTTAAAAAAGAAAAAGACACTTACTTTATAGTGGCTCAAAATATGTCCTCTTGTCCTCGTTGCCTTATTTTCAGACGTTTATGTCAAGAACATATTCATAAATCCTAGAACATCTCAGCTAGAGGACAGCGTTCTTAAAAGACTGCCATACAGGCCCCCGCTAAAGGATCTCTCAGTTCCAAGCCTATTCAAGAGAAAACTCCTAATAAGCACTTGTGTTCTAGTACTGATGAAATATCAGCTTTTATCAACAGTTCAAGTAAAATTTCCAAATCAACAAATCAGGACGATCTACACACGATCTATGCCTACTTTGGCATCTGTCCTTATGGCCCCGCAACGTAGGGTGGATGAAGCTGTGAGCTCTGTTTCACTTAGCTGGAGAGCCTTGCGAATCAGTGCCATCAAGATGCACAAGGGCCTGACCTTTGGTCCAGTGGAAACAGTGTTGAAACTGAATTTTGTTTATTGGCTCAGGGAGCATTGGCTCCTGATGTCTTTCTGCTGTCAAGTCACTGGAGGGCCATTTGTTTATGGGATTTGTTGTCCAGGGAGGAACACGGTCTAGGGAAGTGAATTTAAAGAGATTTAGTCCTACAAAGAGGGACTCATATGCAGAAAGATTGGAGGGAAAAAATTAAGCTTCTTCTGAAGGTACTGCTACGGGGTCTATGGATTTTGGAATATGGTGTATGGGTGTGTGTGTGTGTGTGTGTGTGTGTGTGTGTTTTAAGAATACTACCAAGGCCTCACTTTAAAAAAAGCCAATAGGCCACAACCCAAATTTATAGTGAAAATAAAGGAGATTTTTCACACCATAGATGAAATTCTGCAATGCCTCTTTAAGGGCCCCAAATTGGAAAATACAATCCATTGGTCTCAAATTCAGTTTATACACATGATCTCAGGAATGAATGAACAGTGAAAAGTGAGGCACACTAGTATTTATTTATATAGAAAACATTTCTTTAGGATCAACCAACCCTTTTGCAGAATTCTAGGCACAGCATTTTGGAGCTTAAGCTCCGTAAGGTAAGAATCTTCATCTTAACAAAGTCCACCTTTTCAGTTATTAGTTGGGATAAAACATTTCGCAGCTTAATGATAAATTCAGTTTACCGGGTTATTGAGACATGCCAGCCTGTATTTGCTGGTGTTTATCTGTTCTCTCACTGTATCACTCTTTTTAAAAAAATTTTAATGCTTATTTATTTTCAAGAGACAGAGAGTGAGAGAGAGAGAGAAAGAGAGAGAGAGCATGCACACAAGCAAGGGAGGGGCAGAGAGAGAGAGGGAGACACAGGATCCAAAGCAGGCTCCAGACTCTGAGCCGTCAGCACAAAGCCCAACTTGGGGCTCAAACTCACAAACAGTGAGATCATGACCTGAGCCGAAGTTGGGCGCTTCACCGACTGAGCCACCCAGGCGCCCCTGTTTCGCTCTTTTCTCGTCCGAGGGGTTTGATTTTGAGAACTAGCCGGGCTCCACTAACCTATTGTAGTAGGCATGTGCCCTTTGGGTCTTCAGCCCCCCTACCCAACCTCATTCTGTGTCTTTTAGTGGACCTATGTCTACAGAATCAGGGTGAAACATGTGGCCTAGGCCTAAGTCAGGTGACACATCACATTCTATGGACACAGATGGCTTCACGAATGGGCATGTGGCTCCATCAGAGCCAGTGAGATGTAAATGAGATTTTGCTGGGAATTCTGGGACAGAAGGAGATGACCTGGTCACGTCCTCCCTTCCAACTTGACCCTGGGAAGCCATTTTTGTTTCACTGGGGCATTAGTTTTTCTGGAGCCTTGGGAGAGCACAGAAAGCTGACACACTAGGAGAGGGAAATAAGCTAATAACAGCAGCTCTGAACCCTTGTAGCCAGCCACGCATGAAGCTGGACCCGTGTCTTCACCAGCTCAGGCCGCTGTAACAAAATACCATAGACTGGGGGGCTTAAATGACAGAATTTTATTTCTTTTTTGTTTGTTTGTTTGTTTTTTTTGTTTTTGTTTTTTTTTTTCAATATATGAAATTTATTGTCAAATTGGTTTCCATACAACACCCAGTGCTCATCCCAACAGGTGCCCTCCTCAATACCCATCACCCACCCTCCCCTCCCTCCCACCCCCCATCAACCTTCAGTTTGTTCTCAGTTTTTTTTTTTTTTTTTTTTTTATTTATTTTTTTTTCAACGTTTTTTATTTATTTTTGGGACAGAGAGAGACAGAGCATGAACGGGGGAGGGGCAGAGAGAGAGGGAGACACAGAATCGGAAACAGGCTCCAGGCTCCGAGCCATCAGCCCAGAGCCCGACGTGGGGCTCGAACTCACGGACCGCGAGATCGTGACCTGGCTGAAGTCGGACGCTTAACCGACTGCGCCACCCAGGCGCCCCTGTTCTCAGTTTTTAAGAGTCTCTTATGCTTTGGCTCTCTCCCACTCTAACCTCTTTTTTTTTTTTTTTTTTTTTTTTGACAGAATTTTATTTCTAACAGTTCTGGAGCCTAGAAGTCCCAGGTCACAGTGCCAGTATGGTGAGGTTCTAGCAAGGGCTCTCTTCCTGGCTTGCATATGGTGCCTTTCTTGCTGTGTGCTCACATTGAAGAGAGAGAGAGAGAGAGAGAGAGGAAGCTCTCTCATTGCCTCTTATAAGGGTACTGATCCCATCACGAGGACCCACCCTCATTACCTCCTCTAAAACCTAATTAGCCCCGAAGGCCCCACCTCCAAATAACATCACAATGAGGGCTTAGGGTTTCAACATATGAATCTGGGGAGGGGGCCCCAAATATTCAGTCTGTAATAACCTATCTCCACACTTATCAGTTATGTGGACCTATACATTAATATTTTGCTTTAGACTACTTTAGGCTGGGTTCTTTGTCCCTTGTAGCTGAGCTTGAACTGATAGAGAAATACATCTTGGAGACAGACATATTCAAGCCCCACCCATTAAGGATTTCCATTTGTTCCAGGATTAAAGCTATTTCTTTCTCCTCCACCCCGTTTTTCTTCGCCTCCTCCTGAGCACAGGTGTGTCCCACATTGGAACATTGTGAATCAGAGTTTTTGCTTTGTGTACCTGCTCCCCGGTTGGGAGGCAACTTAGCCAATTACTCTAATAGAAAGGTTATGGAATGATTTAAACTAAGTTCTGTTTTCACTTTCCTCCAGGTTTCCCTCCACTGCGACGTCCACATATACTTCAAGTTTATTTGGGGCCGTAAAGGGTTCCATGGAATCAGTCTCATGAAGGTGGCCATTACCTGCTGGTTCTCAGACTGTCTGGAATGAAACATCTGGGCAGCCAGAGAGCAGTGGGATGCCCTAGAATGTGGCAGTGGACAGCCATGTTTCTGTCCAAAATATTCCAACTTGGAAGGGCCGTTTGCACATATTGGTCAATAGCTAAAACTGTGGCAGCCGCTCAGGTGGGTGCTTTCACCACACTGCTGGAGTCTCCGGCAGCCACTGCCAGTCTTATTTCCAGGGTGCATGGGGAGCTCCAACCGCGGACACGGTGTGTGCTACAAAAAAAAAAAAAAAAAAATATGGCAGGTGGTGAAAAGATTGGCTCTTGAGGCCAGACAGATGTGGGTTCCAAGGCCACCTCCGGTGCAGAAGCTGCGACGAGTTAACTTCTCTGAGTCTTGTTTTCTTCATCTGTAAGGTGGGAATAATAATGATACTTAGCTCATAGGGTGGTTACGGGGGTTTAAAGTTCCTGAAGCACCGCCTGACACAAAAAAATGCACTAGTTTGCTCCATTCCTCCACCATAATACAGTGGGCCTAGGCATCAGGGCGTCCCAGTTGAGGCCCTGGCTCTATTCCTCATCACTGGGTCACTGAGCGAGTCTGTGTCTCTTTTTCCATTGTGGTACCAGAAGCAGTATCCTTACTGCTATTTTATAGACGAGGAAAAGAATGTTGAGAGGCTTAGAGAAAGCCACATGCAGGTGGGTAATAGAATTGGAAATTTAATCCAGCTTGAAAACCGAGGCAGATTCTATCTACCCATCCCCTTCCACCCACCCACCCATCCCTTTGTTGGGCAAATATTTGAGTATCCTCCCTGTGCCAGGCGGAAGAGTAAGAGCTTAGGTTACCACGATGAACAAAGAACTCAGTGGTCTATGGAGTAAGTTTCCTTTCTACCTCACAGGGCAATCCTGAGCCTACGTGAGGGACAAAACGTGAAAATGTTTTGTCAAGTATAAAACACAGGCGAATTTAAATACTACTATTCTCTATTCAAACGTATTGATGGCGTTGCCCGCACAATAACGTTTTCCTATATGCTGATTTGAAGTTGAGAAAAATACCTAACATAGGTAAAGCGAGGTGGGAAAGTTGAAAGATCTTAGTTCAAACTCTCAAGTTCTAAAAGTAGACTTCACGGCTGAACCCAGATGTGGCCCCAGGCAAACGACAGGGAGGTCCCTGTATCTGAATCCTAGTGCTCGAGGAGGTATTCTGGTCTGTGTCTCTTCCAGTGCCCGCCTTGGATGTGGGGGTGGCCTGTAGCCTGAGACCTGTCTCATTGCACCTGGCCTTCACATGGATGCTTTCTTTGGATGCTCTGTCGGCTCTTGGTTCTGGCATCTGCTTGGGTCCTGAGACCTCTTCTTCCTGCCCAGCCCCAGCTCCCAGAACCAAGGATTGACCCACAGACACTCTGCTTGTCCTCCAAGGTAGTTTAAACATTAGAAAGGAAACCCAGTTGTGAGAAAGTCGCATTAAAAAAAAAAAAAGTACCTCCCGTCTGACCCCTACTCATTTCATTGGCGTTTGACTGACTGCCCCTGGGCTGCCTGTCAGTGGAGAAGGTCCTGGACTTGAGAAAACCCTCCCTGTGTAGTGGTTTATGGATGCCGGGTTCCCAGCGAACATCAAAAGAATGATGGGGGATAATGTTTGACGACTACAAGGCGTGGCCTCTATCTACTCAGGATGGAGCCCTGGGATCACTTGGTTTTGTGGTCAAGCTCATGCTGGGGGGCATCTGAGGTGAGCCGTCTGTCAGGTTTTCTATTTCTGACAGGTGGACTCCCTCAAGATTTCGCCACACTATCGTCCAAGACGACTGAGTGCCTTCCACTTTCTGGCTGGCCTTCCAGGGGGAGCCCAGCCCGTGTGCACTTCGCCTCACCCCAAAGTGAAGGAGAATGGCACACAGATGAAGCCTTGCTTCTCTCTACAGACAGTGGACCCAGAGCCCAGGGTCTGTGCCTTGCCTCTCTCCTTTGAGGTCCTTTTTTTTTCTTTTTCAGAGAGAGAGAGAGAGAGAGAGAGAGAGAGCAGGGAAGAGGGGCAGAGGAAGAGAGAGAGAATACCAAGACTCCACGCTCAGCAGAGAGCCTGACACAGGGCTCAATCCCAAGACCCTGGGATCGTGACCTGAGCTAAAACCAAGAGTCTGACACTCAACCAACCGAGCCATCCAGATGCCCCAATTCCTTTGAGGTCCTTGAATGTGGAGCCGGAAGCAAGGCAGTGTGGCCCTTCACGGCCAGGCCAGTAGTGCTACGTTGCCCAACACGTCATACACTGTTGCTGACTCCAGGGCACACCAGCTCTGTCCTGCCTCGAGCCAGCCTTGCCGATCCGGGCCCCCGTGCGCGCATGGTGCGACTCCTGGTGTTTCACGAAGTCCCTGACTGGAACCTGTGTAAGCCTTTTAATATATGGCTGGGAAAAAGCAAAATGAATGTTCCCAGTATTTTTCCCATTCCCATTCCGTCTTCTACCAAGAAGACCTTAAATGAAGAGGGGAGGGGAGCTTCATACCAGAGGCAAGTTTGCAGTGAGAATCTCTGAGTCTATTTTCGTCCAGTACCATCTGGACACAAATCAAGAATCTAATTTTTCCCACTACTTTCTCTTTTTTTTCACCCCCCCCCCCTTTGTACTTTAGCTGACTCTGAGAGCACAGAGTCTAAAACCAAGTCTGGACCACAGAATTCCATTAAAATATAAAGAATAAACAGAGAGAAAATGTCAGAGTTCCATGGATGATTTCCCCCACCTACGGGGTCCATGGCGGCTAGAGCCCCAGAGGCCCTCCTTCAAGAACCTTCCAGATGCGGCAGGAGGTGCAGTGAGGAGCTGGGTGAGAATGGCAGTGGCTGACCCTCCTGTGCCGCCTCACGCTTCAGACTGTGGCTGGAGTGTGCTCTGAGCTCCAGGATGAGGATCTGGGTCCAGCCATGTGATAGTCATTAGCCAACCTCCAGGCAGCGCCCGCAGTCTGCCAGTGGGATGAGCTCAGACCGCCCGCTCCCTGCAGTGCGCCTGGAAATCCTCTCGGCTGAGCCGTATCACCCAAGTGACAGAGACCCTTGATGCAGGCCTGAAATATCACCCAGCTCCTTCTGTGCCCTGGACCGTTTCCCCTTCTCCGTCCTGGCCAGAGCCCAGGGCTGCCGCACCCCCTGAGATATCCCTGCAGGGCACTTCCTTAAGAGTCTACTGGGTGAGGGTGTCATGCCAGGGAGGTTTGGGTGGAAGGTCGGGTTTTCTTTAAAGTCACTGGTGCCAGACAACTTTGGCTTGAAAACGAAGTACCTGAAGTTCTAGGCTGGGTCTTCTGTACAATAACAAACATACTGACTCAGGAGTCTGGAAACGGGGAATTTAGCTTTACGCTCTCTTGGCTCATCTAGCAGAACCAGACAGATGAAAGTGGGGGCTTCGTTTCTTGTGTTTCAAGGAGAATGTTGTTCTGAAAGCAGTAAGGGCTGGCACAATCTGGTCCTTCGGTCTTATTCTCCCTGCTGAATGTCTGGATCTCCCTCGTGCACCTGCTGGGGTGGGAGACCGCTTATGGCATACCGGGCCCATGATATGCCGAGCCCATCACACTGCCCTGGGCGGGACCCTCGCTTCTTCCCGAGTGAGGAGTAAGTATCAGGGGCCTCCTCATTGGACTGAGCCTCTTGGAAGAAGGCGAAGAGCCAGCTGGACGCCTAGTGGGCCTCTGGCTGCCAGCAGGACAGATGTATCAAGTCAGGTTTATGGGAGAAGTTTTCCCAGACTGCTATGTCCAAACTTCTGTCCCTCCTGCTATAACCTCTGCAGTTAGATGGATGAAAACCAGACCAGTCCAGCCTTGAACCAGAGCTGCACAGATAAGAACCCAAAGAAGAAACCGAAGGAGTGTACTCTCGCACTTGAGCAGAAAAACCAGGGGCTGAAGGGACCTGAAGAGAGTGGCCTCTGAATGAGATTTGGTGACAAGACAGCAGGCGGACATAGGGCCGTTTGCTCCGGGGAGATTTACTAGAATGTCCCATGGTGTACCGGACCTGGGGCCTTCTGGATATAGAAATGACCATAAAAAGAAAGCAGACAGATTCCCATGCAGAAAAAGTGACCTCTCCTCTGAATTCCATGCTTGGAAAAATACTTATTTAAAGGAAGAAAAAAAAAGTCCACACACAGCAAAACCTGGCTCACTTGGATGCGTTGGCCAAAGAACATGGCAGAAGCTGAGCTGAGCCTGCCTACTGCACGGGGCTAAGGGGGAGTTGGTTTCCTTCTCTGAGTCCCTGGCCCTGAAAGTATGACATTGAGAGACCATGGGTGTGGAGAAATCTGTCTCATTTCAATCAACCGTGTTGCAAAACGTGCTGAGTCATGCTGGGTCATTCTTCTGGACTAGAGCAACCTGGATGGGCTCTTTGGAACCGGTCAAGGCAACCCCAAGGCCAGCTTTGGTCTCCACCGTAAATGGCAGGTGAGGTAGCAGGAAAAGGCTTGCTCATAGGACAGTCATCAGGGAGAGAGATGCTCTGAGAAACAAATATTAGGTCAGGCAAATGTAACACAGTGGATTGTAGAGGCTACTATAATAAAAATGTAGTATTGGTGGGATGTTTTAACTCCAAATTTTATATGATTGCTGTTATAGATGGTCCTAAACTTGAAGCAACCTATCAGTAAGAATGTTAAGAAATTACATATACCCTCTTTTATTTTGCTTACTCTATTTGCTAGCTTTCCAATTTATATTAATTAATTAATTAATTAATTAATTTGGTTTTGAGAGAGAGAGAGCATACGTGTGTGCACAGGGGAGAGGGGCAGAGGGAGAGAGAGAGAATCTTAGGCAGGTTCCACACTCAGCACAGAGCCCAGTTCAGGGCTTGATCCCACGACCCTGGGATCATGCATGACCTGAGCTGAAATCAAGACTCAGACATTCAACCCACTGAGCCACCCAGGCGCCTCTCCAATTTATATTTCAAAGACAGGTATATTTCTTTTTTTTTTTTTTTATGTTTATTTATTTTTGAGACACAGAGTGCGAGTGGGGGAAGGGCAGAAAGAGCGGGAGACACAGAATCAGAAGCGGGCTCCAGGCTCTGAGCTGTCAGCACAGAGTCTGACGACACGGGGCCCGAATTCGGGAACAGCGCGATCAAGACCTGAGCCGAAGTCGGACGCTTAACTGACTGAGCCACCCAGGCGCCCCACCAGTTATATTTCTGATTAGTTGGAATAAAAGGAATTTTCCTTTATAGAATTTTTAAGGTTGTTTTCTTTTGAAAATGTGAAATCATTTAAAAAATTTTAAATTACTTTAAACATATAGAAAAATTTGCAGAAATAGTACAGAATTCCCTTCACCCAGATTCCCCCTAATGTCACTAGCTTGTGGAACAACAATACATTGATCAAACTAAGAAATGAACATTGGTACAGTGCTATGAACCAAACTATAGACTTTGTTGCACTAAAGTCCTTTTTTTCTAGCTGGGGATCCAAACCAGGGTCCCCTATTGCTTTTAGTTCCATAAGTACATCTCTTCCAATCTGGGGCTTTTCCCAAAATTTTCTTGACTGTTACCATCTTAACATATTTTTTAAAAATTCTTATTTTGAGATAATTGTAGATTCACCAGCAGTTGAGGAAATAATACAGAGAGATCCCAATGCACTTCACCTGATTGTCCTCAGTGGTAACATTTTGCATAACTACAGCCGAAAATCACAACAGGAAATGGACATTGATATAATCCGTGGACTTTATCCAGATTCCGCCACTTTTGTATGGATTTTTGCGTGTATATGTGTGGTGTGTTTAGTTCCTTGCAATTTTATCACATGTGGATTTGTGTGACAGCCACCAAAAAACAGTTCCTTGCCAAGGATGCCTTGTGGTACGCAAGGAAGAAACCACAGTTATCTCCCTGCCTCTCTCGCTCTCCAACTCTGGCAACCATTCATCTGTTCTCCATCTCTAGAGTTTTGTCATGTCAAGAATGCTGTGTAAATACTATCTTACAGTAGGTAACCTCTGGAGATTGTTTCATTTCACTCACTGTAATTCCCTTGAGCTCCGTCCAAGTTGTGGCGTGCATTGATTGCTTTCATTCTTGCTGAGTACTCCACGGTAGGGTGTGCCCCAGTTTATTTAAGCACTCACCCATTGAAGGACATTTGAACACTCTCAACTCTTTGAAGAGCACTGTTTAGTTTTTTGTAGGATGTCTCTTGATTTGAGTTGGTCTGAGTGTCTCATGATGAGATTCATTCATTTTTGGAATGAATACCATCAAGTGATGTGCCCTTCTGTGCTCATCACATCAGGGAGTACCTGACGTCAGTGTGGCTTATTACTGGTGATGTTAGCCTTGACCAGTTGGCTAAGTGTGTCTGCCATCTGTTTCTACTACAAAGTTACTGTTTTTCCCTTTGTAATTAATAAATATCTTGGGAGAGGTAGTGTTCCTCGTTAGAACCTCGTAAGGCGATGCATTCCTGGCTTTCTTAGTTAATCTTACCCCACGAGCCTGTGCCTGAATCTCTAGGCCACTTGTTCTGAAACAATTCCAGAGCTTTCCATGAGGTGGCAGGGACTGGAGGAGAAGGCATTATCCAAGGAGGAAACTAAATATACTTCCTACCATGTCAAACCTTGAGAGGAAAAGCCCAACTAGAAATGCTGGCACTATGAGTACCGTCGCACTTTCCACAGTTTCTTCTGGTAGGGCTTGGAAGCATCCCAGAAGGCAGAAATCTTGTGCCTGTGACAGTAAATGTGGCTGAAGGTGTGCAGTGGGTGGCTCCACTCAGATTGCCAAAGGGAACAACAGTAGTTGGAGTCACCTGTTTAGACTGGGCCCCATCGACTCTTCATTCTCTCCACAATAAAGAAGGGCTCCCTCGCCTACCTGGGCCAGTTCCTTCCATATGTGCTTTGACTCCCATCCTCTCCTGCATTCTTGGGAGCTTAATACTATCATGTTTTCCATCTTTCTTTGTTACAATCAATTAGCCATCATGGCGCGAACCATAGAGAAACACGTTTAAGTCTCATGTTAAAGATTTAAAGGATATTATAAAATAACTGAGTAAGTAAAGAGGGAAGGAAAGGCCCAAGGGCCCCAAAACTCTAAGGATATTTCCATTCCCCTTACAAGTGACTGGCTCCATGGCCACGTAGCCCAGTTCTGACCCAAGTGATGCCAGGAGAGATTTGCTGGGAAAGCTTCTTCTTGCTCTTAAATGAAAGACCCCCAAGGTCACACTTGCTTTCCAAGTGGATGGGAACCAGGAAGCATGTAGCCCTGACTTCTACAACAGCTGTCCTACAGCCATGATGTGAGCCAGGTTTAAGATGAAGAGCCATTGCAGACAGTGAAATGGAGAGATCAAACACAGCGAGTATTTAAGAAGAAGCAGGATAGAGCGTGGCTTCAGGTAAACCTAGTTTTAAGGTGTAGCTCTAGGTTGTCTTGTTCATCCTCAGCTTCCCCACGAAACGAGACTAATAATTGCAAGAAGAATCAGCACTAATTGAGAGCTTACGGCCCAACCAGTGTTCTAAGTCACTGCGTCAATCATTAAATATTTACATGACCCTGTGAAATGGACTCCCATTGTCCACATTTATGGATGAGGGAACAAAAGCTCAGGGAAGTTAAGTTTCTAGCACAACGTCACAGCTAGTAAAAAGAAGGCCAAAATTCTACCAGGTTCTGTCCAACTCCAAGTTCAGACTACATATTTGGGAGGGAAGGTGATTTGAGTTTGGATCCCTACTATCTAGCACAAGGTGTTCAATAAATGTTTGCCGAATGAATGTGGACTCTTTTTTTTTTTTAAGTTTATTTATTTATTTTGAGAGAGAGTGAGAGAGAGAGAGAGAGAGAGAACAGCAGAGAGACAGAGAGGGAGAGAGAGAATCCCAAGCAGGTTCTGCCCTGTTAGCACAGAGCCCGATGTAGGGCTTGATTCCATGAACCGTGAGATCATGACCTGAGTTGAAATCAAGAGTCAGACACTTAACTGACTGAGCCACCCAGGCCCCCTGAATGTGGACTCTATGTACTTCTTGCCAGCACAAAAATTGAGATGTTCCTTTAGTAAGCAGAGAAGTGCCAAGAGAGAGATTAGAACACAGAAGAACTCTGACTGCAGAGGAGTTCTGATTTTTAGCAGGGGGGGGGATTGAACATCACCAAGCCGTAAGTTAGTGACATGCTCTGTGTCCCTGGAAAGCAAAGCTGTGCTTTGGGCCACGTAGCCAGGGAATTGTACACAGTCCTCTGGCACATATAGCTCTCTTTACACCCTCTTTACTGATGAGGGAGTAAAATATTTTTACCTGCAATCCCAACAGAAGGAGATTCCATCAAGATGGCAAAAACATCTTCATTATGAGGAATTTCTCAAACAATATCATGGCCATCTCCCATTGAGTAAAGGTGGGAAGAACATTATTTTGAGTATGTTTAGGTTTAGTATTTGAGTATGTGTTCGTTTAAAAAGCCAGGGGATTTCAGGCAACCTTGTAAAGCTCTGCACAACTCGACAACTCACGTGTTTTAATTCTTGAATATGAGTATCTTCTATCAGATAAAGCAGTCAAGCCAGTGCTGATGAAGCCTCAGTTTCTGATGTAATAGCTACGGTGGAAATGACCCTTTGAGGAGTAAGCCTGTTTCTCATGAATGGAGCTGGTAAGGAGCACTAGAAGATGCCAGAACCTAGCCACAGCCAGGGATCCGGCCACTGGTACTACATCCATGCTATTTAGATACACCAAGACCCAAGCCTATTCCTTTGGGTGTCCCTGGACCAGAATCTTGGCAAAGACCCACATGCTTCTGAACTTTAGTCCAAAGGAGCCATTAACACCTCATTTGTCATCCATCGCATCCATCCCTAAGGGGAAACTGCCTGGATTATGATAATATCCTGTCCTAAGATCAGGGCTGGGAGAGTAGGGACCTGAGCAGTTGGAGCCATTTCCTTCTTTGTCTACCTAACAAAAAAGAGATGCCTTTTCCTCATTATTAGCGTTCTGATTTTAAGAAATAACCTAATTTGTTCAGATTGTGCTGATGGGTTACAGACACTAAGGAGATGCTATCTTTAATTGCTTTGAATAATTCAGGGGGCTGCATTCAAATTTGGTATATACCCCCACCATGAAGGATGCCATCCACAAAAGGTGACCACATGGCTTCTGCCCCAGTTTTTGAAGAAGATCTCCCAGCAATCAGACTGGAGTAGAGCTGGGCTCTTTCTACCAGTTACGGCCTTCCTATCATAGTTCATATAAGCCAGAACTCCACGCTGTGACCATCATAGTCTGAAAACCAGGGCTGTTCGAGTATTCTGCTGTTTCTCCTCTTTTAACCACTCAGTCTGGTGGGTACTTAGCAACTTCTGTCCTTAAAACCTTTATTCAGTGGCTTGACTTACCAATTCTCTCCTTTGCCTCCCAAAGACCCCTGAATTGGCTTCCTTGAGGTTCTTCTGAGGGATTTAGTATTGCTGGGTACAAGGTTTTTTTTAATGAATACTATTTAATTCAGACATTTCCCCTTTCAATTGTTGTTACCATGTCATTCTGCTTCACAAGTGTAAGGTGACTTTTCCTTGTTCTCCCACGAGGTCAAAAACACATTGCCCACCATAAATGGCAAGGTTATGCTGTTTCGCTTATTTTTTCCCCAACATGTGCAGACCTGGAGAAATACCTCATAACTTCAAAGATGACGCTATCATTGCCATATTCAAGGTGAAACAGGAAAGCTGATGACAGTGACCATTACAGTAGTTTCTATGCTCCATTTTTCACAAAATCTCTGCCTGAATCATCTTAGAGAAGCTAGTGAATGTGGGTTCTGGGGCGTATAGATCAGGGTCCAAATCCTGGCTGCTCTACTTACAAGTTCTGTGACCTTGAGGAGTCTTTTCAGCACTCTGCCTTAGTCAGGATAAGCCAAACTATGCTGTGGTAACAAACAGTCTCAAAATGTCAGTGGGTTAAAACAAGGAAGGTTTATTTCTTGCTCAAGCAAAGTCTGATCCGGGTCTGGCAACTCTCCAGCACAGCTGTTCTTGTGATGGCGCAGCATTAACTCTCCATGTCTACACTGGTTTCCATGATCATCATGGCGTAAGGGAGATTGGTGGAGAGTTAAATACCCGCAATTAAGCATTTCCATCCGGAAGTAATACATACCAGTCACATTTCATTGGCTGCATGTCATATGGCCACAACTAATACCAATATGGCAGAGATCAGTTACTTGCATGTGACCAGAAAGAGAGAACAGGATACTGTTGAATATAATGCCACATTCTCCAACCCTCATTTTTCCCATCAGTAAAATGGGTATGATAACTACCAGAAAGTGTTGTGGCCAGTTAATAAGATAATGTATATAAAATGCTTAGGATTCAAACTGCAAAGACTCCAATAACTTGTAGCTTTTATTACATATATTTTACTCAAACATAATAACATAAAAATAAGCAAAACAGCAAAATCTTGCCATTTATGGTGGGCAATGTGTTTTTGACCTCGTGGGAGAACAAGGGAAAGTCACTTTACACTTGTGAAGCAAAATGAGATGGTAACAACACTTGGAAAGGGAAGGGTCTAAATTAAATAGTATTCATTAAAAAAACCTTGTACCCAGCAATACTAAATCCCTTAGAAGAACCTCAAAGAAGCCAATTCAGGGGTCTTTGGGAGGCAAAGGTGAAAGAATTGGTAAGCCAATATTATTTCACCCTATTTTGCATGAAAGGAAAATAAAAGGCATCATGCCAAGAGCTCTATACAATATTTCCAGTTATCAGCACCTTCATGGTGTAACTGCCATTTGAGCCGTGTAAGTTCAGGAGATAATTCTTTGCATCAGGCAGAAAAAAGACTGAGGACACACACCGAAATATTAGCAGGGCTTGTCTCTAGTTGTGAAGTCATGAGTAATTTATTTCACTTCTTCATCAATTCTGATTTTTATGGATTTACTGCCTTGAGCACATATTATGAATACTAATAGCTTAATACATGCCAGGCACCCATTCTAATTTTCACAATACATTATTATATAGATACTATTATTGCTCACATTTTAGTTGAGGAAACTGGGACCCAGAGAGGTTAAGTAACTTGCCCAAACAACGAATGGTGGAGTCAAGATTGTACATGAATCAGAAAATGATTAATATAATTTGTAATGGTACAACAACATATTCATGACCCCAATATTAAGTGCACGGTATGTACCAGGAATTGCATTAAGCCCTGTGGCCAAGATGAGAAGGATACAGCCCCAAGGAAGGACCCTAACATCTTGCTGGCGAGGTAAGCCACATATAAATACAAAAGTCTATGCTGCAAGTCAGTGAATTAGAGACAGTTATTCAAGGGCATGACATGGCTTTTTTTTCTCAGGACGTGGCACAGAATAGCTGCTTGATACTTATTTGCTGAATGAGTCAGTGAATAAATAGAATTTCGGAGCCTCTAATTTTAATGACAAGAAGAGGAGAGTCCAGAGAAGTTACTTGGCTTACAGCCTCCACCTGCTCCCCTCCCCAGTGTATCATACCAGTTTCCCCAGGGGAGAGACTAACTCTGGGGTAGGTCAGGCTGAGCAAGCTTCTGCTTTGCCATGTCACAGTTAGAGGGGTCACCCTGATTCATTTTGCACCACTAGGGCCTGAAATGTCTCTCCTCAAGGTCACCCGTGACCTCCACGTTGCCACATCCTCTGGGCACTTCTTTGTCTCCATGTCACTTCACCTTTGAGCAGCATTCAATGCACCTGACCATTTCCTCCTTGAAAGACTTTCTCCTCCAGGCTTCTGTGACGGCACAATGGCCTGTTTATCTGACTTCATTGACCACCTGGTCCGGTATCCTTTGCTGACTTCTCCTTTTCTAGCTGATCGCTGAATCCTTAAACTCTTCAGGGGTGAATCTCTCTACCAATCCTCTCTCTTGATGTAATCCCAATGGTTCACATTGTTCATCTGTCATCTGATGCAGACGACCTGCCAATTTACATCTCCATTCCCAGTCTTCCTCTTAGTTTCAGATTCTTGTATGCTTACTTGCTGTTTTCATATGGATACCTACTATACATCTCAAGTAAACTTCTAGAACTCAAATCTAGTTGCCCCCCACCCCACCCCACCCCATTTTGGCAAATGGCATCAGATGATAACCTAGGAACCATTTGGAATGCTTCCTTCCCTGAACGGTCACAATCCATTCTACCAGTAAGTCCTACTGTCTGCTTCAAAAAGTATATTCCCAAATACATCCACTTCCTCCATTTCTGCAGCTCTCATCCTCATTCTTGCTTGAACAACTTCAAATAACTCTTAACTGGCTACCTGCTTCTATTCTTGTCCCTGTTTGAATTCATTCTCCATTTAACAATGAGAATGATCATTTTACAGTGTAAACCAGATCTTGTCCCACTTCACTTAGAATGAGATTCAACTCCTTGCATGGAAATTCTGGCATTTGCCAACCCCTCTGACTTCCTACGCTCCTTCCTCCTCAGTTCCTGTACCCAGTCACCCTGAGCTCCTTCCTTTTACAATGTCTTTCCATGTGTTCTTCTTCCTTCTGGAACATTCTTCCAGTGGTGTGCTGGAAATGGTCCTTCCAGGCTTGTCAGAGCCAAATGTGTACATTTTCTCCCACTTTTGAATTCAGTGGTATCATGTTGGCATCTGTAAATTGGTTGGGTGTATTTACACCATGAAAATCAACAAAACTGCAAAAATTTTAAATCTTTTTTCTTTTTTGAGAGCCAGTTTACCAGAACTCCTCTGCCCTACCCCCAGCTCCATGATTTAACTCAAATATTACTTTTTCAGAGAAGGTTTTTCTGACCTTCTAGTCTATATCCAAATAGTATTCTCTTCTACCTCTTACTCAATATCTACCAAATCTTCCTGCTAACTTCTTTCATAATACTTAATTTATCAAAATTGTCTATATTTGTTTACTTAGTGTCTCTTCCACTAAAATATAAACTTCGTGAAGGTGAAGAGAATGTCTATTTTGTTCTCTGCTGTATCTTTAGCACTTGGAACAGTCCCTGGCACACAGTAATTGCTCAATAAGTACATGTTGAATTTTGAATAAAAAGCTCCTGTCTTGCTTCACCATTTATCCTTATACTGATCCTGGCCTTCTCCCTCTATATTCACCCATAGCTGCTCCTTCAAGCTCTTTACTCAACCCTCTACTGTTCCCTCTGAGAAGATCGGAGTCATTGCCTATGCCGCAGAAAATTGAGAACTCATCAGCTTACTGTTCCTCACTACAAACATCCAGTCACACCGTCCTTTCTTCTTTTCCTCCTACCCTAGAAAATGGCTTCAATATTTATTCACTTGCTGTGCAAAGATAGGTACCATAATTCCACTGTCATCAAGGATAGGACAGACTGCTGAGGAACAAGGGTCCTTCTTTTTTCCTTTTGAGCTTCCTTGTACCTCCCATCTGTCTTTGGGTACTGTTCCTTCTTAGTTCTCCTCTTGCTTTTCTGTAATTCCAGATTCTTCTTCTCTCAAATGGTTCCCTTCTCTCCAGCATGTAGCCATGTATGAGTCAAGCCTATCCTACAAAACAAGCAAAGACATCCCTTGATGTCTTGAGGCCTGTCTGGCCTCTCCTCTCTCCTCCCTCCTGCATCCCCCAACCCAGCCAAACTTTGTGGGACCATTAATGCATGTGTCTCCACTTGCTCACCTCCTTGTCTTTCCTCTGGCCACTAAAATCTGGTTTCTCCTGTTATATCTGGAGAGAACTTCTCCTCAAAACAGGTCACTGGTGTGGCTCTTGCAATTGCTGATGAACATTTTCTTCTCAAAACTCTTTCTCTTTTGGATTATGTGACAAAATACTTTCTTAGTTCCTCTTCCACTTTCTGGTCATCTTTTATACCACTCATTGAGCATATGATGTAGTAATTATTATCGCATCCTTATCATACAGATGAGGGAAATAAAGCCCATGAGGTTATTACTTGCCTAAGAAATGGCAGAATTTGTAGTCAGGAGGCTTGACTTTAGAGCCCCAGGGTCTTGATGGAGCACTGGCGCCATATTGCTGCCTTTACCTTCTCATCCCTCACCCTCTCCCTGCTAAGCAGCCTCACTCATTTGGCCTTGGCTTTGATCTCACTTATTGCCCTGATTATTCAAAAGTCTAAATTGTCTTTCTCTTGAATTCCTAACCTGTATATAAAATCTACTAATATGGAAATCTACTCCACTTACCCACAGACACATCAATCCAACATATCTTCTAAATTGCTTCCATTACACTCCATCATGGCACTTTTCACATATTCAATGATTTAACCAACATCTGTTGAGTACCCATCATCTGCCAGGCTCCACCAGTAAGCACCAGGGATCAATGGTGACTAAAAAGAGTGGGTCCCTGCCATTAAGGAACTTATAATCTAACTGGGACAAAAACATGTATAAATAAGTGATTACGATACAACATATTAAATGCTAAACACACACAAACATAGTTGAGTTTGCTACTGAAGCACTTGGGAAGGGCATCTAATGCATTCTTGATTAGGTTATTAGGTTATTACACTGTAGGCCAGGAAAGTGCTGTTCAGACATAGCATCGTTTGAGTAAGACATTTGACGGCTTCTCATTTTATCTTTTTGAACAAGACAGAAATCAGGCCAGAGATACCTGGTTGAAGGACCATCAACTGTGTTGACGAATGAATTGGTATAAAATTGCAGAGGAGGTGGAGTCCTTAACAGCATATCAAGGAGTTCCATATTGAGCCCGTCCCATGCCATGTTTTCATTAATGGCCTACATGAAGACAAAGGATAAGTTTGTCAACTTTTCCGGTGAAACCAAGACTGAAGAGAGAACTGTTAGGTTTATTGGCACAATTGGAAACAAACAAACAAACAAACAAACCCAAAGCCAACCCAAACAAAACAAAACAAAAAACACAACCTTGGAACAACGAACAGGAAGAATGAAACAAGATAGGACTTAAAAGCAAAGTCCTACCTTTTAGTCCCAATGGTCAAATACGTAGTACTAGACAGAATAGATACAACCTGACTGATTATTTAAAAATATATATAAAACATTGAAGGATAAGTTAATTATAAGGCAAGAATGCTTCTAGAGGAAGAAAAAAGAAAGCAGAAGGCATGGGATCATCTGTCGCGCTGCACTGGTCAGGCCCCACGAGGAGTTTTTGAGATCAGCACAAAAGAGGAAAGCTGACAAATTGATGTGTGCCGAGAGGCAGGTATCACGATAGCAAGGAAACCCTGAAGGAAATTAGAAATTTCCATTTGAAAAAGGCAAAAGGGAAGATATAAGATCTGTCTCCAAAAGACTTCCCCGGGCTTATCCTGTGTGTGTCTACAGGGCCCTATAAATAGGTGGAAGTCACATGAAGGAAACCCTTGCCTTGATAAAAGGAAGAATTTTTGAGTACTTAGCGATAGGTGACAATGAAATGGGCTACCTTTTTGAAGAGCTAAATATCTTACCACTGAAAGTTACAAGTGGGGGCTGCAGAATGGCGGACGGCTGATTTATTTGGATAGTTGGACCCAATAATATTTAACTGTCCCTCTAATGCCACATATCTCTGATTTTTTGGAGAAGATCTGAAACGGAGAGAGAGAGAGAGAGAGTCACAAATGACACAGCTTGCAAAGAGCAAAGAGCGGATTTTATGTGCATGTACCTTGGAAGATGTAAGTTCTTCGCCCAACCATCTGTGCATACAATTAACAGTCACTATCAGCGGTGTTATCTTTAAATGCAGAGCACATGACATGGATAAAATGTGCACAAATACATTTCTGCCCAAGCAGTCAATCAATAAAATAAACGATAGTGGCTTAAAATGCCTAAATATATATTCATATGTTTAAATAAGAGACCAGTTCAATTTCAGCTCAGGAACACTTTTATAACCCACTGTGAAAGATGGGGTGATTTGAAAAAAAACTGTTTGGTCTTTGTGAAGAGAAAAGGGAAATTAAATATACAGAGCACTATTTAAACAACATCAAGGCTATGATTCAAGAAAACAAAAGGCAGGAAATTCAAAGTTGAGGTGTGATGTGTTATCCCTCATTCCAGCTGCTGTGTCCATTCACAGCGGCAGCTGAAAAGAAAATTGGAGCATTATGTAGGCACAGTTTTAAAATATATTTACTTAAGAGAAAACATGGCAAAGATCTTTCAATCCTATTTATGGAGAAGGGATTAAACACTGACTCATCAGAGTGTCTTAAAAACATTTTACAAGTTCAGAAAATATTTGCTAATTCCTGTTTTACTTACCATATGTAAATCAGCTGTGTGATTCGGAGGCAGGTTTTCTAGAAACTGATGGAGTTAAGGGAATCTGTTAGAGTTCTCTTTGATTTCTAAGGGATCGTGTCAAAATAAAGTATTTATATTGAATCCTGTTGAAAGTGGCCACATAGATGGAGCAGAAGCTGTAAAAGAAGACAGAGACTACAGGGAGCATAAAACAGTGATGCTATCCCTTCTTTTCCACACTGGTCAGAAGAAGAAGGAGGAAGTGCCCAAGGCGTGGGCACACTCACCTGCTGTCCGAGGGATAATGGTGTCTCCATCGTAGGACTGACATCAGCTGCTCATGACAGCTCATGACAATCAGCTCAAGGTCTTGCTGATACATGTGTCCTGATGTCCCCATCTTGCTTGACAAAGGGACAAGACGGCATGTTTTTAGAAGTGGCAGTCAGAAATGACATGGAAGAACAGAATATGATGGGTTTGGAAAGAAAGCAAATCCAGGGTCCTGGATAGAGACAAAGCCCGAAGCAAAGACCAAAAAGGATCCGGATAGCCAGGAAGGACACACGCCCTGGGTTGTCCAGTCACAGGAATGGGTTTGCCTTAGTCTCTCCAGAGCCTTCATGTGACTCCTCCAGCCTCCTTAGCATAGTGTTCAAGGCCAATCACAATCCATCCCAACCGGCCTGCCTTCTGCCAATCCTTTCCTACACAATCCTCACACTGAACGACTCACACTCCTGCCTTTGTTTCTGTTGCCAATTCCACAGGGACCCTTTCCCACCCAGCTCTGGTAGTTCATCCTGGGGGCCAGCTGGGGGCCACCCAGCTTCTTCTCTGCCTGCTCTCCATAAAGCAGGTGGCACACCGTTTCACTGTCGCTTGATTCCCTGCTGTCCTCACATGCCAAATTTTAGGCTGCTAAAGGATAAGAAGCTTGTCTTTCCGTTTCTTCATTTATTCCTTCACTTATTTATTCTTATACACTGTATTTGTTTTCATGTCTTCAAGAGTCAGCAGGGTGCCTGGTGCATCGGAGTGTACTGTAAACTTTAGACGACTAAATTAATGCCCCTGGTATCAGAACTGACTTTATTATTTTTTAGTAGCCCCTAGTTTACCAGTAGAACATTGATATTATGTTAGGGGGTTTTGTGGCATCAAATCAAGTTAAGATAATTCTTTCTGGATTTTGTTTACTTTTCTAAGTATCATTTTGTCCATTAAAACAGTGTTACATGCTTTTAAAAACAATAAACCCTTGGGAGGACTTGGGTAGCTCAGCGGTATTGCAGTGCCACGGGGAAGCATTCTGAGGAATAGCACCCGGCCATAGACTCAGGCATGCACCTGCCCAGATGCCCGCTCCGAGGGAGGACATGCCACCTAGTTGCACGATGCAGTCAGCAGGCAGCCTGGAGGGACCAGTGCCTGGGACTGCTTCGGCTGCAGAGTCCCCTTGTTCAAGGTCACACTCTTTCTGGGGCAACCCTCAGCCACTGGCTGAGTGGCATAGGCATGATCATTCGGGCCCGGTGGGGCCACTCTGGGGGCGGCACTCACCCCAGAGCTCTCCAGTGGGTTGGCCAAGACTTTTTTGGGTCACACGGTCACGTGATTGATCTTTTGGCCCAGTCCTGCTTCCTCTCCCCTCCTTTCACAGGGATCACAGGATCTTCACCCCAAACTCTGTCTCAGCTGCTGCTTGCAGAGACAATAGCCTGAAGTGGCCAGTGTAGAGCTAACTTGGGGAATCTCAACTAAGGCTGAACTGCTCTAACCATTTGTGCCTAGGGTATCACAATGACACATCCCAGAAAATTCCCTTGTACGCCTTGACGATCAATCCGCTCCCCAACCTTTGGTCCCTGGCAACATTGACCTCATTTCCGTCACTCTGATGATAGAAATCTAGAATTCACATAGAAGACTACATCATAGGCAGTCTTTTGTGTCAGTCCTCCATCTTCAACAAAATGCTTTTGAGATTCATTCACGCCATTGTAAGTATCAGTAGTTTGTCTTTTATATTGCTGAGTAGTATTCCATTGTACGGATATACAACAATCTGTTTATTCACTCACCAGTTGGTGGACATTTAGGTTGTTTCTATATTTTTTTCTTGGCAATTATAATAAAGTTGTCACAAACATTTTCCCAGAAGTCTTTGTGTGAACATGTTTTCATTTCTCTTGAAAAGATACCTAGGAGCGGAAATACTGGGTTGCATAGTAAGTGATGGTTAACTTTATAAGAACTGTCAAATGTTTTTCGAAGGGGCTGTACCATTTTGTAGACCTATTAGCAATTTATGAGTGCTCCAGCTGCTCCTGCCATCTTGATGTCGTTAGATCTTTATTTTTTGGGTTTTGTCTTGTTTAAAGAAATCGTTAGCCATTTTGATGAGTACATAAGCCTCATATGTAGGCTTATGTACACTTATGTGTACATAAGTACACAACCTCATTTTGGTTTTAATTAGAATTTACTTGCTGGTTAATGTTTTTGGGATTCTTTTTATAGGTTTCATTTGCCATTTGTGTAATCCTCTTTGGTGAGTTGATTGTGAAATCTTTTGCCCAAATTTTATTGGGTTCTTTTTCTTTAATTGACTTGTCAGAGTTCTTTATATATTCTAGACACAAGCTGTTTATTAGATATATGTTTTGCAGCTGTTTTCTCCCAGGCTGTTGCTTGCTTTTCATTTTTGTAACAATTTCTTTGAAGAGCAAAAGTTTTACTTTGATGATGTCCAATTTATTATTATTTTTGTGTGGCCTGCTCTTTATCAAAAAAAGCTTTGGCTTACACAAGGTCACAAAGATTTTCTCCTACATTTTCTTGGAGATGGTTTTATAGTTTCAGCTCTTACGTTTGGGTAGATAATCCCTTTAAAATTAATTTCTTACATAGTGGAAAGGTCCTTTTTTTTCCTAAAAGGATATCTGATTTTTTCCAGCACCATTTATTGAAGAGTCTTTATATTGTTTCCCCATTGAATTACCTTGGTACTGTTGTTAATCAACTGACCAAATAGGTATTAGACCAGTAGTTCTCAACTGAGAACCATCTTGTCAACCTGAGGGACATTGGCAATGCCTGGAGACATTTTTGTTTGTTATAAGCGTAACAGGATGTTACTGGCATCTAGTGGGTAGAGACCATGGATGCTGCTATACATTCTTCAATGCCCGGGCAAGTCTTCCAACAAAGAATCGTGCTGCCCCAAATGTCAATAGTGCAACTGCTAAGAAACCCTGTGTTAGGCTATTTCTGGATTCTGTTTTGTTTTACTGATCGGGGATTGGAAAACTTAATCAAAGGACCAAAGAGTGAATATTTTAAGCTTGTGGGCCAGGTGGTCTCTGTCATAACCTGTCAACTTTGCTCTTATAGTGCAAAAGCAGCCGTAGACATCACATAAACAAATAGGAATGGCAGTGTTCTAATAAAGTTTTATTTCTAAAAACAGGAAACTAGTCTGTGGCTTGAAGTTTGCCAACTGCTGATCCATATGTCTATCCTTATGCTAATATCACATTTTGTTATTACTGATTTACTTTATAGTAAATCTGACAATCAGGTACTCTAAGTTCACCAGTTTTATCTCCCCCCCCCCAAATTGTTTTGACTAATCAAATCCTTTGATTTTCCATGAAAATTTTTTAGAAAAACAGTAAATTCCACACGAATCTGCTGGGATTTTGATTGGCATTGACTTGAATCTATAGAACAATTTGAGGAGTGTTATGGACTGAACTATGTGTTCCCCTCAAATTCATATGTTGAAGCCTAGCCCCCAGTACCTTGGAATGTGAGTACATTTGGAGACAGGGTCTTTAAGGGGGTGACCAAGTTAAAATGAGTCTGTTAGGGGTCCAAGCCCACTATGACTGGTGCCCTTATTAGAAGAGGAACAGACCCCAGGGATACGTACACAGAAGAAAAGGCCATGTGAGGACACAGAAGAAGGCAGCCCTCTACAAGTCAAGGAGAAAGGCCTCAGGAGAAACCAAACCTGCCATCATCTTGATGCCTTCTAACTTCCAGAACTATGAGAAGATAGATTTCTGTTGTTTAAGCCACCTAGTCTACAACATTTTGTTATAGCAGCCTTAGCAAGCTAACACAAGAAGAATTGGACTTATTAACAATATTGTCTTTTAATCCATAAATAACATATCTTGTGCTACTTAAGAATGCTTAATCTCCTTCAACAATGTTTTGTAGTTTTCACTGTACAAGTCTAGCACCTATTTTTTAAAATTTATTCCCAAGTATTTAATACTTTTGATGCTATTTTTAAAATTTCAATGTCTAGCGATTGTTTATCATATATAGAAACACCACTGATTTTAGTATATTGACCCTGTGTCCTGCAATTTTACAAAATTCACTTATTAGTTCTGGTATTATTAGTTTATTAGTTCTTTTCTGTAGATTTCTTAGAATTTCCTACATAGATAATTATATTGTGTGCCAATAAAGGCAATTTTAGTTTTTTTGTTCTTACTTGAATGTGTTTTTTTCCCCTTTCTTGATTGGAGTAGCTAGGATCTCAGGTAGACTGTTGAACAGAAGTACAATTGAGTCTTGAACAACAGGGGTTTAACTGCATGGATCCACTTATATGAGGATTTTTTTTTCTTTCTTCCAAAACTTCGTTGTTCACATTTGGTCTACGGCTTGGGAAAGAGCTCCAGGTGGTTACAAAGCTGGCTGGTGGCTATAAGGATAGGGTCAGACAGAGGCCCTGACACTGGAGGATGCCAGAGGGACCCTTCTAGACAAGAGTCGCTGGACTCAGGAGGCTCCCAGACAGGCTTGAGGGTGAGCCTTTCAAAGAGATACTTTCAAAGACAGCCCAGCCCACGCGACTGCCAGCCTGTGGAGTTCGCCACCTTCTTGATGAGTTTTACTTCCTCATCCAGGAAGTGGCTCTCTCGGAAGTCACAAAGGCTGTGCTGGAGGAGCTGGGGGCTGGCAGATCCAAGAGGCCCGGGGTCAAGACTTCTCCAGGACCCTGGCGGCTTTCATGCCTCCAGGGTCTACCTCTCTCATCTTGGGATGTCTTCTGCATGTCCTGGAAGAGGTCCCGGCTGCACCGGTGTTGCCTCTTCAAGAGACACTGGGCATCCCCATGTTTCTCCCCAACCAGCTGACAGAAGTGGCCCATGCCCTTAGGAGCCATACTTTTGGTCTTGGTGGAAATAGCAGCCCAGAGCACAGAAGGGCTTCAGATGCATGTTGACCAGGCAGATTAGGGGGGCCTTTACCTCCGGGGGATAATTTTGAAGAATCCGGGAGCTCATGGTTGAAAAACAATAAGGAGCTAATCTCCAAAAACGATGTTGGCTGGTCCCAGATTCAGAGGATGTCTGAAAAGATGGTCCTGAAGACTGCATCTAGAAAAGAGGTTGGAGGATGGTTGGAGGTTGGAAGAAGGGGTATTCCTCGATGTGTTCCATCCAAACACTGTTGAAGCAAGGCACAGATCCCCAAGACCCACGACGCACTACCTAATGTGGATTTTTTACCGTCCAGCATGGTAAATGTATTTTCTCCTCCTTATGATTTCTTAATAATATTTTTCTTCTCTATACTAAAAAGTATACTAAAGTATACTTTATACTAAGAATATGGTACATAATACATATAATACACAAAATATGTGTTGATCAACTGTTTATGTTATCGGTAAGGCTTCCAGTCAACAGTAAATTATTACGTTTTGTGGGAGTCAAAAATTATACATGAGTTTTCAGCTATGGAGAGGGTGGGTTGGCGTCCCTAACCCTAGAGTTGTTAACAGGTTAACTGTAGTAACAGCAACTTTCAGTCCTTTCTCCTGATCCTGGTAGGGAAAACGTTCAATTTTTCAGTATTTCACTGTTGAGCATATGATAGGCTATATACTTTTCCCATCTGCCTTTTATCAGATTAAGAAAGTTCCCTTCTATTCCTTTTCCTAAAAAATTTTTTTTATTATCATGAATGGGTTTTGAATTTTATCAATTTTTTTTCTGCCTCTGTTAAGATGATTGTATGGTTTTTCTATTTCAATCTGTTAATGTGATGAATTATATTAATAATTTCTGAATCCTAAACCAAACTGGCATTCCTGGGATAAAGCTCACTTGGTTTATTTGTCATTTTATGTCTCACTGCATTGGATTTGCTAAAATTGTGTTAAGAATCTTTAAATCTATGTTCAAAAGTGATATCGATCTACAGTTTTATTCTCTTGTAATGTTTTTATCTCCTTTTGGTATCAGGATGATGCTGGCCTCATAAAGTAAGAAGTCCTTTTTCTATTTTCTAGAAGCATTTCTTTAGAATTGGTTTTAATTCTTTCTTAAGTGCTCGGCAGACTTTACCAGTGAAACTATCTGGGCCTGGAGTTTTCTTTGGGGGAAGACATTTATCCATAAATATTTCTTTAATAGACAATGGGCAAGTCAGATGATCTATTTCCTCTTGAGTAAGCTTTGGTAGTTTTACTTTCAAGAAATTTGTACATTTCATCTCAGTTGTCAAATCTATTGACATAAAGTTGTTTATAATATTCTCAATATTTATTTTAATGTCTTTGGGATCTATAATGACATCTCTCTTTCATTCTTGTTATTAGTAATTTGTGTCTTATCTCTCTCTGTTTCCTGATCACTCTGGCTAAAGTGACCAACTGTTGGGATTACTCAGGACTGAGGGACTCCTGAAATGTGTAACCTTTAGGACTAATACTGGGAAATTCCTAGACAAATCAGGATGAGTTGGTCAACGTCAATAGACTACAGGCTTATCAATTTTATTGATATGTGCAAAAGACCAGCTCTGGTTTTAGTCTTTTCTCTGTTATTTGTCCATTTTTAATTGCGTTGGTTTTAAAACTTACCTTTATTATTTCTTTCCTTCAGCTTACTCCAAGTTTAATTTGCCCTTTTTCCTTCCTTCTTAAGGTGGAAGTTTAGATAATTAATTTAATAACTTTTAACTAATATCACTTAATGTTATAAATTTCCCTCTAAGCATTATTTCAGCAGCAGTCCTCCAATTTTTTTTTTTTAATTTTTTTTTCAACGTTTTTAATTTATTTTTGGGACAGAGAGAGACAGAGCATGAACGGGGGAGGGGCAGAGAGAGAGGGAGACACAGAATCGGAAACAGGCTCCAGGCTCCGAGCCATCAGCCCAGAGCCTGACGCGGGGCTCGAACTCACGGACCGCGAGATCGTGACCTGGCTGAAGTCCGACGCCTAACCGACTGCGCCACCCAGGCGCCCCTGCAGTCCTCCAATTTTGATACGTTGTGCTTTCATTTTTCATTCATTTCAAAGTATTTTCTAATTTCCCTTGTGATTTTTTTTTGACCCATGCTATATTTAAAACTGTGTGGTTTAATTTCCCAATATTTGGGGGTTCTACAGCTAACTTTCTAGTAATTTCTGGTTTGATTCCCCTGCAACGAAAGCATATACTTTTCGTATAATTTCAGTCTTCTTGAATTTCTTGAGATCTATCGTAGGGCCCAGAATGTGATCTAGGTGAATGTCCTGTTTGCACTTGAGATTAACATTTATTCTGGGTAGTGTGGCCTATAAGTGGTAACCGAGTTGGTTGGCGGACAGTACTGTTCAAGTCCTCTCTACCCTTACTGGCTCTTGTGTCTACGTGTTCTATCAATTGCTAAGAGAGGACTGTTAAAATCTCCAACTGTAACCATGGATGTGTATTTCTACTTTCAGTTTTCTTAGGTTTTGCTTCATGTTTTTTTATCCCTCTATTATTAGGCGTACCTGTATTTAGCATAGTATGTCCTTTTTTGTTTTCTGGATTAGTTCTTTTCAATAGAAACTGTACATGTTTAAAGTGTATGGCATGATGATTTGATATATGTATATCTAAGGAAATGCTACAGTCAGGATGCCTTCTTGATATACTAATCCCTTTATCATTATGAAATAGTCGTCTTTATACCTGGTATTGTTCCCTTTTCTGAATCAAATTTCTGATGTTATTATATCCACTTCAGTTTTCTTTTGTCTGATGTTTGCATAGTATACTTTTCCCTATCCTTTTGCTTTTAAAATATCAATGCCTTTATATGTAAAGTGAGTATTTTGTCAACATCACGTACAGTTGGCCCTTGAACAATGCAGGGGGTTAGGGATGCCACCCCTCCACCTCCCTCCAGCAGTCAAAAATCCATGTATAACTTTTGACTTTCCCAAAACTTAACTACTAATAGTCTACTGTTGACTGGAAGCCTTACCGATAGCATAAACAGTCGATTAGCACATATTTTATATGTTATATGTATTATATACTGTATTCTTATAATAAAATAAGCTAGAGAAAAGAAAATGATATTAAGAAAATCGTAAGGAAGAGAAAATACATTTACAGTAATGTTCTGTTTTTTTACTGAAAAAAATCTGTGTGTAAGTGGACTTGAGTAGTTCAAACCCGTGTTGTTCAAGGGTCAACTGTACTTAGATTTTGCTTTAGTTTTAGTCAGATCTGACAATCTGTGCGTATTAATTGGAGTGCTTAGACCATTAAGGATTCAACTTAATCACTGATACAGATGTGTTTAAACCGACCATCTTGTTACTTGTTTTCTGTTTTTCCTGCTAGTCCTTTATTCTTTTTTCCCAGTTTTTTAAAAAGACATTAATCATTTTTATTTATTTCCGTTACTGGCTTATCAGCGATACCTCTTTGTTTCATTATTTCTTGTGCCAGGGCTTGCAATAACACATCAGTAACCTATCACAGTTTAACTTTAAGTAGTATTGTATCTCTTCATGTATATTGGAAAAATCTTATCATCATGTACTTCCTTTCTACCTCTTTCTTTTACACTGTCATAGTTATATATTTTATTTCTACATGTGTTATAAATACCACAATATGCTATTAATTTTGTTTTAAGTCATCTATCACCTTTTAAATAGATTTCTAAAGTCAGAAAATTATCTGCATATTCTGGTGATCTTTATTCCTTGGTCCAAATTCAAATTTCTTGATGACAATTTTCCTTTTATCTGAAGAACTTTCAATTAAAACAATTGTTTTAATGTTTATTTTATTTTTAAGAGAAAAAGAGAGGGATCATGAGTGCGGGAGGAGCAGAGAGAGAGGGAGACACAGAATCTGAAGCAGGCTCTGGGCTCTGAGCTGTCAGCACAGAGCCCAACCTGGGGCTCGAACTCACAAACCATGAGATCATGACCTGAGCCGAAGTTGGACGGACAACTGACTGAACCACCCAGGTGCTCTGATTTTTTTTTTTTTTAATGTTTATGTATTTTTGAGAGAGAGAAAGACAGTGCAAGCAGGAGAAGGGCAGAGAGAGAGGGAGAGAGAATCTGAAGCAGGATCCAGGCCCTGAGCTGTCAGCACAGAACCCGACATGGGGTTTGAGCCCATGAACCATGAGATCATGACCTGAGCCAAAGTTGGACGTTTAAGCGACTGAGCCACCCGGGTGCCCCATATCTGGAGAACTTTTGAAAACTTGATTGTAATACACATCTTATGGCAATGAAATTCCTGAGTTTTTTTTTAAAGTTTTATTTAATCTTCATTTTTGGAAGATATTGTTGTTGGATGTAGAATTCTAGGTTAAATCGTTCTTCAATATGTTAAGGATATCAGTCCATTGTTTTCTGTCCTACTTATTTTCTGTCTACTTGCTTGAAATCTCATTCAAATATTTGTTTCTCTGTACGTAATTGTCTCTTTGCCCTCTGGCTATTTTCCGTGTTTTCTCTTTTTCATTGGTTCTCAGCAATTTGATTATTATGTGCCATGGTATGATTTATTTTTGTTTATTCTGCTTGGGATTTGTGGAGCTTCTTGAATCTGTAGACTCCTACTTTTCATCAAGTTTGGAAAAATATTGGCCACAATTTCTTCAAATATTCTTTCTGGCTCCTCATTTTCTTCTTCTGGGACTCTATTTATATGTATATTAGACCATTTGATATTGTCCACTGATCACTGAGGTTCTGCTCACTTTTTTTTCAGTCTTTTGCTCTTTGCACTTCATTTTTGATAGTTTCTATTGCTACATCTTCAAGTTCAGTGATGTTTGCTTCTATAGTGTCCCATCTTCTCTTAATGTCAACTGATACATTTTTCTTGTTTAGTTATTGTAGTTTTACTTCTAAGTTCACTTGAATTTTTTTAATATCTTTAATTTCTCTTCCCATCGTGATGATTCTGTCTTTTACATTCTTGAGCAGAATTGGGCTTGCTTGGGCTGCCATAAAAAATCCCCCAGATTGTGTGGTTCAAACAACAGAACTATATTTCTCACAGTTCTAGAAGCTGGTAAAGCCAAGATCAAGCTGTCTATTGAGTCGGTTCCTGGTCAGAACTTCTTTCCTGGCTTACAGACAGCCACCTTCTCATTGTGCCCTCACATAGGTGGGGACAGGGGTGAAGAGAAAGAGAGAGAGAAAATTTAAAGTGTCACGTAAGTATTGTCTTATAAGGCACCTTCTTTCCTCTGTGGTGTCTCTTCTTATAAAACACTAATCCTATTGTATTAGAACATTACCTTTATGACCTCATGTAACCTTGTCTCCTTGTAGACCCTATTTTCAAATATAGTTATATTCAAGGTTAGGGTTTCAGCATATGAATTTTTGGAGGTGACACAATTTATTCCATAGCAAGCAGCATATTTATAATATTGCTTGTAATTTATTGATGTCTTTCCTGCTAATTTCATCAACACTGTATTTTCTTATTTTGTTTCTGGCTAACTTTTGTCCTAGTTATGGGTCACTTAATTTTGTTTTGTTTTGTTGTGTTTTTTTTTTTTGTATGTTAGCAATAGTACAGTGAATGCTACATAGTATGAATCTTATCTTCAGTGCTCTAGTTTGTTGTATTACTTTAAAGAGTATTGAACTTTTATTGGTGGCCAGTTACGTTATCACAGATGAGTTGGTTTTATCCTCTTGTGGTTTGTTTTAAGCTCTTTTAAGGCAGACTAAACTTGTCTTCATTCTAGGATTAATATAGCCTAATTCTAACACTGGACCATTTAGAAATCTGTTATTTTATACCCCGTGCATCATACATCGAGATTTCTTTATTTTGTCCAAGGGGAATTTGAACAATTCCTGGTCCTGTGTGAACTCCTGAAATGATTCATCTTATAGCTCCCAGTGATTGTCTTTTTCTCTGATGTCACTCTTGTTTGGCCTCATTGGATTTCCTCTATATGTATATAATCCCTCTGCGGATTTCTAGAGCTCTTTCTTGGTGTCACTCCCTTCTCTTAGATATTCTACCTTTGAAATTCTAGCTGCCGCGGTTTCCCAAAGCTCTGATGTTTGTCTTTTCAACAAACCAAGATTGGTGGACTCTTCTTAAGATCCCCCTTCCTGTGCTACAATCTTGGAATTACCCTGGACAGAAAGCTAGGCATTGGTAAGCCTCACTTCATTTGTTTCCTTTTTATCAGGGACCTCACTCCTGTGCTGCCAATATTGTCCAGTGTCTGAAAAAGTAGTTGTTTTCTGTATTTTTTCCAGTTTTTAAATTATCCTCAAACTTGGGAATTTTTTTTTTTTTAACCACAGCACCCACTTCCCGCACCAAATTATGTATCACTTAATGCCTGGTCAGAGAAACGAAACCACTATGAATGATATGGAATATATGATTTATTATAGGAATTTGACCTTACGTAAATCAACATTAGCTAAAGATGTTCATTCCCTTCATTTTTGCAAATCATTTACAACTACTGAATAATAAGCCCAAGAATGACTTCAGGGTTTGGTGGCCCGTGTCTAGGACGGCCAGTCCTCTCTCTGCTTTGATGTGAGCATTCTGCCCCCAGCTTATCTGTGCAAAACCTCATGGTGCCCGTAACTGCACCTTGCTAGCAGAGTTTCTTTCTCATTGTTGCCTCAGTGACCTTGTCAGGTGTCAACTTCAAATTTGTGCACCTCTTTTAGTTGGCGGCCAGTGGCTGGCTCCTGGCTCTACTTTTGCCTCTGCTTGCAACGTTGGTCTTGATGTTTCAAAATGATCATTCTTTTTCTGGCTGGACTGTCCTCCCAACCTCAAACTATAGCCCCTCTGCCATCGAACTTCCAAAGGCCCACCCAGGATTAGGTCCTTGACACTCTTACCCTAGAGGGGATACTGGAGAGGAAGCCGTGTTTGGGGGCGCTCCATGGTAATGAGGGAGAGAAAGTAACTTTCTGATTGGAATCCCAAGTGGAAACCAATTATTCCCACCTCCTTTACAGTAGGAAATAGCCAACATGATTCTTCTTTATGGTCACTTTATATATACTTTTAAACATGTCTGATGTTGATAGCAGCTCAGAGATGTTCCCGTTTGACAGTTTAATCTTTATGGCTAAGACTGCCAAACACTAATATATTGCTTATTTGGTATTTTCTATTAGTTTAATAACAGAAATGAGAGTTCCCATCTCTTGAACACAAACTATATGACCAACACTCAGCTGAGCACTTTGTATACACTGTCTCATTTAACCCTTATAAGAACCCCAGGAGGTAGGAAGCATCCCCATTCTGCAGACAAAGAACACAAGGTAAACAGATGTTAAATAACTTGCTAATGACCACATACCATTTGAGTGTAGATCTGTTCAGGGTCTATCCTCTTAATCACTGAGCCAGGCTGTCCAATATATGCAGACCAGGAACCAAAGCATAAAGGCTGAGTCTTAATTTCCCAAGAAGATGATGGCATGTGCTTAAGCCTCTGCCTGTGACCTGCTAAGTGGATACAGACCCTTCTGACCAGGAGTCCCACGTGCCTCTGGAGTCTGGAGCCACATGACACCAGAAACACATGGTCCCCATCTAATCCAGACAAACAACCTTAAAGATGTGGCAGGTTTTCTGTTACTTTAGATGTTTTTCCTATAAGACTAAATGAGTAAGACGTTACCGTAAAACAAAACTTTAGAAATCTGTGTTATAAATGGTTGAAGGAATGGAAAGATCGGTGCATTTATTCACGGGGTGAATTTTAGACTTTCTCTAAAGAGTTCATGTGACATCCTTGAAGCTTAATTCAGAAAGGATCCCATAAGCTTTAAGATCTACTTATCTTTTGGAGTTCTAGGGGAAGCATATTCCCAGATGCCATGAAGAGGGACTTATTTCCATTGGAAGTTACTACTTAAGGTTTTCTCCACTGATACAGATACCATAGTTTAACTCTTCATCATTTCTTGGAGTCAGCTGACTCACAATTTTGTGTACTCATGTCTTAGATTGGTGTTAGGTTGTAAGTTCTTGACTAATAATTGCACTGGAGGCATTAACCAATGTAACTAGATAAGAGAAAGCAATTAGAGACATAATACTTAGAGAGGAATAAGGAAACCTATCTTCATTTTTAGGAACCCATGATTATATATTTGGAAAACCTAAAAGAATCAATAGGAAAACCTATTAAAATAATAGAATTTAGCAAAGTAACAAGTTATACAATTCACACAAAATCATTTGTGTATATATACACACATATATATGAAAAACAATTAGAGACTTAATGGACGAGAACACCTCATTTGTGATATCAAATAACAAAATAAAATACTTATCCATAAAATTAACAAGAAATGTCCAAAACCTGTAAGAGAAAAACTGTAAGACTCTCCTGAATGATTAAAAAAAAAAAAAAAAATAGACCTGAAGAAACGGAAGATACACCACATTCTTGGATAAAAAGACTCAAAATTACAAGAATGTCAGTTCTAAGCTCATTTATATATGTAATGCAGTCCCAAGAAAATGCCATCAGGTTATTTCTAGACCTAAGGAAGGTGGTTATAAAGTTCAGTTGAAAAAAACAAAGAAGCATGCATATATACATAACTTTGAAAAAGAAGAGTATTGAATTGTACTTAGAATACTGAACACTAAAACATACATATATAGCTTTGTAATTCAAATGGATTTGTGCTAGCGCATGAATAGACAAGCCAATATATAAGAAGAAAAACAATAAAAAAATAGGTCCGACAGCACATGGATGTTTAATATGTGATAAAGACAGCATCACAAATCGGCAGGGACAAGATCAACTTTTTAAAAAGTGGTGTTAGGATCATTGGGTAGTCATAGAAAAATAATATAATTGGAAGCATCCCTCACACTGTACATGAGGATAATTCCAAACAGATCATACAAATACAAGTACCAAAGGAAAAAAAATGGTTGAATTCCTCTATAATCTGAAACTAGTGAAAATTTAATCTAAATATATTAAGGGAAAAGACTGATAAATGATCACATAATTGTTCTTAACTTTTACATGGGAAAATACATCATAAGTAAGGTAAAAGATAAAAGATGAAAAGGAAAAATATTTGCAACTTATAGCACAGACTAATGGCTAATATTCATAATATACAAAAAATTTACAGAAATACAGAAGTAAAAAGCCAACGACCCTATAGAAAAAACAGGCTAGAGATATAAACTGTCGACAAAAAAGGTGGAAATAGCTTTTAAGTGTTATGGAAAATGCCCAACCTTACCTATGAGAAGCGAAATGTAAAAGAAACCACATGGGGTGCTCCTGGTGGGCTCAGTCAGTTAAGTGTTGGACACTTGGTTTCGGCTCAGGACATGATCTCATGGTACATGAGTTCCAGCCCCGAATCAGGCTCTGTGCTAACAGTGCAGAGACTGCTTGGGATTTTCCCTCTCTCCCTCTTTCTCTGCCCCTCCCATGCTCTCTCTCTCTCTCTCTTTCTCAGAATAAATAAATAAACTTAAAAAAAAAAAGAAAGAAAGAAACCACACTGGGATATCCTTTCTCATCTATCAGATGGGCAGAAGTTCAAGTTTGACAACAAAGTTTGTTGGTGCATCTAACAGGAAATGGGCACCCTCAAAACTAGGGTGTGGTGGAGATACAAAAGGTTGAACCCTGTGGAGGGGCATGTGGCAAGATCTAGTACAATTGTTTATGATTTACACTTTATCTGGGCAATGTACTTTTGGGAATCTTTCCAAAGACACACCTGCAAAACCATGGAAAGGTACATGCACAAAGCAATCTATTGTAGCAGTATCGGTAATAGCCAAAGACTAAAACAAGCTATCTATCTATCATAAGGGGACAGATTGAACAAACCGTGCTGTGTATGGGGTGCCTCAAGCTTCCAACTCTTGATTTGGGTCAGGTCGTGATCCCAGGATCATGGGATTAAGTACCATGGCAGGCTTGCGTTGAGCATGTAGCCTGCTTGGGATTCGCTCTCCCTCTCCTTCTGCCCTCCCCCTGCTCTCTGTCTGTCTCTCTCTCTCAGACAAACAAAAAAACCCACATAAAACAAAACACTGTGCTCTGTCCGTAAATGGAGCACTGTGCATCTGTGTAAAGGAACGGGGAGTATCTCCTTATGCTGCTATCCTATAGTGACATGGTCTCTGGGATATACTGGTAAGTAACAAAAGACATGCTGAAGAGAAGTGCGTATAATATTCCACCATTTATCTAGGAGTGGAGAAGAATACACACATGGCTGCACATATGTACATGTTGATATTTAAACTTTGGGAGACTGTGTCATAAAATTTTTTTTTTAACGTTTATTTATTTTTGAGACAGAGAGACAGAGCATGAATGGGGGAGGGTCAGAAAGAGGGAGACACAGAATCTGAAACAGGCTCCAGGCTCTGAGCTGTGAGCACAGAGCCCGACGCAGGGCTCGAACTCACGGACCGCGAGATCATGACCTGGCTGAAGTCGGACGCTTAACCGACTGCGCCACCCAGGCGCCCCAAAATTTTTTAAGTTTTGGTTATTGGGAGGGAGGGAATAAGGAAGAGAGAGAGAAACTAGATTTCTAAAAATGTATTTTCTGGTATAAATTTGACTTTGAAACCATGTCAACATTTATGTATTATTTTTACTTATTTTTATTATATTTTATTTTTAATTACATAAATAATTATAAGCCAAAATTAAAATTTCAGAAACAGTCTCTAAAAACAAGAGTAAAATGAACCGAATAACCCTAATGACAGACACATCTAGTTGATCGAAACGGTTACAAGTGACCTTAAAGCACAGCAATTTGTTCATCCTTAATCGTGTATAATCCAGAGCAAACAACCACAAAACTTAAAAGAACTTAACCTGTTTTCAATAATCTATTAGGGTGGTATTATTATTGTTATTTTAACCTGGTGTATTGTGGGATAAAGCAAAGTAATAATGTGGAGGTGTCAAGAAACAAGATTTTTGGAGTGGGAGGTAAGAACAACAAGGATCAGTGAAAACCTTGTAGTCCTGAACTTCAACTGGAAATATCTCTCTAAAGTCATGATATTTCTAGCTTAGCAGTACAGTGAGCAGTACAATAGCACTGGGCACCCCTAGGGCCTAAATTATTGCTTATAAACCTAATTTCCAAATAAAAGGAAGCATGGCTTCTTGGAGAAATTGCTGATTCCAGGTCTGGGGCAGAGATATGCAAGATGAACCTAAACATCCTGTCATACCCAAATTAAATACCCAAATTAAAGGTAGCTACCGGCAACAACTGGGGTCAGGTCAAAGGGCTTGGGAACCAATTCAATAGTCTCCCTTTGGGTAAAGAGGGAAGAGCTTGAACATCAATAAGGCTAATAACCACAATAGGTGAAATGCATCGATTATGTTTAAACCCATGAGTTCATAAAGATATTTTATATATTTTTTCATTTATCACCTCTGAAGATTATTTGGGAGCCACTGAAAACTGAGAAATGAAACAATCAAGTATTTATTCTTGATTAAAAAACAAACAAACAGGGGCGCCTGGTTGGCTCAGTTGGTTTAGCGTCTGACTTAGGCTCAGATCATGATCTCACAGTTTGTGGGTTCGAGCCCCACACGGGACTCTGTGCTGACAGTTCAGAGCCTGGAGCCTGCTTCGGATTCTGTGTCTCCCTCTCTCTCTGCCCCTCCCCTGCTCATGTTCTGCCTTTCTCTCTCTCTCAAAAATAAATAGACATTAAAAAACAAACTAGCAAACTAACTCCTAGCTTAGGGCAAATAAATAGTAGGTGAGAGAAAGTTCAAATAATAGGAATCAAATTTTACCAGTTCACAAAACCTAAGGAAATAACAGGTAGGAAACTAAAAGTTAAATAATGTGGTTTCTACAAGGACAACAAAAAAAAAATGCAATTAAAAGAAAAAAGCAATAGGGAAATATGCCATAGATCAAAAGGAATTTAAGAGCCACCTTTACCAGTCAGAAGGTATAGACATTATTCAGGTTCTAATCGAAACCTCAAACTTTTAAAAAATATATAAAAATAAAAACAAAACACATAAAGGACATTCAAAGATGTTTGATAATATTAGGGAATTTTGGCTTTCTTTGTGCGATGATGGTATTGTGATAATGACTGAAAAGAAATCCTTGTCTTTTGGAGACACATACTGAAGTATACAGATGAATTTTTTTTAATGCGATAAAATCAGAATGTAAGGTAAAAATTTTTTTATAGACAAGCAGTATCCTTGAAAAATCCCTTAAATTGTCCATAAAGTCCAAAACAGAGTCTACTATCTTTAAACAAATCTAACAATTTCCCCTTTACTGTTGGAACAAACGAGTGGTTCTTTGTGACGAATGAACTAAATGGCACATATTTGGAGCCAAGTTGTATAAAAAATATGTATCATTAAATTCTAAAACCATAAGCAGTGCTGACAACACATAGTTGAATTTATAAAAGTGAAGGTCAATGTTAAACAAAGTATTGTATCATGGGACAAGGCAGTACAAATTCCAAATAGGACAAGGAAAGCACTCATGGCTGGGGCAGTGGGCAGTAAGTAGAAGGGAGAGGGAGTGTGGTTCAGGCACTTGAACTAGAGGGACTGAGGGAAGGGAATAGTCAGTGCAGTGGATGGGAATAGTCAGCAGAGAGCAAAAAGGTCTTAGCTCAGGCCATCCTGATGAGTAGAAGGCATTCATTCATTCATTCATTCATTCATTCCTCACTTTTTTTTCCTTAAACTTATTGAATCCTCTATGCTAGACCCTATTGTAGATTATGGGGATAAAAAGATGAACACATATTCCCTGCCCTCCAGTTGACTGTGGAGAACAGATGAAAGCATCAATGATTTCACTGTGACTTAATAGGTAGTGACAGGTAGAGATGTGCCCAGGAGGCTATGAGAATCTAAGGGAGGAATGTATATATCATATGAGGGTGGGCAGACTTGGGTAGGCTTCCAGGAGGAGGTGATGACTGAGATGAACTTTGAAGCATGAATCGAAGTCAGTGAGGTGAAGGAGAGTTTGGGTGAGAGACAATGATAAATATGAGAGAGCCAAGGCATGAAATAGTATTTGAGAACCTATGCATTATGGAAGCTAATGGTAATCTGGGGAAAGCAACATTTGAGAAAATCAGACACCTGCTCTTCAGGAACAAAACAGATAATAGACTTGGGTGCTAGGACAGGATTCAGGCCTGGATAGATAAGAGGAAAGTAGGAAGCCCAGTACTGGTGGTAGGTTACCAGAACAGAGCAATGGCAGAAGTCCAGTTGTCTAAACTAGGATTTAGGGCAGGGGCAAACTAGCAGATGGCTGATGTGCACTGTGGAACAAGACCTGCCTTACTCCATGGTTCAATAAACATTTGCTGAATACCTGCTATGTGTCAGGCACTGGGTACGATGCTGGGAATACAAAAGAAGACACAGTCACTGCCTTCAGCTTGAACACCTCTTGCTGCCTCCATAAGTCATAAAAGCAGATAGCAGGACGGGTCTTACTGTGGGCTTGGTGCCATTGTCTGCTTACATGTATTTAAGTAGTTTGGTATTAAGAACCTCTGGATATAGACCAAGTGGCTCAGCTTGGGAAAAGTCAGGGCTCAGACTGGAAGCCAAACCTGGTTGGGTCCGGCAGAAAGGGATGGAAATGTTGCCGCCTGTTGAATCCAGGTCTTCCCAGGGACCTTTGTGTCCAACTTGTGACTGATACAAGTTGGCTGTGGCTCCTTTACTATTACCATGGACACAGGTAATCATGACAATCTGTAATCTCTGTGAGCCTGTCCCATAGATGGATGAATGGCTGCTGGATGAGGCACCCCCAGTGGCTTTGAGGTTGTGTTTAGAACAAGAAGCTTCCTTTCTACTTTGTATCTCCTACTTTCTCTTTTTGGGTTCTAGCCTGCCCACTGATGTTGATATAGGTTGGAGTTATGGCATTGCTTGGACCTCAGGACTGGCCAAGCGTATTCGAATGCTTTCCCTATCTTGGTGGCATCCCAATCCTGCTGATGTCCTGGGGATCTTTAGGAGAACTTTTTCTGATATTCCCTCCTCCTTTCTCCTCTGTATCGAGGGCCTACCCAGCCTTCAAAAATTATCTATTGCATGGAACTTTCCATAATAGCCATCTATTCATCATTTATCATCCATCCATCCATCCATTCATCATCCACTCATTCATTCAACAAATATTTATCAAGTCCCCACTATGTCATAGACCCTGGAGATATAACAATGAACAGCCAGCCACAGTCCCTGCCCTCATGGAGCTTAGCCACTCCAGCTATGGGGATCTTTCCTTTCCATGACCTGCTCAAGTTCTCTTTAAGGAGTTAGTCCCCCATCACCTCCTACTGTTACCCAAGCTTTCATGCATTTGGGACTTGTTTCTCTAATGCAAGTATAAGCAGAAAAAACAAGAGATGTGTCTGATACTGTTCTGATATCTGTCATAGAGCAGGCTCAGTGTGCTACACAGAGAGTGTTCAGTTCATACTTTTGAGTGAGTGTATGCAAATGTTCTGCCCAAGTAGGGATGGAAGGTTCCTTTAGTGACTGTAGTAGGGCTTTGAGACACTGACTCATCCCATCCCCAGCAGGTTTGCACTGGCCCATGGGGTGGGGACTGAGAAATGAGATGCTTTCCACAACAATCCGATCTAAGAACAAGGACTGTCATGTTACAATAAAACTGAAAAAAAGAAAACAGTGAAATATAACTCTGAATGTCCTTGTTGAGGAGCTGTGACTACAGCTGTTTTCTTAGAGTGCCATGAAGGCAGGTGACATCCTGTCATGTCACTGGGTACCTACTGCAGTCTGACTGGTTCTGGACCAGAAACTCTCATGCAACTACAAGCTGAGGCAGGAGAATAAGGGTGAGGTGTCTTAGTCTTGATTATCAAAACCATCAAATTTGTCTGTCTTACAACTCTTCAGAATCTCAGATATTGGGCATCATTCTCATGTGTGAATTTTTTTTTTTTTTTCTAAACTGTGACCAGGGCTGGCCTTTGGCGAATCGCAAGTTAGGAAACAAAACAGAGCAAAGCGAAAACAACACAAAGATAACTCGGGGTACCCCCAAGACTTTATCTTGTTCACTCTTCCTCCTCTCTTTCTGCCTTAGCAGAACTCTCTTTTCACCATGGTGCCACCAATCTCCAGAAAGAATCTGATAAATTTATTCACACCAAGGTGTAAAAGGCATCTATAGGGATAGCGATACTTTAAATAGGATCAAGAAATATGATAAAGATGATGTAAGAAGTATGAGAAACATTTGGGAAGGAACATAAAGTGCCTCTGAAATCACACTAATTTCAATGGCTCGTTACCCCAGTTCTTGCTTTCCCTCCTTGCCTTTGTTTTCAGGCAGCTCATCTTAAGCTCAATTTTTTTTTTTTTTTTTAAAGTCAACTTTCTAGCTTTCGCTATTGTGGAGACATGAGCTATAAACAAAGGGCATGATTTCGGAGATTTCTTTTTCCCAAATGCCTCTGTGTATAGGGTTTGGTCACGTGGGTCTTTAATGGAATTGGCTAAAACTGTAGAGGTTGTCAAATTTCAAAGCAGAGTTTCTTTCGCTGACCTAAAAGATGAACACATGTGATAAAGCCAGAGACTGTTCTATTATCTAGTGAATTTAGGGGTAACTAGCATGTGTGGGTAATTCAAGCCAGAAAAGTCATCACAGTGTGATAGATAACCACTGGCGGCTAGGATAATCCTGAGTTCATGAGGGGAGTGGTCAATTCTATGGGGACTGGAAATCGGGAAAGACTTCTTGATTTGAAGCCTTGATCCTGAACAAAGGTCATTTTTTCCATGAAGTCTTGCCTGATTTCCAATCCCGATGGAGTTGACCGCTCCCCTCATTTGGAACCTCTGCATGTCGTGAACACTGCCTCTTCTACGAGGCTGGGAGGCCTTCAGGCAGAGACTGGACCACTCACACTTGTATCCCCAGTGCTTATAAAGTGTCTGGTACAAAAGGATGCGATAAAGTATTTTTGAATGATTGAATAAATTCAGCCTTACTTCACTTGGGTGGATGAACACATTCTTTGTGGACTGAATATAAATCGCAGAAACTTTGGATAAGATGACTGTTAAATCTTCACTAGTCTCACCCACCTAAGGCACTGGATTACAGACATATGCAGAGGAAGGTTAAGGGTGGGGACAAGGATACTCTATCAATTTCAGCTTCCCAGATTATAGCTCAGATAAGCCATCAAGTGTGTTTTGACAGGCATGATTTGCCCAAGAGTTGGTCAGAGCTCCAGGAACCTGTGGGGAACACTCCAGATACGGTTATTTTAGTGACTATTTCCTAAGATAGATAATTCAAGTTTAAAGTTGAACCATTCCATGCAATGATTATACAGAAACCTGGGGCAATACTTTATCCTATTCAAAATAACTAAACTCGTCGGCATTGAGATAGTTCCAGTCAAGCAAGGATATTAAAACACCTCCTCCTGCCAAACACAACACGCAGCATGAACCCAGAGCCAATCTGCTAAGACACTGAAAACAAACAGAGGCGAGCAGACAAACAGCAATGTACGTTGTGTGTAGTATAGGTAGTTTTGGACAGCTTGAGCATTCTGCATCCCAGCCAAGTGGTAGAAAGTTACAGGATGTTTTTGCCTCTTGTTGAGAGAGGTGGGATTGCCTGTTCTCTCAGAGCATGGGACCTGGCCCTTCTTTACTGAGCTGAGCTCTTGTCCACTGAAAGCTATTCCTGCCCCACCGTGAGCCCTTTGGCCTCAGAATAGCCAGCTCCTTAGAGATACCTAAAAGTTGCTTCAGCCCCCATTCATGGGATATTCCTCTCCATCAACCTCATCCTCGCCCTCATTTCTAGGTGAACTGTCTGATGATTGCAAGCCACTCGGCTCTCCTTTTGGGTAGAGGGGAACACACTGTCAGCAGTGGAGAGAAAGAAATTCCCTTCCGGAGAGGATTTGAGTGTGTGATGAGAACCACCATTGACTGGGTTCCACCCCTGGGCCAGGCACTTTATACCCTCATTTCATTTAAGCGTTCAAACAATATTGTATCATTAACTCCACTCTATAGATGAGGAAAGAGGTTCAGAAGGATTAAATAGGCCACCAACTCACACAGCTGGTATGAGGCTAACCTCTGATGATTCTGCTTATCCTGCTGAACGATGTGGTCATCTCTCTATCGTGTTCCACAGGAAATCTCCCTTAAGGTTTGGTTCCATCCCCCCCCCCCCCCCCCGGCCCCGGACAATTGAGGCAGGGAGAGATGCACCCTGGGCCACTCCTGGGATGAGAGGAGGCTCCACTCCAGAGCCCAGAGCTCTAGAGAGTGACTTCATTCCCCATCTTCATTCTCCTGTGTGCTGGGTCTTGGCAGGAAGTAATCAAAACAAGATGGATGGCAAGGATGACCTTATAAAAAGCCCAGCCCTCAGAGCCTGTGGTCCTAGCACGGGTGGCCTCCCTCTCATTCAGAAACTCCTTGGAATCGATTTTGTAGAATTGAAAAATTTATTTTCCTAATATAAATGGTTACATTTATTTTTCTTTACAACCACATATGCGTCACTGTGCTAGGGAAGTGATGTCTCATAATGGCCATTCTTGGCTTTCAGGTCTTTTCTGAGCAACTACTTAGTTACTGAAGGGAAATCGCACTTAAAGGCTTGTCTTTTGACAGCGGCAGCAGGGTGATAGAAACCTTAATCTCATGTTCATCCTAGTACGACATTATTTAAGCAACATGGGAAGAAGCATGTTGGCCACTAGGATCAGGCAGCAAAATGATGCCTTAGGTAATAAACTACTTCTTAATTGTTATTTCTGCCTTTTATTAGAACTTTTCTGTCATAATCATCCATACTTTTAGCTGCTATTTCGTATCACTGGTGGGTTTTTATTTCAAAATTCTTTTTTTAATTCAAAATATTATTAACGTAGTGTTATGTGAGTTTCAGGTATACAATATAATGATTCAACAATTCTATGCATTACTCAATGCTTATCGTGATAAGTGTACTCTTTTATTTTTAAGTTTATTTTATTTATTTTGAGAGAGAGAGATTGTGTGTGCAAACACATGAGCATGGGAGGGGCAGAGAGAGAGGGAGAGAGAGAATCCCAAGCAGGCTCCACACTGTTCACACGCAGGGCTTGAACCCACAAACTGTGAGATCATGACCTGAGCCAAAACCAAGTCAGATGATTAATCAGCTGAGCCACCCAGGTGCCCCATGATGAGTGTCCTCTTAATCCCCTTTACCTATTTCACCCAACCCCGACCCCCTTCCTCTCTGGTAACCATCAGTTTATTCTCTATAGTTAAGAGTCTGTTTCTTGGTTTGTCTCTTTTTTTATTTGTTCACTTGTTTATTAAGTTCCACATACAGTATGAGTGAAATCATATGATATTTGTCTGCCTGACTTATTCCACTTAGCAATAAACCCTTGAGATCTATCCATATTGTTGAAATGGCAAGATTTAATTCCTTTTATTTCCCTTTAATTCCTTTTATTTTATTCCAGTGTGTGTATGTGTATATATATCCATTCATCCATGGAAAGACACTTGGGTTGCTTCCATATTTTGACTATTGTAAATCATGATGCTATAAACGTAACGGTGCATATATCTTTTCGAATTAGTGTTTGCATTTTATTCAGGTAGATATCCAGTGGTGGCATTATTGGATCCTATGATAATTCCATCTTTAATTTTTTCTTTTTTTTTTATTTTTAATTTTTTTTTAAATTGTAATCATCTCCTTTCATTTCTTTTTTTTTTTTAATGTTTTTTATTTATTTTTGAGACAGAGAGAGACAGAGCATGAACGGGGGAGGGGCAGAAAGAGGGAGACACAGAATCAGAAGCAGGCTCCAGGCTCGGAGCCATCAGCCCAGAGCCCGACGCGGGGCTCGAACTCACGGACTGCGAGATCGTGACCTGAGCCGAAGTCGGACGCTTAACCGACTGAGCCACCCAGGCGCCCCCCATCTTTAATTTTTAAGAAAACTCCATATAGGAAACATAGGCAGTAATTCCTTTGACAACAGCCATTTTTCTAGATTCGTCTCCTCTTTCAAGGGAAACAAAAGCAAAAGTAAACTATTGGAACTACACCAGAATAAAAAGGTTATGCACAGTGAAAGACACTATTAACAAAACGGAAAGGCAACCTACTGAATGGGAGAAGATATTGCAAATGACAGATCCAATAAGGGGTTAATATTCAAAATATGTAAAGAACTGATACAACTCAACACCAACCCCCCCAAAACACACAAAAAAACCCAAATAATCCAACTATTTCAATATTCTTAATGGGTTTTTATTTCAATATCCTTACATATTCCCACTAGGAAACTATTTTTACTATTCACTGTAATTGGATTGTTAAAGTTTCCTGTGCAAGAAAATTAGCATTTTTCCCATAGTTGGGGGGCGGGGGAGGGAAGGCAAACTCATTTAAATAAATTAAAAAAAAAGACCTTAAGAAACTCAATTGGTGCTCTTGAATTGTGATGACTTTTTCTGGTTCATTTTTAAAATATTCATCACTCAAGGCCTATAGAACGTGTTCATGTTACAAAATATAGTTAACTTAGTTATAGTTTATTTGGAGTATTTTTTTTATCTAGCTATATTAGAGTATATGTTTAGATATAGTTACATTATACAAACAATAGTTAAGTGAGTTACAGAAGCTAGAATATAAAATCCTCATGAAGGAGAAAGGACCCAGGGAACCCATGTCTGAGAATCCCTAAGCTCTGCAGCCTGCCCTGTAGGTCAAGAAGCAGGAGTGGAATGAGCTGATGAGAAGTCTCTAGAGACATCCTTTTCTTCTTGAAGAAGTCAGTGAGAGCAGGGGAGAGGAGGGCATTCCACGTCTTGGGCTGCTGTGCCCCGACAGAGGACAGCCTGCTATCATGAGCCAAAATGCCACTCCATAAATGTTTGCTGATTTCCTTGAGAGAAATGAGACTTCCCAGCACCCAGCTTTGGAAATCCCAAACTCCATGCCTTGAGCAACACTTTGAATTGCGCTCAGATGCAGCAAAGGAAACGCAGCCTTTGGTGGGCAAGCTAATGTGATGGGGACAGTTGGTAATTAGACGATTCTGAAATAGTTCTCATTACACAGAGCTTGTATTTTGACGCAAACAATGCATCACTCTTCCCTTTAAACTCTGTCCACTTCCTCTGCAGACCAAATCACAGCATGACCTTTACAAGCCTCGCAGTCTGAAGTTCACTTTTCCTTGGCTTGACTGTGCTCTGTTGTGGCCATTCTCTGTAATAATACAGTATTGATGTTGGCTCTTAGAATAATGGCTATTTCACTATGACACTGACTATGGTAACCAAAGAACCAAAGGATTATTTGAAACAACTGTTTTTCGAAAGGAGCCCAGTGGGAGAGGACCGTCTTCCCGGCTTAGAAGGCACAGTCTTGAGAGGAGACCATAGACGTTACATTTAATCCTGGAAATAAGGTAGATGATAAAAACTCATTGTTAGAGCCACACGTGGCCTGTCTAAGGGAGCCTTGCCCCCAGTCCAGCCCTCCGTTCACTACACATGTCACCCACGCAAGTACGTACACACACTTACAAGGCAGCCACAGTTGTCCACCCTCTGCGAGGAGTCCTTGCCCCTTGCCTTCTTCCCCCATGTCTATATCTACTCAGAAAATACTTACTCATCTTTCTAGATTCAAGCTCAAGAATTGCTTGCTCCATAAACCTTCCCTGGCCTTCTCCAGCACCCCGTGCTGGACCAGACTCACAATGCTGGCGGAGTTGATGACGTTGAGTGTCTTCCCAAGTCCTTGTTCGGTGACTTCACGTCAGTATCTTGAAATCAACCATGCTGGGAGCATTCATACCAAGGAAATCAGCACATGCTCCAAATAAGTGCTTTTATTTCCCTGTGAAGAGCGAGCTTTTACACATTTACCAGCACGCCACTGAATATAACCCAGAAGGTTCCTTCACACAGAGAGAAAACACTCTATGGCAGTAGAACAAGGGCACACACACTCTTAGTTCTTTTCTGCTAATCCCAGTCTGCCGTGTCTATACTCACCCATGGCGTTTTTCAGTAAGAGGGCAGCTGCTTCTGTTCCAGCAACCCTGGGGGTAGCAAATCTTTTCCCTAGAAAAGATGCTCCCGGAACGCAGTAAGACAAGCTGTCAGTGAAGAAGGCTAAAATGTTGGGCTGGGGGCAGTGGCCAGGAGGTAGGGGTGGGGCATCTGGAAGCCCTGCCTCCCTGGACAGAAAGACTCCAAATCTGACCTCTTGACCTCACCGTGGCTAATAACCCTAAGCCACAAAGCTGAGGTGGCCTTTTACGATGGAGGGACTCCATCCAGTCTGTACTTTGTTATTGGCTTTGCTTTCTTAGCTAAAGGGAGGACTGGGGACCAGGGCTGAGTGTATGCATTGGGGGGGGGGGGGGGGGGGGGGGGGGGGGCAGGCAGCCGTCAAAGAGGTGCCAGCAAAGCTTTCTGGGAGCTAAGCCATAATTAAGTGATAGGACAAATGTCAAATTTCAACAAGTGAAGCTCAGGAGAATTATCTGGATATGTTTATATCCCACATGAAAACACAGGACTAATCCCCCAACAGAGAGCTGATAACAGATACCAGGAACTTACCCTTTACCACTGAGACTCTCTCACTAAGGAGTTTAAAGCCAAGCTAATTCCACTTGAAAGGTGGTGAAAGTTAGGACTTTTTTTTTTTTTTTGAAATTTACTTGATTTCAGACATATAAAACACTGCCAAGTGAGCTCTGATGAGACTTCTCTGAAGCCTTCAGGTAAAACCAAACACAACACAACACAACAACAACCCAAAACCAAGTAAAATTTCCAATATAGTTGAGGATTATCATTAGAAATGATACATCCCTCCTGGACTCAGTGTTAGGGTGGGACAGTGATAGTCACTGAGGTTGGTATTTCTAATAAAAACGAAATTGTGTGAGCAATCCGTGGTCCTTAGTAGTATTTATTTTCAAAGCTCAAAGAGTTGTTTATGTATTTTTCTTTACTCCGTGTTCTTCAAGCCAATTAGTCATGAAGTGGTGTCTCCCCACTGTCTTGTTTTGTGGTATGTTTACCTTCAGTCTGATAGTCGAGCTCTGGCTCGAGGGAGGAGGTCAGGGGGCGATCTGCTTCCCAGAACTAAGCTTTAAAAATGCTTTTCTTTCCCCTTAGTTTGTGGCTATCGTCAGCAGGGCCACAGACAGGGCTATGTGTTCTAGAAATGGATTCTTTTCTACCCAAGCTGGTGCTACCTATGAACTCTCCCTCCCAGCCTTGAAGGAGAGGTCTAAGACGCTAAGTGTTCTTGAACTGGGCTCTCACGAGAGGGCGCGAGGCACAGTGGCAGTCCTTGAGAGAGTAGAAAAAGAGAATTTCAGTGGGCCCTTTGGGTGCCCCTGAGCCTCCCCTACTCGTCACCCCATGAGCAAGGCCCTCCAGAATCTGCTCACGAGGTTGACAACCAGCTCCCTCTGTTTGAAACCAGATGATTCCAGAAACACAGGCTCTCAATGTGTCTACGGCATTTGTCTCTATTAGCTTTAATACATTCTTCCTGCACTCAGCCTGCAGCCACAAAGGGATATTATTAAAAACACAAAAGAGAAGTAGATAAGAAACTTAATATGCCAATTAAAATACCAAGCAGAAACCATTCTCAGGCCCAGAATTCCCTGGACACATGCAGCACCGACGGAACTCCAGAAAGCACTACCCAGGCTACAAGGAACATCTTGTAGTGATCCCAGAGCATGGAACTCACTTAGAGCTGAGATACTTAGCTCGTGGCTTAACAGAGGCTTTACGCTGAGTTATTTGGCATTCCCAACTCTTATATATTGGTGGCCCTATAATTGCTTGTGAGTAGTCATAATAACTGTTACCATTTAGTAAGTCCTTATTTGGGCCACAAACCGTTAGGTACTTATATTTTATATTTTATTTTCACAAGAATTCTATAATACCGGCATTAATATTCCCGTTTTACCGATGAAGGAATTAAAGTTTTAAAAATTGAGAATGATTTATTAATTTCCTTACTTTATGCCGGGTACCATGCTAAGGGCTTTACACAAATAATATCATTTATCCTTCATTGATTCACCATGTACCATATGCCGAGTACTGTTCTCAGTGCTTTGCACCTATTAACTCACTTAATCCGACAGCCCTGTGAGGCAGCTGCCATCATTATATCCATTTCTCAGATGGGGAAGCTGAAGCAGAGAAGTTAAGGGCCTTCTGGAGAAAGCAGAAAAGCCTGAAAATGAACCCAGGCAGTCCAACATCGCAGTCCACGTGCTTTGGGTAACCACTTGGCTGTGCTGGCTTTTCTCACCATTACCCTCTTGGCCACCTGGTATTGTTATACCTATTTTTATTTTATTTTATTTTATTTTATTTTATTTTATTTGATTTGAGAGAGAGGGTGCAAGTGATCGAAGGGCAGAGAGAGAGAGAGAAGCAGGGCTCACCTGACTTGGGGTTCCTCTTTTCCCCAAAGCGGGGTTCAAGGTCGCCCAATGTGGGATTCGAATTCACGAGCCCTAAGATCATAACCTGAGCTAACGCCATTTGCTTAACAACTGAGCTACCCAGGTTCCCTGTTATACCTATTTTTAGGTAAGAGCACTTGACCAAGGACCCACCAGGCAGAAGAACGGTCCTCTGAAGCTAGGTCTCTGGGATCCCAAGGCCTTGTTCAAGTAGCATGCTCTCTATCTGTACTGCCCTAGGAGGCTCAGCTACCTTAGCCTGGTCAATTGAATTCTAAAGCTTCGAAGGTATAAAAAGCTTTACTTACTATGTGTTCACCAGAATGAAGGGCTCGGTTCTTAGTATATAGTCAGTAAGTGTTCTTGGCTAATTCTGGACATTAATAATGTGTCACTTATGAGCGGATGGATGTTCACATTAGCATGGGTCAGGTGGCCACTAAGATGTCTCTTTGGGGTCCTATCCAAGCTTAACATGATAGAAATCTTTGCAAACAGGACTTGTATAAATGTGATGAACATTGTGCCAGATGCTGCTTATCTTTGTGATTTGGTTTTATTTTTTTAATATTTTATACACTGCAGCCAGTATGAAGAGAGCAGTTTCATATGGTTTTTGGAGTACCCATATACATTACGTATGAGATATATATATATATATAGATCTATATATATAGATCTATATATAGAGATATATATATCTGATTATATATCTATCTGAATATATATCTATCTGAATATATATCTATATCTATATCTATATCTATCTATCTATATATATATATATCTGAAACTTGTTCCTGAAAATTGACTGTGTAAAAAAGGGCATGAGAATCGGCGCCTGGGTGGCTCAGCTGGTTAAGGGTCTGACTCTTGATCTCAGCTCAGGTCATGATCTCACAGTTTGTGAGATCCAGCCCCTATCAGGCTCTGCGCCGACCCAACGTGGAGCCTGCTTGGGATCCTCTGTCGCTGCCCCAGACCCTGCCCACGCTCACTCTCTCTCTCAAAATAAATAAACATTAAAAATAATAATAATTAAAAAGTTCATGAGAGATGCTGAAAGCAGGTAGAATGCTAGTTTTACCTAAGGGACGGCTTAAATAGAACTGGTTTTTGTAGAGCGAAGAATATTTTAGGACATAAAAACGAGCTCAGGAGGATGATTTGCACAAGGCCCCCCACCCCTGGCACCCACCTCCTGGTGTTCATGTCCTTGTGTAACCCCCTGCCCTTGAGTGGGTTGGACTTCCTGACCCACTGAATGCTGTTACAGGTGCTCGGCTATCACTTACAAGAGTAGTTTATGAAAAGACTGTGGCTCCCCACTTGAGTGTTCTCTCCCTCTAAATTACTCACCCAGGGAAGCTAGCTGCCATGTGGAGAGCTGCCCAGTGGAGGGGAATTGATCAATTTCTTGCCATGTTGCCTCTCCACAGCCAGGTGATTGACTGGAGGTGCTGACGGCCCCTGGCCGACGCCTTGATTATACCGAGAGACCCTGAGTAAGAAGCACCCAGCTAAGCCACACCCAGGTTCTTGACTCATACAACTTGTGAGAGGATCAGTGTTGTTTTAAGCAACTGGAAATTAGTGGACCATGGATAATCAATAAAGTAAAGTGGGGGGAAAAAAGGCACCATCTTTGGAGTCAAGCAGAGCTTGACTACAGCTTAACTGGCTTAATGCAAAATGCAAGAAGAGACGGTGATGGGACAACTGGGCAATTTAACCGCCTTGAGCCTCCCTCTCCTCTGAAAGTGTAATAACAGCAATTACCCAGTGGGATTGTCATTATTAAATTAAATAGCATATATTAAGCGATAAGAGAAAGACCTAAGGTATATCATGCGCTAATCTAATATTTCAGTTCTTTCTTCTCCCTCAGTCCTCCCTTTCATCCCTTTTGCTCCCCCCCCCCTTTTTTTTTTTTTTTGGCTCTTTATTGGGAAAGGGGTATTTGAAATAATAGTGAGCATGGCAATTTTTGAGACCAGTGGTGTTTGAGGAGACAGGACATAGCAGAATTTCAAATATAGAGGAACTATCACTTAATCTAGAGAGCGGGGAGAGAAAGGAAGAGAAGTCACCCTTAAAGATCCATTTCTTGCCCAGAGGTTTGTTTTTCTGATTCCATTACAGGGAATGGCTTTAAAGATTGTAGGTATTTAGTTACCTCTCCCCCACAAAAGTGGATATTCCCAGAATGATGAGCGAAGGATGGTCATAATTTGTTAAGATTTCTTGTGTAGTGTAACAGACACAGTGTCTTCTACCCAATTTTATTTTATTTTTTTCCCAGGGAAGAATAAAAACAAAGCAAAAAGCAAAAGGAAGTTCAGTGGACACCGTTGGATGGTGTGCAGAACCCCAGCGGAGAGCAGGATCTAATATCTGAAATGAAACAAAAACATTTATTAAACCCGAGAATTGGGGGGCTGGGGGGGTTCAGTGCCTTGGCTTCACAGATAAGGAAGCTGAGACCAGTGAAGTTTCTCAAGGCTGAAAAGTAATTGCAGAATTAGGCAGGGGTTGGGGGGAAGGCCATGGCACTTGGATTCTTTTCTCCCCTTGGAGGTGAAGAGGGTTTGTCCGGTTCAGGAAGGACTTCTTGGAAGGGACTTGTTTTGGGCAACTGAGAGGCTAATGTGAAGAGGCAAGATGGGGAACTCCCTAGGGCAGTGGAACCCAAAGGGGACAATTCTGGGGCCATTTGTAACCAATTACAGATGGAAGGCAGGTAAGAAAAAAATGAAGAAAACAAGACAGGAGTACAAAAGTTTGAGCTACATGTGGACAGTAGCAAAAACGGAGACCTCAGGAAACTTTCGTGAGGAAAATCAGAGAAAAGTCCTTGTCAGGACCAAGAAAAAAGGGGTAGTTTGTCAGCAAGGAGGAAGGTAAGGGAATTAGAGACAGAGAATGGAAAGGAAGAGGAGAGAGGAGCTGGGGGAGGAAGAAGGGGTTGGGGAGGAAGAGGAGAGGGGACAAGAGGAGAGGATGTGGCGGAGGAGGAAGATGAGGAGGAGGAGGAGGAGGAGGAGGAAAGGATCGCAATGGCAGCTAACATTTCTTAGGTGCTTACCACGTGGCAGACATTCTTCTAAGACACAGTGTTTGCGTCTTTATTTATTTATTTAATTCTAAGGACAGCCCTTTGAGGCTGACAGCAGGCCAGACAGTCTCAGGTTCCAAGAATCAGGAAGGATCATGGTCTGAGAAACACAGAAACAGCACGATGTTAGTTAAAGAAGGAAAGTGTTGAGCTCAGAAGCAGACAGAGAGCATTTGAATCTCAGCTCTACTACTTTGGCCCAGATCTGCCCAGGAGGTACCTTTAAGCAAATAGCTGAACCTTCCTGACACACTCAGTGATCAGTCCTAAATTCATATTACCTGAAAGTTTGTTTACAGAGTGGCCCATGCTAAAAGAAAGAAATGGGGTGAGGAGAACCACCTGCCGGTCCTGTCTGTCACCCACTTGCCACGTGACCGTCAACCTAGGCATCGATATCTGGGCAGTTAAAAGACAGGAAGAAGTTACCCCTAAGATTCCTTCTAATGAAAAAAATTAAACCAGTCAATGTCTCATGGCTTTCATCCCCTAGCGCTGAGTCTTCTGTTCAGCTGTTTCTGAACCAGGAACAATAAATATAATTGTATATAATTGTATATAATTGTATAATTTGTAGCACGTAAAGTCTGCTTTTGATTATAAAATCTGGATTTACAATGATAAGTCATGACCGTCGGTAGTGGTGGGAACAGAATGTGGTGATGTCGCGGGGTCAATAAAACTAAAGCCTCCTACTCCTCCGTGAGCCAACAGATAGTGCTTAAAGTGAAACACAGGAACGCGGCAACTCAAGAATGGGAGAGATAAGGAGGTAAATATCAGGAGAATCGACTGAAGATGGAGGAGAGTGAGTCTGAGTCTGGGAGAAAAAGGGCTATGGTTCTTTACAATAAGACTTTATTAGAAATACCAACTTTATGAACCATACGCCCTTAAAACTTTGATCAGACTAAATACTGAGATTAAATAAATATATCCTCTCAAAAACCCCAAAGGCATATGAACCTCATGGGGGAGAGAGCTGAAGCTTTGGTGGGTGTTGGAGCAGAAACTGGATGAGGCTAATGTTAGTGGATATGGGGCAAGACCACGTGACCATGGACGCCATGATAAGAGTTTGTGTTTATTCTGAAATCTGCAGAAAACCCCAGAAAGAAGACGTGACACGATCAAGATTTACATTTTGAAAATGACAATCTGGCTCTCCCATAAGACTGGAGACGCCGTGAAAAGAGGAGCCAAGACAGTTACATCAGCCCTAGCATCTAAAGATAGGACCTAAAACAAAATGGCCCTTGGTAGACAATTGGTGAATGAATAAACTGATGAATGCATGAAATCCTATTTCCTTCCCCATGTCTCAGTTTCCTCATCTGTGTAATGGGGAGAATAAACCCCCTTCATACCTTGTCTGTCCTCTTTTTTGTGTACTCCCAGGAATGCTGGGAAACAAATGATGTGATAAGGGTAAAATATCTTGAGCTTCCTATGAAGTACCACTCTTTAAAAGGGTGAGAGCAAAGTATTCTGGTGAAATGAGGAGGGGCACTCCTGTAAATTAAATTAAATTAAATTAAATTAAATTAAATTAAATTAAACACAAATGTCTGTGTTCTACTAGTTTTCAATAGCAGAGAGAATTATCCCGAATGAAATATAGAGGGACTGAGTCCACCTCAGAATGGGACTGAGTTTTTGAAAGTTTTTGAAAGTTTTTGAAAACTTGATATTTGAAATTGTTTTTCCGTTTGCATTGAAGATGTTTAAACTGAAGTGCACCTTTTCCTCTGGAAAGCCCACTCCAAATGCAGCCCGGTCCATATGTCAGAGTGTATGTGTGTGTGTGTGTGTGTGTGTGTGTGTGTGTGTGTGTGTTGCATATTTATAATGTCAGTATAGTTTGCAGAAAAATTTATGGGAGCAGCAGGAGTTCATCATAAGCAATAAAATCTTTTATGTGGATTCTTTCCCATTCTTTCCAATGGGATTTCTCAGGATTTTTTTTTTCCACAACTTAATTTCAGACTCAAGAGAATCCCTGCTGCTGGTTTTTTTTTTTTTTTCCCCCAGCTGCTCCCGTCTTCCTCCCCTCTGCCACAGGGTACTGGGAAGGAAAGGCGGGCCATTCCCGCAGTGCCATTGGCTGACTGAATGAGGACTTTGGGCATCCATGCATGGTCTTTTGCTTGACAGGTCAGGAAGAACTGGGGAAACATTCCCATCCCATATAATTCTGGACTCTGAGTTCAGGTGATTACAGAACGGAAAAGTGCATGGAGACACGATAGTGTCTCTGCAAGGTTACTACTGACAGGACCAGACTCATATTTGGAGGCCAGGGGACTACCATGGGGTATAATGGGAAGTGTGTCAAAGACCCCCCTGCCTCCTTCCATCTCTCCTTGCCAGAGCCGGATGCTTTTAGCCTAAAGTTTGCACTCTGTTTTTGCGGTGCCCAAATATTCTCCCTTTGCTTTGCCATTGCCAGACATTCAAGAATTGAACAGTCGACTCACTGCAGAAGCTCGGCCTTTCCCTCAGTCTCCCCGCACAGCCGTCTTTTTCTCTAGCTTCCCTCATTCTGTCTTACGAAGATGAGAGAAAGTTCTCGCACATTAACTTCAAAACTAAATTCTACCAGTCTTTCCTCCAGTTTGTAGAGAAACACAAGAAGTAGAAGACTTGTACATTGGAAACTACAAAACATCATTGAAAGAAATTAAAAACCTAAATAAGTGGAAAGCAATCCCATCTTCGTGGGTCAGATGATTTAATATTGTTAAGACGGCAGTACTCCCTAGACTGATTTACAGATTCAGCACAATCCCCATTAAAATCCTAACTGCCTTTTGTAAAAGAAATTAACAAGCTGATCACTAAATTTATATGGAAATCAAGGGACCTAAAATAGCCAAAACAGTCTTTTAAAAAAAGAAGCGAAGTTGAACAACTCATGCTTCTTGATCTGAAAACTTGACAGTAATCAAGACTGTGAAAAGGGCATATGGATAGATACACAGATCAGTGAAACAGACATGGTGGTCCAGAAATAAAGTCTTTAAAAAAATTTTTTTTAACGCTTATTCATTTTTGAGAGAGAGAGACAGAGAGAGAGACAGAGAGGGTGAGCAGGGGAGGGGGAGGGGAAGAATAAGAGGGAGACACAGGATCAGATTCAGGCTCCAGGCTCTTAGCTGTCAGCACAGAGCCCGTTGCTGGGTTCGAACCGTGATATCATGACCTGAGCCGAAGTCAGACGCTTAACTGACTGAGCCACCCAAGAGCCCCCAGAAATAAACTCTTACATGTATGGTCAATTGATTTTCAATAAGGATGCTAAAACAATTCAGTGTGGGCAGTATGGTCTGCAACAAATGGGGCTGCGGCAACCAGATTTTCACAGGCAGTGAAGGAAGTTGAAACCCTGCCTTAAACTATATACAAAAATTAACTCAGAATGGATCATAGACCCAAACATAAGGCTAAAACGATAAAAAAAAAAACAACACATAAATGTAATTCTTTGTGACTTGAATTACACAACAGTTTCTTAGGATATCCAAAACACAACCACTATACACACACATACACACACACACACACACACGTACGTATTGGATTTCATCAAAACTAAAACCTTCTGTGCTTCAAGGGACACCATCAAGAAAGTAAAAGACAACCCAGGTGGCTCCGTCAGTTAAGCATCTAACTTCAGTTCAGGTTATGATCTCATGGCTCGTGGGTTCAAGCTCCACATCGGGCTCTGTGCTGACAGCTCAGAGCCTGGAGCCTGCTTCAGATTCTGTGTCTCCCTCTCTCTCTGCCCCTCCCTCGCTTGTGCTCTCTCTCTCTCTCTCAAAAATAAATAAACATCTAAGAAAAAGACAATCCAGAGAATGGGAGGAAATATTTGCAAATCATATATCTGAGAAGGGATTTATATCCAGTATCTATAAATGACTCTTACCATGAAACAATGAAAGACAAATAGGCCAATTAAAAAATGAATTTGAGTAGAAATTTCTCCAAAAGAGATATACAAATGGCCAAGAAGCTCACGAAAAGATGCCCAACATCATGAGTCACTAGGGAAAAAAGCATATCAAAGCCACATTGAGATACCACTTCATATCTACTATGATGGCAACGTTAAGAAAGACAATAAGAAGTATTGACTGGTTGTGGAGAAAGAACTCTTTTTGTTTATAATTTTTTTAAGTTTATTTACTTATTTTGAGAGAGACAGAGACAGCACAAGCCGGGGAGGGGCAGAGACAGAGGGAGAGAGAAACCCCAGCAGGCTTCGTGCTGTCAGCTTAGAGCCCGACATGGGGCTCAAACTCACGAAACGTGAGATCATGACCTGAACTGAAACTGAGAATCGGGTGCTCAACCAATCGAACCACCCAGACACCCCTGAAAGTAGAACTCTTATACAGGATAGTGGGAATCCATTCTGGCAATTCCAACTTCTGGGTAAATGGCCAGGGGAACTGGAAACATATCAACACAAAAACTTGTACACAATGTTCACAGCAGGGTCACTCCTCATAGCCAAAAAGTGGAAACAACGCAAAGGTCTATAAGTTGATGAATGGATGAATAAAATGGCATAGCCATACGATGACTATTCAAGAGGGCATAGCCATTCGATGGCTTATTCATTCATAAAAAGGAATGTAGTATTAATACATGCTACAGTATGGATGGACCTGGAGGCCATTATACAAAGTGAAAAAAGCCAGATGTGAAAGCCCACATGTTGCATGATTTCGTTTATATGAAATGTCTGAAATAGGCAAATACATAGAGACAGAAAGTAGATTAGTGGTTGCCAGGGACTGGAGAGGGGGATATGGGGAGTGACTGTTAACAGGTACGGAGTTTCTTTTTGAGGTGATAAAATGTTCTGGGCTTAAATGGTGAGATGGCTGCAAAATGTTGCACATACTGAATTGTACACATTAAAATTTTATGGCATGTAATTATACCTCAAAACAAATTTGCAAAGAAATAACTGTTACAAAGAATGCATAATAACAGCTGATGTTTATTAAGCCTTTACTATGTCTGAGGCTAAAACTGACGTTAGCTAGAATTCTGTAGAGTAAAATTTGTTACCGGGGAAAACTAATGGAAAAATCAAATCTGTCAGAGAAAATTTACATCTGTAAATTTGACACAAGGAGGAAACCACTACAAACAAACAAACAAACAAACAAAAAGGCAGAAGTTATATCACACACAAAAAATGATAGAATCAAATCTTTATGAAATATTTAAGTAGAAAATATTTAATTCTAATAAAAATGCTTTAAATAAAATAAAGAGGATGATGGCAAATTTTGGAATGGCTTAACAGTACTTACAGGGAATGGTCTTAATGGAGTTTACAATGGAAAATGCTTTCCTTATAAAAATTGGTTAGGGTCTCCATTTCTCTCAGCCTCATCTTTCAATTTGTTCTTGGGTGCCCTGTATGAATCAGCCAGGCAGCCAATCTTGGAAAAACCTGTCACCTGTCACCTGCCACATACACATTCATGGACTTGCCCATGCAACCAACACTTGCTGAGTACCTACTATGTCCCAGACATCATGTCAACAAGCAAATGGCCACGTGCTAAAAATAAAATGATTGAGACAGGCATGTAAAGGGCTACTCAGAGAGCAAGGAGACCAGTGTGGTAATGGAGGTAAGCGCAGGGTAGCATGGGTATCCCAAGAAGAGGCACTTGACATGGCCTGGTATGAAAAAAAATCTAGTTAAGAAAACCACTGTTGTCCTTCAGGTACTTCTCAGAGCTGTTTAGTTCTGAGAAGTAAAAACTACGTTTTTGTTTTTGTTTTTTTTGGTAAGTAAATTTTTATTTTGAGATAATTTTATTTTTTCGTTTATTTATTTATTTATTTATTTATTTTTGAGAGAGAGAGAGAGAGAGAGCAAGCAGAGGAGGGGCAGAGAGAGAAAGAGAGAGAGAATCCAAGCAGGCTCTGTGCTGTCACAGGGCTCGATCTCATGAACCATGAGATCATGACCTGAGCCGAAACCAAGAGCCAGACGCTTAACCGACCGAGCCGCCCAGGCACCCCTATTTTGAGATAATATTAGATTAATATGCAAATGTAAGAAATAATAGGGAGAGAGCCTGTATACCCTTTGCCCAGTGTCTCAGTCTGCGTGGGCTGCCACAACCAAGTTATGGGCAGCTTAAACAGTCGAAATTTATTTCTCGCGGTTCTGGAGGCTGGGAGTCTAAGAGATCAAGGCGTTGCCAGGTTTGGTTCCTCCTAAGTCTTCTCTGGTTGGCTTCTCTGGTTGGCTTCTCTGGTTGGCTTGCCAGAGGACTGCCTTCTGTGTCTTTATATGGCCCTTCTTCTGTGCAGGCATATCACTGATGTCTCTTCCTCTTCTTATAAGGACACCACCAGGCTGATTGGATTAGGGCCCTACCCTTTTAAACCCATTTAACCTTAATTACTTTTTTCGAGGCCCTGTCTCCAAATGCAGTCCTATTGGAGATTCCCAATTCGTATGAATTCCAATTCATACGGGGGCTTCCCCATGAATTTTAGGGGATGCAATTCAGTCTATAACACTCAGTCTTCCCCATAATAACATCTTGGAAAACTGCAGTATGACGTCATAATCTGGATACCGACAGGGATACAGTCACGATACAAAACATTCTTCATCACGAGGGTCCTTCATGGTGCCTCACTGCTCTCCCGCCCCGACCCCCTCCTTCAGCCCCTGAAACCACGTAGACTCTAATTCTCTATTTCTGCGATTTTGACATCTCAATAATGTCATACGAATGCAATCACATGATTCCATTCACAGCATAGTTCTCTGGAGATTCATCCAGGTTGTGGTGGATATCAGTCATTCATTCCATTTTATTGCCTGGTAGTAGTCCATGAACGGATGTAGCACATTCTGTTTAACTATTCACCTGTTGAAAGATATCTGGCTTGTTTCCAGTGTGTGGCTTTTACAATCAAGTTTCTGTGACGATGTGTATACAGGTTTTGTGTGAAAATCGGCTTTGGTTTCTCTGGAGTAAATGCCCAGACTGCATTTGCTGGGTGGCGTGACGGCAGCCCCGTGCTTAATGTTTTTTTTTTAAAAGCTGCCAAACTGTCTTCCAGAGTGACTGTGCCATCTCACCTATTAGCCAGGATTGTGTAAGTGATCCTGTCTGTTCGCATCCTGGGCATCATCTGTTTTATATTAGTCATTCCGATAGGTGTATCGTTAGTGGTTGTAAGTTGCATTTCCCTAATGACCAATAACGTTGGACAGCTTCCCTTGTGCCTATTTGCTCTCTGGACGCCTTCTTCAGTGAAATGTCTGTATGTGTCTTTTATCCATTTTCTAAGTGGGTTGCCTGTTTTTTGTTTTGTTTTGTTTTACTGTTGAGTTTTCAGAGTTTTTAATATATTCTAGATCCTAGTCTCTTGTTAGATACGTGGTTTGCCAATATTTCCTCCCAGTCTGTAGCTTGTCTCTTTTTTCTCTTATTGAGGTATTTCGAGGCACGAGTGTTTTTAATTTCGATGAAATCCATCTTATCCATTTTTCCTTTAATGCATCGTGTTTTGGGTATCAAGCCTAGGAACTTGGCTTAACCCCAGATCCCAAAGGTTTTTCTCTTTTTTTCCCTAAAAACTTCACAGATTTGTATTTTACATTTAAGCCCATGATCCAATTTTGAGTTTATTTTTGTGGAGATCAGGGATCATTATTTTGCCCTTGGATGACCAGTACTCCAACATTGTTTGCAACCTTCTCAAAAGTAAGTTTGGCATATTTGTGTGGGTCTACTTCAGGATTCTCTGTTTTCTTCCATTGACCTATGTGCCCCCCCCCCCGCCAACACCACACAATTTTCACTACACTAGCTGCATTTTCAGTCGTGATAGTGGGTAGATCCCACACGTTTTACTCTTTTCAAAAATTGTTTTAGGGGTGCCTGGGTGGCTCAGTCGGTTAAGCGTCTGGATTTCGGCTCAGGTCATGATCTCACAGTTCGTGGGTTTGAGACCCGCGTTCAGCTCTGTGCTGACAGCTCAGAGCCTGGAGCCTGATTCAGATTCTATGTCTCTGTCTCTCTTTGCCCCTCTCCTGCTCACACTCTGTCTCCCTCTCTCTCTCAAAAATAAACATTAAAAATTTTTTTGAAATTGTTTTAGCTATCTCAGTTCCTTTGCATTTGCATGTGAATTTTACTTTTTTATGTTATGTTATGTTACGTTACGTTATATCATGTTACGTTATTTTGAGAGAAAGAGTGAGCCCATGTGAGCAGGGGAGGGGCAGAGGGAGAGAGAATCTTAAGCAGGCTCTGTGCCATGTGAGGCTCAATTCCATGACCCTGAGATCATGACCTGAGCCAAAATCAAGAGTCAGACGCTTAACCAACTGAGCCACCCAGATGCCTCTTGCATATGAATTTTAAAGTAATCTTGTGTATATCTATGAAAAGTCTGGCAGCGTATTTAATATGAATTACATTAAATCTGTATGCCAGTTTGGGGAGAATGAACTGCTTTATGAAGCTGAGTCTTCCAATTTATGAACAGGGAATGTGTCTCCATTTATTTTGGTCTTTGATTTCTTTCATCAGAGTTTTGTAGTTTTCAGCATACAAGTCCCATATATGTGTTGTTAGATTTACACCTGAATATTTCTTTTTGTTGAGTAGTCATCAGTGGAATGGTGTTTTAAATTTCAGTATCCACGTTCATTGTTAGTATATAGAAGTCCTGTTAGTTTGTACACATTTGTCTTGCAGCCTGTGACCTTGTTGAACATGTATTGGTTGTAGGAGATTTCTTTTGTTGATTCCTTAGGATTTTCCACATAGACAACCATGTCTTCTGCAAAGAGACAGTTCCTTCCTTCCTTCCTTCCTTCCTTCCTTTCCTTCCTTTCCTTCCTTTCCTTCCTTTCCTCCCTTCCTTCCTTCCTTTCCTTCCTTTCTTTCCTTTCTTCCCTTCCTCCTTTCCTTCCTTCCTTTCCTTCCTTCCTTCTTCCCTCCCTCCCTTCCTTTCCTTCCTTCTTCCTTCCTTCCTTCCTTCCTTCCTTCCTTCCTTCCTTCCTGATTTGCTTGCCCTTTATTTCTTTTTCTTGTTCATTGTACTAGCTAGAACTTCTAACAATATATTGTACAAAAGTGGTCAGAGAAGATAACCTTGCCTTGTTCCTGATCTTAGAGGGAAAGAGTTCCCTCTTTCGCCATTAAGAATAATGTTAATTATAAATATTTTGTAGATGCTCATTTTCAAGGTGAGGAAGTTCCCTTCTATTCCTAGTTTTCTCAGCATTTTTATCATGAACAGATAATTGAATATTGTCAAATGTGTTCTTTAGTGATTAAAATGATCGTGTGATTTTTCCTTTAGCTATTAATAAGGTGGATTATGTTGGTTGACTTTTAAATAATGAACCAGCCTTCCATTTGTGGAACAAACCCCACTCTATTTGGTCACGGAGTATAATTTTTTTCTATATATTGCTGGATTCTCTTTACTAATATTTTGCCTCTAAATTTATAAGGTATATTGGTCTGCTGTTTTCTTTTTTTTTTGTACTGTCAATGTTTGGTTTTAGTATTATGATACTACTAACTTTATGAAACAAATTGGGAAGTATTCCCTCCTCTTCTATTTTTCTATAAGATATTTTGCTGAGTTGGTGTTAATTCTCTTTTAAATATTTGATAGAATTCTCCATTGAAACCACCTAGGTCTGGATATTTGGGACTTGGCAAGAAGTCCCTTGCCAAGTCCCTTGGCAAGAAGAATAGAGAAAGATATGTCTACTCAATCTTCCTAGAAGTGAAAGCCTGACTCCAAAATGTTAATGTGACCAGTTTACTGAAGAGCTTGGATCCCAAAGCTCCATTTTTGCCTCATCTCTACCCTTCAAATCCAATCTTCCCATCTCCCTACCCTGGATGGTAGCGTGAGTGGGTCCTCAGACTTTCCAGGTCCAAGTGTGAATGGTCTTTATTTTCAGGGGTCAAAAAGGCAATCCAAACCAAGCCAAAATTCAATTTTTCATCCACCTCAGAGGATTCTTTTTCTTTCTACCCACCGGACTTGGCCCCAGCTTTGTAACCTGCATAGGGCAGAACTTGGCTTTCTCCTCTGCTTTGTTCTTCCTCTCCCTGGCTTCTTTTCCATCCATGGTTGGGGCAGGGGAGGGGAAATTAAAGGACAGGGCAAAGTGTTACGTTATGGCTGGAGCTGCTTCAGTCAGACAGGAGTGCCCCCTGCCAGTCAGAGGCCCAAATGTGGCTTCTCCCTCTGTTGTGGGTTCTCCTGAGCCCTTGCTCTAGGGGGACCACAGGCGCAGCACCGCTCTGTCAGTCTCTACAGACCCAGGGTGACAGACATTGTCTCCTGGCAACTGCTGCCCAGAGTCGTCCGTGTAGGGCACGGTTCTGTCATGACAGTTCAAGCCCAGCTGACTCCCACAGCATCTGCTAAAAGTGTCGCCAGTCTGCGATGTCTTCTTTTGACTTGCATAAACAGCTCTGGTCAACCTTTCTCCTCTAGAGTTCTCCCAAGGAGACTCAGGCAGATTCCAAGGGACGCTGTCATGTCCTCCCAGGAGCTCATCTGCTCCTCCCCGTTGTGTTGTCCCAGCAGCACTGGGCAGCAGGCTCTCCACACCGGCTTGAAAAGGGGATGAGAAAAAGCTTTCCTCTGACTCTCACGAGGAGAGTGGAGGTACACACAGGACACTCAGATAAGCTGCTTTGAAGAAATCTTTTCTCCCCAGCATCCTTGATCAACCTCTAGCTTTCTCTTATATATATAGGTTAGAGAGGGGCGATGGGCCACCCCTTAGCAAATCCCACATGGACGGTCTAGCAACTTCTTTAGAAAGCGGAGTCATTTGTCAACTTGGGGTCCTCAGGAGAAACGCTGAGAAAATAGGGAAAGTCTCACTGAACATTCTGTCAGGAAGAACGAACGAAACACCATAGTCTAAACCATGCCCTAGGCCTGTAGAACAGTGGTTCTGAGACACAAGCTTATCCCTCAAATCACCTTCGTCCTCATGTACGCGTTGAGCTTTAAGCTGATCGCAGCCCGCTCAGTGGCTAAGACGTGGTCTCCTTGTAACACAGCCACCTGTGCCATGGACTGGAGCACATTCAGCACAGACTGAATGCAATTAGAGCACGTCGCACCTCAAAGGGCACAGCCTGCCACGGGACAGCTGGGAAGTGGCAGCAGCAGAGAGAGAAACTGGCTACAGCAATCTGAAGCTGAAGAAGCCCTTTTGAACAACAGACATTCTATGTGGAAAGTCTGTGGAACAAGCAAATGGGACTTCCTAGAGTAGTGGCCTTTGCGGCCTAAAGCTATTGTGTCCTACGCCTGTGGTAAGTCTTCCTGGGGTGCCCACGACAGCCCCTTGGTCCTCTGTGTGTCACTTCAGCCCAGCTGGTGTCTTATAACGCATTCCATGACATCACCCCCAAAATAAAGGATGAAGGGTTTGGGCAACACCCCACGTCTCATTCTGACAGTCCATTGTTCTGGTTACTAGAGTCTTCAAAATTGAGGCACACAAGTTGCCAATCTTCAAGGAATTTGAGTAAATAAAATACGTGGAGCCCTGAGAAGAGAGGGAGCTCAGAAGTTGACTTAGGATCTTACAGGACCCAAGGGTCATTAGCATGTCACATGCTCTTGGACGGACAGCTGCAAGGAGTGTCAGTTAATTAGCTGTCCACTTAAGGGAATACACTTTCAAGGAATCTCAGGACCTCCAAAGGTAAGCTAGTTTGTCTAATTTCAATTTTTTTTAATGTTTATTTATTTTTGAGACAGAGAGAGACAGAGCATGAACGGGGGAGGGTCAGAGAGAGAGGGAGACACAGAATCTGAAACAGGCTCCAGGCTCTGAGCTGTCAGCACAGAGCCTGACGTGGGGCTTGAACTCACGAACCGTGAGATCATGACCTGAGCCGAAGTCGGATGCTTAACCAACTGAGCCACCCAAGCGCCCCTAATTTCAGGCTGTGGGTGTTGCAAGCCTGGAGCATGGGGTTCTGGACTCCTATTCCTTGGTTCTTCCCTCTAGCTGAGCGAACGCTGCGAGAGGGGCCTCCGAGGGTGAGCTTATCACTGACGTGGAGCTGAAGTGAGGACTGAGGACCAGACGTCAACAGGAGAGCATGGCATTGCCATCCACCTCCTCTACAAAGTAGCAAATTCCGTCCAGACAACAGATGAATGCAGTGGCTTTCCCTTTCTCTCAGTGGCCACCAAAAAGTGTCAGGCCAAAGCAAGACTATGCCCAAGCCTTCAGAGTATTATTTTGTTCAGCTGAACGATAAATTTCCCCTGGTCAATCATTGTGCGGTCCATGACATCTGAAAGGAGGTATCTCACGCTGCCCGCCCAGAGGGCAATCCATTTGGAAGTCTCTGGGGGGAGAGCAGAGCAGGGCTGATTTATGGCACCACCACAGGCATTACCGCAAGTATTGGGACCAAATGGAGGAAACGCCACAGAGCAGCCCTGAGGCCGGGCTTCCAGCCTGTGAACAAATCCTGCGGGTTGGGAATGCTGTTTTGAACCCAGCATGCAAGAACCGCCTGCCCATACAGAAACCTCTGACAACACTTTCCTGTGAGAGACCTGGGCTCTAGGGAGGCCGGCTTCCTTCTGCGTCACCGTGATGTGACCACGAGGGTGGGAACCGGTCCCAGGAAAACTTCCTCCTGGACTGGGGCGACCCTTGTGCAGAATACTGGCTCGGAGCAGAGTGCTTTTCCCTGAGATAACAGGGCCTCTGTCACCCTGTCCAGAGGGGCCCCTCTGGCCACTGCCCTGCCAGGATCTGCCTTACTGCACCCTTGAGACTCTAGGGCTAAGAGCCGACTAATAGCAGGGCCTCTCTGTGTCCCAAGCCAAAGGGACCAGATTTAGAAAGTTTGATGACTCGGGTACCTGGGAATTCAAGGGCCTCTCATGCTATCAACAAAGCAAGCAAATTCTAAAAAATGAATACAATGTCAATTAGAACACAAAAATGCCAATGGAACTGTCTTGGAGCAGTAGAATTATGCTGATTTTTCCTCCTCGTACTTCATTGGATTTTCCAAGTTTTATATGCCTTTTGTATTGGAAACATAAGCTTTATGAAGTAAAAATGATCAGAATAACCACTAATTGATTCAATTTAATATTGCTCTTCAAGAGACTCGTAAATACTGCTAGTAAGTAAAATCTTATAACTTAAAGTGCCAGAAGGTTGACTTGACTCCTGGGACCTTTTATTTCTCTGGGCCAGCTCCCCCAGATGTTGGCTGTCACCAAGACCTTGGTTGTTACCATGTCACAAAACTCTTGCATTTTCTAACAAAGGAATCATCTTTGTATAGCTTCCTCATAGTCACATAAGAAACAAGACAGCTCAGTAAGCCTGCTATGCAACTTGTAAGAAAGCGACACAATGTCCAGTATTAAGAAGGAATGATGACATAAAGATAATGGCCATTTATTGAGTATATAAGGTGCTTTGCCTTCATCTTTAATCCTTACAACAAGAAATAATGGGGGTGGGCGCGGGGGCTAGGATAGGAGCAATTCAGACTGCTGGGCTTGGATCCCGGTTCGACCATTTGTGAACTCTGTTACTTGCATGGTTACTTAACCTCTTTTATCCTCATCTGTAAAATACTATCTACCTGATCCAGTTGTTCTGAGGATTAAATGAGATTCCTCTGGTGAAACACGTAGCATGATGACTGGCATAAAACAAGAAGGCCCCGTACACCAGTTGTTATTATATTTGTTTTACAGAGTATGGCCGGGATGGGGGGGGGGGGGTGATGAAATGCATACCATATGGCTCCTGCCTCAGTGGAATTTATTTGAATGATACATAGATAGGTCTCCAGCTGATTAGTGCCTATATCCTCAAGTTTTAGGAGCAAACGACAATTGAATGTTCTCTTTTTGCCTCGCGATTGTGATTGGGAGTTTGAGGCCCAGTGTTGGAGGATGCCGTTAGCTAGTTAGACGGCGGACGTCTGAGAGGCTACCCATGACTATATACACCACACATCCGTGAGAGCCACAGTCTGTGTCAACTCGGGTTTCCAAGGGTCATTAGTACATATTCCATAGAGTGATTACAGTTATCAGGAAAGACTACTGCCTAATGGGGACACCCTTCCAAGAAAATTCAAATGGCAATGTAGCTTCCTGGTGGAGGAAAGTTCCAGAGCCCGCATCTATTGCTTTTAGTGTGGCCTTGTACAGTTAAAACCAGAAAAGTCAGTCTCCCAACCTGAAGCCTCAGGAGTGAGGATAAGGAAGAGGGGAAGGAACAGAACTGCATTTGGAGCATTTCCCACATTAAGTTATTTCAGGATCTGTGTTGCTAGGTGTCCACATAAAATATATTCACCAGAGAAGCAGGAAGTTGAACACATTCTGCTCAAGACTTTTTTCAGCTGTGTGTCCACATTAGTGCCTTCTAGAAAGAAAACAGAGGCAAAGACGGTCCTGCTTGGATTTTATATCCAGAAGCCCCCAAAACAAAAATACTTGGGCAACTTTGATCTATAGACTTGTTCTTTCATCTGAGCCATGAGACTATTGGACGAGGCAAGTCCTCTAGGCCACTAACATGTTTGAGTTATTCTTTCACAGACAGTGGGGAGAATTCTGGATTGGATGGGTCCCATAAACAATGTAAAGGGCTCTCTCTGTGTGTCTCCTCTCACTTTCTGCCTCCTTCCTAGGTGATGTAATCACTCCACTGTTTTTTAGTGATCACATGTGATAATGTCTTGAAAAATGCAGATATTATAGTCAAGGAAAAACTGCATGACCCATTTCGAGGTCTCCTCTATGCTCCAGACCCATTGGGTCAGTTAAGAATCCTTTTAGCTGCAAGTAACAACAATAAAAAATTCAACTTACAGTGGTGTGGCAGAGTCCATTAGCTATCCACAAAATCCATCCTTCCATAGAGGCTGGAATATGGTCTCCTGGTTACTCTGTATTTCTCAGTTCCCCTTGCAGCTAGATGTGGCCACGTGACTCAGTTGTCTCCCATGCAAAGGGAGTGGAAGTGAAATATGCCATTCAGGGGCCTGGCCTATAAAATCTCCCTCCCCCCCCCCCCCCCCCCGCTGGCCAACTGATTCTATGCTCAGAACAAAGTCAGAAGCCACAGGTTGAAAACAATAGATCCACTATCACCTTGTGTCCCTGGGCTTTCCACCACCAACAACCCGCAACATCCATCGTTGACCGACCAAAACTAAGAAATACATGTTTATCATGTCTGAGCCATTACTTTTGGAATCTACTCATTACCTTACTGTATCCTACCCTAAATAAAACAAATGCCTTGAACAAACAGAACATTTTTATCTTACTTAACAAGAAATTCAGAGAGAGTAGCTGCTGGCATTTATTCAGATGCCCAAGGGTGCCATCAGGGACCAAGTGCCACCTTCTGCTTACCATCCTTAAGGTAGTGTCTTTGTTCTCAAACTCTTGTCTCATAGCCACAAGATTGCAGCTGCAAAGGGATATGTGGGCTATGGGGGTTATGCTCACCTCCGGACAGGGAGAAGGGAAAATCAGCAAAGTGTTAGTTCCCCAGTTGTGTGTCTTTTTATGCCTCAAGGGAAGCCCCTTGATATATTTTAGCCAGAATAAATGAGTCACTTGCCCACAGTTTGACTAAGCGGCCAAGGGGGAAGAGATTAGCACAACTGGTTCAGACCAACCTCACTTCATCCGTAGGGGTTGGGCCTAAACCCTTCCAATCTCAAAGGATTTCTGCCTACAAGTCAATAAATTGGGGCTCTAGCAACAAGAAGGTGGGACACAGGGGATGGTTGTTATGTAAGCAAAGATCAGTGTCTGCCATATTTGTGTATTGAACCATTTGCTGAACATTTCCACCTACTTGGCATTTTTAACACCTTTCTTCCTCTCACTTCTAGATCCAATTTTATCTTCTAAATGTCCCCTCACTCCTGCCCTTTTTCTCTGTTCCCACTCCCTATTGTCTGCTCCAGCTGTCTCTAGCCTGCCCTTCTATTCCGTTTCCTGCACAGTCACGGCAGGGATCTTACAGAAACTCAAACCTGACCTCAACACTCCACTCTGTAAATTCTCCAACAGCCCTCGCTATGGAATCAACTCTTATGTGTGAAATCTAAATACCACATATTGTAAGTCATGCGCGCACACACACACACACACACACACCCTTTACACCTCTATTCTCTCTGCCCAGAATACTTTCCCTACCTTTTCATCTGTCCAACCTTAAAACTTAATTCAGTCTTTAAAATGACTTTTTCCCTGCCTCCTCCCCAGTACTGACTTAGGCCCTCTCCTTGATGCTATGACTGTGCCCTGAAAGTATGCTATGTTCCACTAGTGCGTCTGTTCTAAGTTCTTCTAGTGCCTTGTCTACGTGTCTGTCTCCACAACCACCCTGTGACCTGCCAGAGGACAAGGGCCGCATCTTATTCATGCATCACTTCACCCAGTAATTGGCCCAAAGAAAACACTTCTGCAGGGGCGCCTGGGTGGCTCAGTCCGGTGAGCGTCCAACTTCGGCACAGGTCATGATCTCACGATTGGTGAGTTCGAGCCCCGTGTCGGGCTCTGTGTGCACTCTCTCTGTCCTTCCCCCACTCGTACTGTCATCTCTCTCTGTCTCTCAAAAAATGAATAAACGTTAAAATAAATTTCAAAAAAAAAAAAAAGGAAACACTTTTGCAAATAGATGGAATAAAATCCGATTTTCATCGGCACAATACCAGTGGTTTAAAATGACTTTTTTGTGCGTGCGGGGGGTGGGGGGGATGCCTGGGTGGCTCAGTCGGTTGAGCATCCGACTTCAGCTCAGATCATGATCTTGCGGTTTATGGGTTTGAGCCCTGTTTCGGGCTCTGTGCTGATAGCTCGGAGCCTAGAGCCTGCTTCAGATTCTGTGTCTTCCCTGCTTGTGTTCTCTCTCTCTCTCAAAAATCAATGAACATTAAAAAAAAATTTTAAATGACTTTTTAAGTCTTTTTTACACATAGAGCAGCCATACAATTTCATTGGTATTTTTCTGCAGGATTGGCAAATGAATGTCTGTCTTCATAGTGCACACTCTTAGAAGATTAATTCTTTGTTAAGTAGGATCTCCAGATAACCACAGTGAGTTACCAACAGAATACTAACGTGAAAATGCGTTCCTGGGATGAATGAGGACCGTGGCAGTATCTGGGAATAATTATACTACAATATTATTGCTTAATAAGGGCGGTAACTGCAGCCAATTTTTGGGCACTTGAATTGGGACAGCACTTTGCAGCTGTTTTTAAATTTAATCCTATCACCTCATGAATGAGGTGCTCTTACTAGCTTCATTCCATGGAGAAGAAAACCGAGGCCTGAGGGTATAAGAGATGGCTTAGATTCACACAGTCAGGAAAAACCGGAACCAAGATGGAAACCCACTTTTTCTGACCCCAAAGCACACCTTTAACTAATCTACTGCCCTCCCTTTAATGTCATCAACCAGGAAATCTTGAGAGCTTCTTTACTATGTGAAAAAAGAGGGCTAGAGAGAGGTTTTTTTTGGTTTTACGTTTATGTTTTTATTTTGAGAGAGAGGGAGAGGAGAGCAAGCAGGGGAGGGGCAGAGAGAGAAAGGGAGAAGGAATCCCAAGCAGGCTCCACACCGCCAGCATAGAGCCCGATGAGGGGCTCGAACTCACGAACCGCGAGATCGTGACCTGACCGGAAATCAAGAGTCGGACACTCAACCGACTGAGCCACCCAGGTGCCCTGAGAAGTTTGTTTGTTTTTCCAGAAAGACTGAAGTTAAGCCTGAGATTAGATTTATTCCCCATAATGAGAGACCCCAGCTTGATTGAATGGCGGTTGGCAAACACACAGTTCACCCTGTGGTTCGGCTATTGCCATCGGAGAATTTCCCTTCCTGTGGTCGCAGGGACTCCTTGAGAGAAGTGGGAAGGTTTGGGTGGGGTTTTTTTTTTTTTTGCCTGTTTGTTTTGTTTTTAGCTCAGCCCTTCTGAAACTGGAAGGTGCGTGCCCATGACCTGAGGTGGGATCTTGCTGAAACGCAGACCGAGGACCCCTGCGCCGGATCCGCATCAGGCGTGGTCACAGCGAGACAGTGTCGCTGGCTCCCGCACAGCCTCACCTCACGGGGGCACCAGGCCCAGAGCCCAGCCCGCCGTGCAGAGAGGGCGATCCTCGCCCTCCAACCACAGGCCCAGGGGGAAGCCAAGCAGTTCCCACCATCCTCTGCGTGAGGGAGAAGGGACGGCCTCACGGGTGAGGCTTGGTTTTCTCCCTCCCTGGAGGAGACAAAAATCAACTTAAAAATAAGTTCAATATCCATTTCGGTATGTGCCCCAGCCATTCTGTGAAATCCTCAGAATGTGATCAGCCCATCAACCTCTCACTTCATTACCTTTTCACCTCACACTTGCCTGACCCAAGAAAGTCTCCTGCCATAGAGGGCTGCGAGGTGTTTTCAGAAGCTGGAAAGCAGCTGAGCACAGTGTCGGATCCTCGCCCCCGCCCCGCTTGGGCCTCGGGTCAGGCCTCGCCTGGCAGGTGCACTCGTGGCCGCTCTGAAGTGACCGTCCGCTCCCAGGAGGCCTGCAGCTTCCAAGGGCGGTTGGCCAGCTACGGGGACTCACCCCGCAGCGCGTCCGGCTCCAAACGGAGCAGAGGAAACACCATGTCCTCAATGACTTATCCTTGACTGACACCATTTTTTTCCCCCCTCAGCGGGGCTCTTCTTGTTATGTGGTTCCTGCAATATCCTCTCCTCCCACACATTTTTTCCCCCCTGTCAAAAAAGTTTCTATTTTCTTCCTTGAAATCTTTTTCCTGGCCTTTTTTTTTTTTTTTTTTTTTTTAATCTCGCTTTCCAGCCTTCCTTTAATGAGGTCAAAGACTACAGACAGACCTATAGATTTTGGCTTCATCTGAGGACATGGAATTCAAACATCCAGGGTATTTTTTTTTTTTTTTTTTTTGGTGGGGGGTGGTAAATGTTGAATAAGCTGCAGCACAGGAATGGAGGGGAGAAAGTGCTATCTCTCGAGGGTTGACCATGCACCAGTGATCGTGCTAGCTGCTTTTACAGACTTACCACATGGGCTCCTCACGGCATCTCTGCAGAGCAGACGGGTCCAGACTGTTACCCCTTTTCACAGGTGGAGAAACCGAGGCTTAAAGAGATCAAGAGGCCGCCCACACTTACACAGCTGCTAAGGGACAAGGTCAGAATTCAAACCCAGTTACTCCCAAAGCCAGCGCCCGGGGTCCTGTCTACTGTACCGTGCTGCATTCTAGACCCTGACACTTCTTGGTTAGAAAGCTTCGACTTTCCCTCTTTAACTGAGAAGGAAGCGGAGGCCCCAGGGCCTTGGGGACTTGCCGTGGTGGGTCCGACTGGCCTCATCCTTTCCTTCACCAACAGGAACTTCGTGTTCTTCCTGTCATGGGTATTGACGTGTCCCTGAGGGTTTCTCAGCCTCCTGATGACCCCGGCGTGGCATACCCGAAGCCTCAGTTTCCACCTCTGCAAAATGGAGGCAATAGTGGTGTCTACCTCATAGGAATCAATGAGAAACATTTGGCCCAGCATATGACTCATAATAAACATTTAATTATTATTTCCTGTGAGTATTGTGGCTGCTGCTGCATTATCATCATTATGATTGGTGCTCAAGATGAAAGTCAATAACAGTATGCCCCATTCGTGTATTTAACAAATAGCCACTGAGTGCCTAACTGTGCCAAACACTCTTCTGTGAGCCAGGGACACGGTAGTGAGGTCTCTCGATCATCCTGAGCTTCCATCCCGGTCATGGGGGAGAACCAACACATAAAACACAGGGCAATTTCCGGCAGTGAAAAGCGCTGAAAGAACCAAAACAAGAAATGAGACTTAGTAACTGGGGCTTGAGGTGGGGAGGGCTGCTTTGACATGGGGGTCAGGAAGAACACTTCAAGAAATACGTCGGAGCCAAGCCCTGAATGATGAGAAGGGGCCAGTCAAGCAAAGACAAAGGTAAGGAAGGCATTCCAGGCAGAGGGAAGAGTCACTGCAAGGTCCAGAAATGGGAATGAGCTCAGCACATCAACCATGCTTGTCCGTTTCCAGAAACGTTCCTACATGGGGTAAGAAGAAGTGGTATTTATAGCAGTTACAAGTACAGACAGATGCTGGAGCCCTTGCTGCCTGGTTTTATATCCAGACTGTGACCTTGGGAAAGTCACCCAACCTCGCTACATCCCAATTTCCCGGTTTTCAAATTGGGGAAAACAATAGCGAGTATGAAATTAGTTCGACGTGAAGACACTTTTCACAGTTCTTGTCACATAATAAGCAGTCAATGAGGGAAGCTTCTTGACATGATGATTATGAATCCTTCATTAAAATATACACTGCCCTCAAACAGTTCTTGGAAATAGTAAGCCAACAGGTGTTAGCTGTTGGTGGTGGTGCCCGGCACCTGCTGGGGTTTCACCGTGTATCCAGAATGAGTAGGTCACTCTGGTACCCTTCTACCTAGATCAAGTATAGAAGAAACACTTGGCATATCATTTTACCATTTCATTTTAAAATGCACCAATATAATCTCCATGGTCAGGTTGACTTCTGTTTTATCAACACGTGTTTATCAACATACCCATTCCGTACTGAATGGAAACTATGCTTTAAAAAAAAATAGAAGAAAGGAAAAACAGAATCACAAAAATCAGGGCGTTTATTGGAAACCGATCACTTATTTGCCAAGTGATTTAACTACTGTTTCCTCAGCAGTGACTTACACAGTGTAGTACAAAATTCCTCTATTTTCTTCATCATTTCCTGAGGACATTCATTCCCCTCAGGAGGTGAGGTGCTGTGAAAGGGTGAGTTCAGATTCGGCCTCCATGGAACTTGGGTTGATTTCAATGGTTTCCCATCAATGTTTTTCTGGCTTCGATGTTATTACCTATGGGTTCTTGGCCCTGGCGACACCATAATTCATGGCTGACATGGTTTTGTTCCCATGCCATCAGAAAGTGCAAATTCTCCCCCTTCAACCATCAACAACTGGGTTTTATGAGCCCAACCCAAGAGAATTCCTGGTGGGGCCCACCGTGGTACAGGTCTGTTGTAGCAGGAGACCCTGGTGGTGTTTCTCTTCGTGGGGGAACTTCCCCAGGGGTGGAGCCACCAGGCCTGGGCATCAGCGCTTCTTGGACAGCCCCCCCATTCCAACCGTGTGGCCCTTCAGAGAGAAACTGATTTTACAGATTCTCTATTTAGGACATCAAGATAGGTTGCCATGGAAAAATGACATCTTCCAATTAAAAACACAGAGAGGTCACAAGTTTCCCAGAACAACTAGGGCACAGATCCTAAAAGGAAAGAAATGAAACATTTAAAAAAAAAAAAAAAAGTCAAACAACCCTCCAGAGCTGCGTCAGCCTGTAACTTTCCAAACCTGAATGAAATGCCTTGTGTGGACACAGCATGCCGAATGGACAGTGTAAGTTCACCCCAGTAGATGTCGATTTGGGCTGGCAAGGGCTCAGCAGGCAGAAGTTCAGGGATGCTCGGGGAATATCGACCTAGGACAATTATCCATGTAGATGAGCCTTCTCAGGACTGGGGCGGTGGGTGGTACATGGAAGGGAAGGGCGAGCAATCAGGAAGCTGTTAGTTGCAGAACGGTCTTAACACTCTCTGCCAATTTCCCTTATTTGTGTACTCTGCATGTATTGTGAACACCCACAACATGAGTTGTACTTATTTCTGTCTCCCCACACTGGACTAGGGGTTGCTCTGGGACAGGCTCGGTGTTGTGTTTATTACCTCCATATTGCTAGTGCCTAACACATTGTTCGGCACATAGAATGTGCACAGTACATCCTGGTTGAGTGAATGACGACGATGATGCTGATAGTGTTATGCCCAGAATTATGTTATGCCCAAAGACCACCAGGGAGCCAAGTCCGATGCAAAAGCAAAAAAAGCCTTTATTCGAGCTAGCTCGAGCTCAATCCCCTACCTGCACCGTCGCAGCGGTGAGATACCAGGGAGAGAGAGCGAGTTTCAAAAGCACAAAGGTTTTATTGGGGTCTAGGGGCAGTTGGTGAGGTAATGGCTATGGCCTCAGCCGATTGGCTGGGGCAGGGTCGTGGCCTCGGCCGAATGGCTGGGGCAGGGTCGTGGCCTCGGCCGAATGGCTGGGGAAGGGTCGGAGTCCTGTTATGCAGGTCGCCGGTGTGTTTTGATCTCGAAGTTTGAACTGGTGAGCGAGAGGTTACTGAAGGGGAGGAGGCGTGGTCAAGGTGAAGGACACAGAACAAGATGGAGTCGGCGGGCGTAGTCCCACCCTTTCAATAGCTGCAGTCCACCGAGGGCCCTGGGCATTGGGACATTATTAATCTTCCTTTACAGTAAAGAAACTGCATCTCAAGGAGGTACAGTAACCCACATAAATTCACACTGCTAATAAGTGACAGTGATGGCGACATGACACTTTCTGACTCCAAGGCTGAGGAGTAAGCGAATCCTCATGGGGCTGATTTTCTCTCAGGGGTTGCTGAACTCACATGTGGTTTGAGGGGCCTTTGCCCTGGCTCCTCTCCCCCTTTGCTGACCGCTTGTTGGCACTTTCCAGTCCCCAGTAATTCCTGAACTAGACTAAGCAAGAAAAGGAAAAACTCTGCACTTCAGTCTGGCTGCTTGACCAAGGCTCGTGCGGAAAAAGAGAAGCCCACGTGGTAGGGGGTGAGGATGTGGGAATCCTGGTTCTTCTCCCTCCCCTCTTCTGCCCATGCCTGGTCAGTGCTCCCCAAGTGGGGAGTGTAATCACACTCCCGGGATGCCAGCTGCCACAGAGCGGAAATCAGCTGTGCTCTACGCTCTTTATCACTGGGGAGGTAGGCGTCCTGAGTGTGGACTGGGTTTAGAATGGAATGCCATCTAAAAGTTCTTAACGATGAGCTGAATGGAGTGGGTTCTCATTTACCCAATACCTCCCTGTCACACAAACCCATGGGCACCGTGTGCATAGAGCATTATGTGGATAGCACCCCTGAGGTCTGTGTAAGAATGTTTTTGATGTTACCTTTCAACTTTCAAGTATATTTCGCATAATACATTATCAGCAGGTGTAAAAGGGCTTTTACCCACATAATTTCATTGCACCCTGTGAGGTAGGTACTACTGTTACCCTCCTGTAGAGATAATAGGACTAAGTTTTGAGGGATGAGTCACTTTTGCTCTATCAGCCCTATCCGAAGTATTGTCCACAGACGGCAAGTAGCGACATGAGCTAGAAGCTTGTTGGAAATGCAGATGCTAGGGTCCTAAATCCCCGACCTCCTGGATCAAGGTGGTTGGGCCCAGGAATCTGAGTTTCAACAGCTCTCCAGGTGGTTGTTGTACATGATGGAGTTTCAGCAGCACTGCCCCAGGACACAGAATAAGTGATATTCTCTCCCACCCTGAGTCAGGCCATGCTGGAGGTACCAGGAAAGGTAGAGAACAAGCCAAAACCTTTGGTACAAATCACAGGCAACTTCTATCTGTTGAGAGAATGTGAACTAGCCATTTCGGTTCTGTGAAGTTCTGAACTTCCCTTTACTGGGAAGGGGTGAAGAGCAAATGCACTATTGTGTATGAAAGTACCTTGCAAGTTGTTAAATACTAAACACTATAAATTTTGTTCTTTACTATTGGTTTGTAACCATAGTAATTTTATTATTAGTATTATTGTTGTTGTTGTTGTTGTTATATTTTACGCATAGAAAACCCAGGCACTAGTGGGTAAACTGAGATTTAAAATTTGTACTAATTCCCAGTAGGTTTCCGTTACGTAATCCTATTCTGTAAATATAAAATTATTTTCACAGAAAAGAAAACAAAGGCACATTGAGGGAACCGAAGCTGATAAACAATGACAACAACCATCGCGATAATTACTTGTGTAAGGAGAGGTGCCATTCTGTCTACCCGCAGGGATAAACTTGACAGTGGAAAGACGATGGGAGTCAACTCAGTACCTGCATCAGCATCCGGGCTTCCCACTTGCGGGTTATTTGATCTCAGACAAGTCTCTTCACCTCGAAGAGGCTTGTTCTTTCCATGCAAACTTGAAATTATAATAATAACTACATGAGAATAAGACTGATCTGTTGGATGTGAGGCTGAGATAAGAGGAGGTCTGTGAAAATGCTCGGCAAGCTGCAGCTTACCGCTCAAGTGTTAATTGCACTGGTCGCTATTGTTGTTTACCCCAAGAGAGACTAAATGGCACTGAAGAGAGAAAACAATGTCTCCTAGAGGAATCTTGGAGGCCTGGTAGGAGGAAGGCTGGGAAAGGAGAAAAACAAGAAAAAAGGAGGGGGGAAAAAAGGTTTTTGTTTTTTTTTTTTAAACTCTCTCGACCCTGGGCAGCAAAGAAAGAGAGCTCTCTTGGTTGGGAGGAGGATGAAAAAGCCCCCAGAGCCCGAGGGGACCACGCAGTCACCCAGGAGCTGATGGTCCTGGTGGCTCAGACCATCAGAAATGGGCCTGCCAGAGACCAAGGGTGTCCAGCTCGGGGCTTGTCACATGCCTGGCTCAACAGTTCAGGACTCACATTCACAGTGGCCTCAGCTGTAGACTTTGGACGCCACTTCCAAATGAGTTTGCATAGGCACAGAGATACTGACGGAATGAGAGATGTTGGTCATGCAGCCTCACGCAGGTGTCTCATCACCAGGCTGGGCCTCTCTGTGGTGCACTAAGAATTCATTTTTTCATAAATCCTTAGATCACATTGTGGATATCCCATTATATTTTTTTTTATAAAAATGTTGATTTGTTAATTATAAAATGTTTACGGTATTCCGGAATCTTTATGAATGTTCAGGCCTGCTTTCACTTTTCACTCTATCAGGAGCCCCTAAGAGATGCCAGTCAAGATCAGCAAATCTAGAAATCCGGCTCCTCTGTGGGACGTAGCTGGAAACTCTGGCATGTGGACATAGATGTATTTGTGTGTTACCTGCGTTGTCCTGTGATAACTGTGTTTGTGCAATACTTTAAAATGTACATAAACAGGGGCACCTGGGTGGCTCAGTCGGTTAAGCGTCCGACTTCAGCTCAGGTCACGATCTCGCGGTCCGTGAGTTCGAGCCCCGCGTCGGGCTCTGGGCTGATGGCTCAGAGCCTGGAGCCTGCTTCCGATTCTGTGTCTCCCTCTCTCTCTGCCCCTCCCCCATTCATGCTCTGTCTCTCTCTGTCCCAAAAATAAATAAAGGTTAAAAAAAAAATTAAAATGTACATAAACAAAAATAAATAAATAAATAAAATAAATAAATAAATAATAAAATGTACATGAACTTCGTGTACATTCTTACTGCTTCACAACCACCTTGTAAGTAAAGCAATTTTATCCTCATCACTCGTATTCTCCATCGCAATGTCACACACTACCCCTAATCGAATGGGATAAAGCAACAACCAAATGTACTTCGTTCCCGAACCTTCCACCTGCCCTGGGGAGGGACAGCTCAGCTCTGCTCCACTCAGCATGGGCTGTTGTGGCTCCAAGTTTGGGAACTAGAATCACCTGGAGGCTTGCTCACTGGTCCGTATGTCTGGGGCTCTGGCCAAGGATATCCAAACCGAGAGCTGGGACAACAGGAGCTCCTCCATTTCTCTATCTCATGTGGTCAGCTACTGATTGTAGTAGAAGATACGGAACTTCTAAGATAGCTAAGATAGGCCGCTTACGCAAGAGGTGCTCAGCAAATGACAGCTACTTGTTTTTGAATGCTCCTCCCCGGAGAAAAAACTCTGTAAAGCTATTGTTACACTTGGCGGAAAGTCAAAGAGAAGACTTTCGGTATGGTCAGATATCTGAGGATCTGAGTGGTATTTGCTTGTAGGGGATGTCACCAAAATAGCTCGCTCACTTTCTGCTTTTGAGTAGGGGCACTCCTTGGGGTTTGATTGCAGAAAATGGAAATAGACATGGACACTGAGCTGGTCACCTCAAATGCCCTATCAAGAACTTCTAACTCCCAAAACACATCTTTGGAGAAACAGGCCCTACGTATACTCACATGCCTGTGCTTGCGTGATTTTTGTTTCTTAATGAGCTTGCTTTCCAACTCTTGCTGGGGTTTTTAACCTCATGGTAGGTCACCCAGCCACGTGACCCAAGATCTAACTGCCCGGAATGAGGTGGCAAAAAGTCAAGTGGCTTGGTAAAGAGCATAAAATGAGAAAGCTGCTCTCAGAGGCCTTATCTCCCCTCTGCTTTCAAAGCCGGACACACTTTAATTGGGTTTATGTATCTCAAAGTGCACACAGTTGTGGCAAAGTCTAACAGACAGGGCTATAACGTACAAGTCCACAAAGGATGCTTGTCTCTCTCAGATTTTTAAGCGCCGTGACTAATCAGGAGGAGGGCTGGATGCGTGCAAGTTCTTTTAGGATGCTGACCTATCCTTTTGCGAATGCAGAAAATGCCATTCATTTTCACATAATGAGAAGGGATCCTCTTTGAAGTCTAAACCCTCAACCTTCTGACCATAGTCTATCTGTTGATCTTCAACTGTGCACCAGTGCTGAATTCCTTGTGGATCTGCTGGTAAAAGTGGCTCCAGTATGTTTTCTCTGAGAAAGAAACATTCAAAGGCTTATTTAGGAGGTATGAACTAGGCTGCCTTTCTCCTTCCGAGTTTCCTTTCAAAAACAGGGAGTTTAGGCTCTTGGCTGTTCGACTGACCCCGGAGGCATGGTGACGACGATGGTGACGGTGGTGATGGATAGTTAGCACTTACACAGCACTTACTATGTGCCAGACACAGTTTTGTACATATTCCCTCAGTTCATCTTCGGAATAATACTACGATGTCGGTACTATTTTCCCGGTTTTGCAGGTGAGAAACTTGGAGCCCAGAGTAATTTGCCCAAGGGGGACACAGCTAACAAGCGGGTGGGGTTAAAATTCAAGGCAAAGCAGTTTGGCTACAGAATCCACACTCACCAAGGACCGAAGCATGGCCAACTGTTGCATTTAGGGTGTGGAAGCAAAAAAAAAAAAAAAAAAAAGTGTTTGCAGAGCTCCCATGGGGCGGTGAGTCATGGGGCACTACCTTCTCTGTGGATGTGTGGGTGCACACGTGACCCAGTTGGCCAATCAGAGTGGCTTCACTCTCTGATCCAGGGTGGGCTATGTGATCAAGCGGGACCAATCAGAATTCCTAAAAATGTGTGGCTTCTGGGAGGAAAGGTCTCTCTACTGAGATCAAGAGTGCTAGGAGAGGGGCAGCCAGGTGACTCAGTCGGTGAAGTGGGTTAAGTGTCCGGCTTTTGATTTCAGCTCAGGTCATGATCTCATGGCTCATGAGTTAGAGCCCCCGAGTTGGGCTCCAGTGCAGAGCCTGCTTGGGATGCTCTCTCTCCTTCTCTCGCTGCACCTCCCCTGCTCATGCTCTCTCTTTCTCTCTCTCTCAAAATAAATAAATAAATAACTTAAATAAAAAAAAGAATTCTAGGAGGAAACCTGTAAAGTCTTGAGCTGCCAAAGACTGTCTTATGAGGGACAATCATTCCCGAGACTAAAGTCACCATGGTGAAAACCTGAACTGGGGGTTGGGTGGAGAGAGGTGGAACTGGTAACATTACTTGATTCAGGTGGGTGGGAATGCCAGCCCCCTCTCCCTTCTACCTCTGCTCCCCCACCTTCCAGTCAGTCACCTGGGCCAATACATATCCACTTTTGTGAAAGCAGGTTTGAACAGGGTGTCTGTCACTTTGCAATAAAGGACTACCAGGATCTTCACCAAAAACATTTAAGGGAGCATAGTGAACACGGCAGAGCTAGGATGACCAGGCATAACTTAAATGGAAGCAGATTTGTGTCAGTCTGTATTCAGTGACTACAATGTCATAGTGTTTAAAAACAAACAAACAAACCCCAAAGTTGTGGAAGAAAAAGTTGAAAACCGTTTCTAGGTCTGATCAGACTACAGGTCACTGACCTATTGCATCCACCAACATGGATTGGTTTCTGGAGTTCCCCAGAATTATTTCCAAGTGACTTTTCTGGGAGCAAACAGTGCCATTCTGGGTCTGGCTGCTACTCCTCTGGGTATCCCGTCTAAAGCAAGGAAGTCCTCAAGACCAACCTCAAGGTCAGAGATAGGAGAAGATTGGCACCTTCCTCTCCCTTCCGGATGGGGGTCCAGGGCCTATGATGCTCCGCCCCAAAGTCCCACAGAGTTTTAAGTTCAACTGCTTGTTCAGTTTCTACTTGCAGCTCCTCTGCCCTTTCTAGAATTCAGAATCTTATGGTGAGTGGACTGGGAGATGAATATGAGTGACAGATATTGAATTATTCTCTCAAATGGCCTCCAATACCAAGATCAATTTTTTTTTTTTTTTTTTTTTTGCTAGGTAGTGTTCATTATGCCTCTTTCCTTCTGCCCTTGATTTGGATTGTCCCAAGGGACTTCTAGAACCACCCCCCCCCCACCACAAATGGACTTCTTATGGTCAGCTTTATGGTCACTGAACATGCCCAGACTTGCCTGATCTCACGTGTATTGCACATTTAGTTAGGTACAATAAGGTTGAGAGACAGGGATGTAGCATAGAGTGTCTGGAAGATGAAGGTAGAGAGGCCCCTAGAGGGCCCAACAGAGACTGGAAGTGACTTTCCTTACCAAGAGAAGGGGAGATGGAGAATAGAGAGGATAAAAAACAAAATAAGACTCTTCTCCTCCAACAGAAGAGTTCAGTTCTTCCCTGTCCCCCTACTTCTGGCAGCATCAGAACAGATGTCCACTGCCCTCTTGTAACTTTCATAGTGGGTTTGACAGGCAGCAGTTACTGCCTGTTAAAGGATATGTATTTTTTGAAGCTAAAAAGAAAAATTCTCATATAAATATAAAGTAGACGCATGTCAATGACTTTTTAACTCATTAAAAACTAATAAGATTCAGGGCGCCTGGGTGGCTCAGTCGGTTGGGCGTCCGACTTCGGCTCAGGTCATGATCTTGCGGTTCGTGGGTTCAAGCCCCGTGTCAGGCTCTGTGCTGACAGCTCGGAGCCTGGAGTTGGCTTTGCATTCTGTGTCTCCCTCTCTCTGCCCCTTCCCTGCTCCTGCTCTGTCTCTCTCTGTCTCTCAAAGATGAATAAACGTTAAACAAAAAATTAAAAACTAATAAGATGCAACAGGAGAATTAATGCAACATTCAAAAAGTGCACATGTATATTGACCATGAAGACTATGAAATGAATTTACAAATAAATTCAGAATTGGTCCATATCTACAGGGCAACCATCAAATGCATCTCCAGGAGACATAATTTGGGATTCTCTACACAACAATTATTTGCATTACTATCAGTATTCTACAATTTACAGAGCTTTCAAAGAAACTCAAAGACAATGAAAGGTGGGGATAACCTGGAAAAGTGCCCTAGACAGGACAAGCTGTCATCATTTTTGCCCATTTCCAATCTTTCACAATTCTTCCTGCCATGCCCAGTTGGTTGGGGGGCCCTACGAGTCAAGAAGCAAGGAAATCATGATTAAGAGCCGGTTCTGGGGAAGAAGAGCCACTGTGCAAGTCTGACCAAGTGGGAGTTGAAAAGGAATCTCTATGCTTCCCAGATTAAGTGGATAAATGGCTGTCCCAGTGGATAAATGCTGGGAGATCTTCATGGAAGCCAATTTATAAAGGAATTAAGTTTCAGTAGCTATAAGTAAGGTGAATGCATTTTGTAACAGTGAATCACCCAGTAGCTTTTTAAGATGGTAGAAAGGATCAGTTAGATCTGAGGTTTCCACACTGTTTGACAGAGCCTTAGATCTCCATGTAGGGGCCCTGAGGTCATGATTGGGACAAGGAGATGGCCAAAGAAAGATCAGGACCCCTCATTCCTTCTACTAATGCAGCCCACCTTCATCTATTTTATATATTTGAACGATGCATAAGACTTCATTTGAATAAAGGATTTAAAAAATAAGTTGAGAAGGGGCGCTCAGTCGTCTGAGCATCCGACTTCCGCTCGGGTCATGATCTCGTGGTTCATGGATTCGAACCCCACGTCGGGCTCTGTGCTGACAGCTCGGAGCCTGGAGTCTGCTTTGGATTCTGTGTCTCCCTCTCTCTCTGCCCCTCCCCTGCTTACATTCTGTCTGTCTCTCTCTCTCAAAACTAAATAAAGATTAAAAAAATTTTTGAAAAAAATAAGAAACAGTGAAATTTATGTGAAAATAACTAAAGAGTTGGGCAACGGGTTGATACTTTATAAAATACGGGTTTTGTTTTATTTCAGGAGATTGTATGTTACATTATAATATTTTGTGTTTATATTGAATAATATGAAACAAACAAGAACTGGTTGCTGGATCGTCCCTGTCTGCTGGGATGCCTAGGCTCAGGGCTAGGACCTTGTTTGTCATACTTACAATGAAGCTTCTCTAACTCTCCTTACACTCACACTGTTATAAACCAACAAAAAGCAGTTTTTTAATAAGGCTAACACCCAAAGTAAATAACCATCCTCTCCCTCTCTTACAAATTCACAATCAACCTGGGCGCCTGGGTGGCTCAGTCGGTTAAGGGTCCGACTTCGGCTCAGGTCATGATCTCACGGTTTGTGAGTTTGAACCCCACGTCGGGCTCTGTGCTGAAAGCTCAGAGCCTGGAACCTGCTTCGGATTCTGTGTCTCCCTCTCTCTCTGCCCCTCCTCTGCTTGCTCTCAAAAATAAATAAACATTAAAAATTTTTTTTAAAAAAACAAAATTACAATCAACCACCTTTCCTACTGGCCCTTGTTCATCCTCACCACACCCTACCTGGAAAATTAGGTCCTTGGCATTAATCTCTAAACTTTCACCAGAATAAGTTCTAATCTCAGAGATAATGGAATCCTATTTGCTTTTCTCATGATTTCCCACGTCCCACGCCTCAGTGGGGAAGCCTATTTATAGATAGACAAATTTATAAATCCCACACTAAAGACAAAAACAAAAAACAAGCTTTGCACATCAACAACTTCTTCATCCTGTATCCTTTTTTTTAAGTTGATTTATTTATTTTTGAAAGGGAGAGAGAGAAAGAGCATGTATGTGAGCAGGGGAGGGGCAGAAAGAAAGGGAGAGTGAATCCCAAGCCAGCTCTGCACTGTCAGCTCAGAGCCCCATGCGGGGCTCTATCTCACGAACCGTAAGATCATGACACAAGCTGAAATCAAGAGTTGGACGCTTAACCGACTAAGCCACCCAGGTGCTCCTTGACCATAAGTATTTTTAAGTTTATTTATTCTGAGAGAGAGAGGGGGGGAGTGAGTGATCAGGGGCTGACAGAGAGAGAGAGAGAGAGAGGGAGGGAGAGAGAATCCCAAGAAAGCTTCCCATTGTCAGCTCAAAGCCCGACTCAGGGCCTGAACTCCCAAACCGCAAGATCATGACTTGAGCCAAAATCAAGACTCTGACACTCAACTGACTAAGCCACTCAGGCATCCCTCTTCATTCTGTATCTCAAACCCAGAAATTTACTGTGTCCTCCCCCAAACATCTGGGCCTTTTGGTCCTTATATGTCATACTCCCTCCCACCAGGTGGCCTTGACAGCCTATTCCATCTGGAAAGGGTGGTCTTACAACACCCTTTGTTGAATTAATGCCTATTCATCCTTTAGACCTCAGCTGAACAGTCTTCCCTGACTTTGATTAGGTCAAAACCCCCCTATTATATGCTGTCATAAAACCAAGTACTTCAACTTAACACATATGACAGTCATAATTTTACTCTTATTTTGAAAACTGTTTGATAATTCTTCCCCTTCCCTGAAATGTAAGTTTGATGAAGGCAGAGAACGTATAATTTTACCCACACTTCTATCCCCAGCACTCAACATAGCAGGGGCTCAATACATATTGCTGAATGAATCCATCAATATGACCATGTTTTCAAAATAAGAATTAGAACTTGCATGGTCTGGTGAGTCCCTTACGTCCTCCAGACCTTCATTCAAAGCAAGTCCTTAGTGAGGTCTTCTCCAGTCATCTGAACTGAAGTTTGCATCCTCGCCAGCTCTTAACCCCTGCTGCCCTACTCCGCGCATGCAGGCACACATGCACACACGCACACACACACGCACACAAACACACACACTCACACACTTCCTAACCTCTTGGTTTAATTTCCTCCTTCGAAATTTATCCATATCTAACAGAGCATAGGATCCATTTATTTCATTTGTCTCCCCCCAGCCACCAAGATGAAAAGCTCCACGAAAGCAAAGATTTCTATTTTTACATGCGTGTCTGGCACGTGGTAGGTGCCCAATAAATATTGGCTGAACAAATGAATAACTTCTTTTTTTTTTTAATACTTATTCTTTTATTTTGGGAGACAGTGATAGCACGAGCAGGGGAGAGGCAGAGAGAGAGGGAGAAAGAGAATCCCAGGCAGGCTCCACACTGTCAGGGCAGAGCCTGATGTGGGGCTCGAACTCACAAACCGTGAGATCATGACCTGAGCCGAAATCAAGAATCAGACGCTTAACCAACTGAGCCACCCAGGCGCCCTAGAAATGAATAACTCTTTAAAGTGCTAAGAGGACAGAATATTTAAAATCTGTATTGCGCTGGTAAATCTAGTTGAGGCCACCACAGTGATGTCCCTGGTCTCCCTAATGCCACCTTTGCCCCCCTTCACACTTTTCACGACACAGAAACTGCAGAAATCTTATTTTAAAGTAAGTAGGATGATTACTCTGCTCCTCAAAACTCTCCAGAGACTGTTTATCACACTTGCAACAAAATCCACAGTGCTTACTTACAAGGCCAGTGGGACTGGCCCCTGGCTCCCTCTTTGACCCCATTTTTAACCCCTCTCCCCCATCCCTGCTCTGCCCACCCCACCAACCTCCTAGCTGCCCCTTCAGTACCCCACAGTTTTTCCAACCTCACACACACACACACACACACACACACACACACACAAACACACACACACAATCTCTCCTAGAGATCTGCATCTCTTTGTCTCTGTGTGTCTCATCACTTCCTCTGGAAGCTTTCTTAACACTGTCTAAAATAGGGGTGCCTGGGTGGCTCAGTCAGTCGGGCATCGGGCTCTTGATTTAGGCTCAGGTTGTCATCTCGTGGTTCGTGACATTGAGCCCCACATCAGGCTCTGCTCTGACATCACAAAGCCTGCTTGGGATTCTCGCTCTCCCTGTCTCTCTGCCCCTCCCTCCCTGTCTCTCAAAAATAAATAAACAAACTCAAAAACCCACTGTCTAAAATAGCCACATCCTCCCCCATCATCTGCTGCGATATATTTTCTACAATTGTTAATTATCTGTCCTTCACCACTAGAATGCAAGTTCCATGAGGAAAGGATTTTTTTCTTTACTTATCCAATCCCTAGTACCTAGAGTAATGCCTAGGCACTCAGTAAATCTGTGTTAGTTGAATAAATGGTTGTCTACCCTGTATAGTCTCCATATCCATCAAACTAAACAGTAGAGGGAGCAGGAAAATTCAGATTCAGTCTGTTGTATCAGATACATTAGTGAGCCACTCTCTCGACACCGATGTAGCTCCCCACAATTATGGCATGAGTTTGCATGCAGGGAAGCCAGGAGGACTTGGATGGGGAGGCTTTGTGATGCATTCACAGAACATAATGTGGACAGACAGGGCAAAGGAGAGGATGAACAGTGCAGGTAGGAATGAAAGGATAGTCTCCTCGAAGGACTCTAACCTATAGCAAAAGCAGAGCCACTAAGGGTTCTGGTGGCAGAGCAGCAGAGGTATAAATTCTTCTTATGTCTGCAAAGAATAGAGCACAGCTTCAGCGCCCTGAGGACAGAGAGAAAGGAGCCGTCAGGTGGCCGGGGGAGCAGTGTGGAGGCAGTCCAGGGCTGCGATGGGGCATTCTCATGGAAAACACTTCCCCCCAGTGGTAATGATGAGGCGTCTCCCAAGGGGCTTCTGGGCAGTGGACACACGCAATGTGGCTAGAGAGAAAAAAATCCTTGCCCCTCAAAAGACACTTGGTGACCCCTGCAACCCCCAAATAACTGTGGAGTATGATAGACAGCTTTGATAGAAGCTGAGATAACTGAGGCTTTGATAGAACTGAGTAATATGAAAATGGAGGAAACAAGTCAGCAAATTAGGATATAAGTGGATAAAAAGAACCCATTTATACCCATGTGGCTCCTGAGGTGTAGGGGACATTTTTGCAGGTGTACCCCAGGGAATTGCACTGTCCCATATTATAGCACATGCTCTGAATTATGAAAATTGACGAGCAGATTGAACCTCTTGTCCATAACCAAGGCTCAGAATTTGTTAATTCACTTACTATGGTGTTAAGACATTGTTCATTTGGAATTACGTATCAAGATCTTTAAGATGTTTTGTGCTTTTTGACCCAGAAATTCCACTATGGGTCTCTACCCTGAGGAGATCATCTGAAATACAGGGAGAAAGAAAAGCTGGGTGCACGGAGATGTTTATAAACATTATTTATGATAGGGAAAGTTTTCCGGGTTCATAAGGAAGTAGTCACATTCTTTATTACGTAAAAATAGTGGAGACATGATGCATGAATTCCTACAACCTGAGAATGAGGAAAACCTTTGTAGTTATGGCTTAAATCCGGAATCAACAAAAAGAAATACCGATAAATTCGGGAAGACCCAAAGGAAAAACCATTGTTTTGCATGGCGAAACAGCACTATATAGTATTGGAAGAGGGAAGGCACTGAGTTCAATAGAGAATTAGGCCAAAGACATGGACAAACAAAACTCATAGAAGGAAATAAAAAATGGTCTTTAAAATACTAAAGTTGCTCAAGCACATTCATAATTAGAGCAATGCGAAATAATAGCACAGCAAGATACCATTTCTCCCCTATCAGATTGGCAAAAATCTACAAGTTTGATAACACATTCTGATGACGAGCCTATGGGGAACTAATTTTCCCCTCATTGCCTTTAGGAATGCAATGGCATTGCCCCTCTGGAGGGGGGTTGGCAACATCAAGCTAAATGGCAGATGCACTGACCCTTGGACTTGGCGGTCCTAGTTCTCGGAATCTGTCTCAAAGATTCAGTGACGTGAAAACAGATGCAAAATAGCATACCCACAAAGTCATTACTGGTGGCCTTATTTGAAATTAAAGGATTGAAATCAACCTGAATCTCCATCACCCAGGGATTGATTAAATAAAGTATGGTAGGGGCACCTGGGTGGCTCAGTTGGTTAAGCAGCCGACTTGGACTCAGGTCATGATCTCACAGTTGGTGAATTCGAACCCCGCGTGGGGCTCTGTGCTGACAGCTCAGAGCCTGGAGCCTGCTTCAGATTCTGTTTCCCTCTCTCTCTGCCCCTCCCCCACTCACGCTCTGTCTCTCTCTCTCTCTCTCTCTCTCCCCCTCTCAAAAATAAATAAACATTAAAAACTTTTTTAAAAAATAAAAAAAACTATGGTAAGCCCACCCAGTGGAGTGCATGCAGCTGTGAAAATGATGGGGAAAAGTTCTAGCAGTTACGCGGAGGGATCTTCAGGATATCCTGTTAAGTGAAAACAGAAAGAGGCAGAAAAATACAAATGATGTGCTATTGTTGGGGTAAAGAGAGGTGAGGGTATAAATACAAATGTGTTTTTATATATACATATTTTTTTTTGTATTTGTAAAAAAGAAACACCGGAAGCATAAATCGAAATCTTACAAAAATATTTACTATAGGATGAGAAGGAACATGGTGAAGAGGCAGGAAGGAAGCAGGATTCATCTGCATAAACTTTGGACATTCATTGACTCGCTGTACATTTGCTATACAAGCGTGGTGTGATTTCGTCAAGGACAAAATTTTAAAATAAATAAGCATAACAACAACAAAAAACTTTCCAAGGAATCTGTATCTACTTTTAGTTACACCCTATTGTTAGAAGTGATATTAGCGTTGTCATTTTGAAGCTACCTTTTGTTTTCTAAGATAGTTTTATAATGTAAGATTTATACTGCAAGATAGTATAAAAGACATAAAAGTGCAAAATCAAAGATATTAGGTAAAAATCCTATATAGTTAAATTTGAATTACACATATTAGTGTAAACTTAGACATTCAGGGGCTCCTGGGTGGCTCAGTCGCGTAACAGTCTGACTTTGACTCAGGTCACGATCTCACGGTTAGTGGGTTGGAGCCACGCGTTGGGCTCTGTGTTGATAACTCAGAGCCTGGAGCCTGCTTTGGATTCTGTGTGTGTGTCTCTCTCTGTCCCTCTCTGCTCGTGCTTGCTCTCTCTCAAAATAAATAAATAAACAGTAAAAACAAAACAAAACAAAACAAAACAAAAAAAACCTTAGACATTTAATGATGTACATGTCCATGCCACACTCTTTTGTTTTTTAAGAATTTAAAGCTCTATCTTTGCTCTGTCCACTGGGAAGCCCTGGGCTCAACACCAGCCCCTGTAGTAATGAACATCTTCAGTGCCCAGATTTGGTTTCTAAATATCATTCTCCACTGAAGGGAATTGGAGGGGTGCCTGGGCAGCTCAGGCGGTTGAGCATCTAACTCTTGATTTCTGCTCAGGTCATGATCTCAGGGTCATGGGATCAAGCAGTGAAGCTCTCAAAGGTTGTGGTGTATTATCTAGGGGACACAGAAGCCAGTTTGAAGAGGCTCTCATAAGCCAAAGTCCAATCTGTGCGCCACAAAAAAAAAAAAAATAGATTGAAACACGCTATTAAAACAAAATAAAACGAAACAAAACCAAAAAATCAGTGTATTAATAATGCTATTGAAAATGAGAAAGCCTCACGCTCAGTTCTCAGAAAAACATCTAAATTTGTCACCATTCAAAATACCCATTATACTGGCCTCTTACTCTAAATACTGATAATTAAATGGGTAGAGTTAAACATTTATTTTCCTTTCCTGTAGGAACTGTATTTTAGGTTGTACTGGACTGTATTTTCCAGAGGTGGCCACAGGGTCTCCCATCCCACAAGCTCTTCTGCAACGTGACTATTGCACTTTCCCATCACAAGGTGGGTCTGGGGGCGCCTGGGTGGCTCAGTCAGTCAAGCGTCCAACGCTTGGTTTGGGCTCAGGCCATGATCTCAGTTCATAAGATCAAGCCTTGCATTGAGCTCTGTGCTGACAGTGTGGAGCCTGTTTGGGATTCTCTTGCTCCCTCTCTCTCTCTCTGTCTCTCTGTCTCTCTCTCTCTCTCTCTCTCTCAAAAAAAAAAAAAAAAAAAAAAAAAAAGTGTCTGCTTCCCCTCCCCTTGAACCTGGGCAGGTTTGGGTGCCCAAAGGTGATGCTTTGCAGTCTGAGGATAAGTCACGAAAGGCAGCTGGGCTTCTGCCATGTCTGCTGGAACATTAATTCGGAAGTCCTGACCATCTCAGTAAAACAGTTCAGATTCCCTGAGGCCACCATGCTGTGAGGAAGCCCAAGCCACAGAGACGGTCCAGATGTACAAACTCTGGTTAACAGTCCCAGCTGAGCTCAGCGTTCAAGTCATTCTGGGCCCCAAGAAACTTGGGAGGGAAGGAGTTCCTGAATCAATCATGCATCCAATAGCTGAGTAATCCACACCTTCCCGTCTCCTCACTTGAGGCCCAGACATCACAGAAAAGAGACATGCCACCCCACTGTGCCCTGTCTGAATTCCTTTGCCCACAGAATCCACAAACATAATAAAATTCTTGTTTTACGCCACTGGCTGGGGTGGTTTGCTACATACCCATATTAACCGGAATGCAGGCTCACTAAATAGCTCTAGCTAATAAGGGGAAGCTCTACTTTACAGAAGAATTCCCATTAATAAATTAGAAACAAATAGAATCTCAATAGAATTCCAGTGAATAAATTAGAGGAATTACTAGAACAAGAAATTGACATTTTGTAACTCCCAGTGAGATATTTGATTTAGGGGCTGTTCAGCCGTGGAGGCTAAAATCATTACAGTAAAGATTGAGGGAGAACTGGATATTTGTAGGATGCTAGAACATCTCCCCTCTGATTACTTGTTGGTCTAAAGGAGGGGGCGGGAAATGTACAATTCTAAAAGGGACAGATCAAGCTGTTGCTACTTAAGCTCACTGATCAGTTAAATTTATCTTTAATTTTTTTTAGATTAAAGATCAAAAGATCTTTAATTAGATTAAAGATCTTTAGATTAAAGATCGACACTTTTGGTGGAACAATTTTCTATTATGTACCTGCTGATACAATATGAAACATGGTCCTCTACGAAGTATTTTTACCAAAGAATATGATTAAGACCCAACTTTTCATTTAAATGCAAGGATAAGGAGAAAATGTTTAGTGACATTTCCAGAAAGCAATCCAGAAGGTAGAAAAGTCTAATGGAAAACTGACCCAATTTCCCCATCAAGTCAATGGAATAGAAAAATATTGGGACCAGACAGGGGATTCTAGGTTAAAAGGGACTACTCAAAAGCCATAACCACAAAACGCAATGCGTGGGTGGACCTTGTTTGGATTTAGGTTTGAGCAAACAGTAAAAAGACATTGTGGGGCTATTGGGAACTTTAATATTGACCAGGTATTAGAAGATATTAAGGAATAAATGTTCATTTTGTTAGCAATGATTTTGATTTTGACATCCTTTTAAAAAAATTTTTTTTGACGTTTATTTATTTTTGAGACAGAGAGAGACAGATCATGAACAGGGGAAGGTCAGGGAGAGAGGGAGACACAGAATTCAAAGCAGTCTCCAGACTCTGAGCTGACAGCACAGAGCCCCACGCAGGGCTCAAACTCACAGGCCATGAGATCATGACCTGAGCCAGTCTGATGCTCAACCCACTGAGCCACCCAGGCGCCCCTGGTTCTAACATTCTTAAAAGTCCTTATTGTTTACAGATGCAAATTGAAGTATTTAGCAATGAAATGTCATTTTGTTTACATTTTTTTTAGAAACCTGATAATTATTTTTAAAAATGTAAGCAGCCTAGGGGCGCCTGGGTGGCTCAGTTGGTTAAGTGACCAGCTTTAGCTCAGGTCATGATCTCGCAGTTTGTGAGTTTCAGCCCCGCATCGGGGTCTGTGCTGACAACTCAGAGCCTGGAACCTACTTCAGATTCTATGTCTCCCCCTCCCCTCCTCACGCTCTGTGTCTCTCTATCTCTCAATAATAAATAAACATTAAAAAAATTTTTTTAAACGTAAGTAGCCTAGGGGCACTGGGTGGCTCAGTCAGTTAAGTGTCCGACTTAGCTCAGGTCACGATCTCATGGTTCATGGGTTCAAGCCCCGCACCGGGCTCAGTGCTGATAGCTCGGAGCCTGGAGCCTGCTTCGGATTCTGTGTCTCCCTCTTTCTCTGCCCCTTCCCTGCTCGCACTCTCTCTCTCTCTTTCTCAAAAATAAATAAACATTAAAAAAATTCTTTTTAATGTAAGCAGCCTAAGTGTTCAATTATCAGGAAATGTATAGCTCAATTATGTTCATTTTCTGGATAGAATAGATAGTTATTTACAATCAGCATTATTGAGAATATAAAAATGAAAAGAGTTTGTAATTTATATTAAGTATGAAGATACAAAATTATGGTTTCATAGTGACTTCAATCATACCGGGGTATGTCTGTCTGTCTGAGTGGATAGCGACATCTTATAAACTGAATCAGTTCCACATCATTTCACGTTTTCTTACTGATTAGCCTCAGGAATGGAGACCAATGCCACCATGCACTGTACCAGATACTCTGACGGGACAAAGATCATCTCAAGTATGGCATTCAGCATCACCTTGAAGGAGCTTCTGATCATTAATGGGAACCCCAGATCATCTCTTACCCACCTTATGATGTGAAAAGACAGTATTCTTGTGGGCTATCCATTTAAAAAGTTTTCAAAACCAAGGAGAGAAACTGCCAAGGTTGAGAAGAGGGCCATGTTGAGATTCTAAGTCCCATGAAAGGTAGCGGTGTCTGGCTTTTGCTTTCTTGCCCTGAAGACCTTAATAATGACAGTGCCGGGTACAGGCTCAGATCCTGGAAGAGTGAGAGAAACACAATCAGGTGAACTCACTCTTCCCCTATCCTCTGGCTCTGGGTTGGTGAGCGTTGCTCCCCTCCTCCCCACGACCCTTCTCATTTCCGCATCTTTCCCCGGAGCGTGCAGGTAAAGCCTGAAATCAAAGAGTTGTTATTCTGGCCAGGAAGCTTCTGGGGGCCAGTAAGGTAGGCATTTACTTTTTTTTTTTTTTTTTAATTTTTTTTTTAACGTTTATTTTTGAGACAGAGAGAGACAGAGCATGAATGGGGGAGGGTCAGAGAGAGAGGGAGGCACAGAATCTGAAACAGGCTCCAGGCTCTGAGCAGTCAGCACAGAGCCCGACGTGGGGCTCGAACTCACATACCGCGAGATCGTGACCTGAGCCGAAGTCGGACGCTTAACCGACTGAGCCACCCAGGCGCCCCGGCATTTACTTTTAATACATGTTTTCTCAGAGCTCCTGAATTCACACTGCATTGGTTGTCGCCTTCTCTTCTTCCAGGTAAGGTGCTTATCCTGGCTGAAAGAAATACTAAAAAATTAAGAAGAGACACTTTTAGGAAATTATTGAGGGTGTTGATAAAATGGGCCCACAAGGGTAAGAAGGCATTTACCTAGAGCTGAAGTGTTCCTTCAGCAGACAGCAGCTTTTACTGAGTGCCTATCCCATGCCAAGTGCCGTGCCAGGCCCTGGAGACTGCATTCTCTGCCACTGAGGAGAAATATGTCAACAGATGACTTACCATACAACGAGGTAAATAATAGAGATCGGTACACCGTGTCATGGGAACACAAAGCAAAAAGCAACTAGTTCCGCCTGGGTATGTCTGGAAAAGCTTCACGCAGAAAATGACATTTGCCTTGGATGACTAGGGACAGCTCATTTAACTTCCCTGCGCCTTGACTCCTCATCTTTAAAATGGAAATGATAAGACTACTGTTGTGGCATAGTTGTATTCATAGGTCTGTATTTATAGGTCTGACTCTGCTTTTCGTTCATTTATTCATTAGGTTCCACTTATGAGTGGAATCATATGGTATTTACCTTTCTCAGTCTGACTGCTTTCGCTTAGCATAATTCGCTCTAGGTCCAACCACGTTGTCTCAAATGGCATGATCTCTCTTTTTGTGGCCATATAATATTCCATTGTTTATGCACACCACATTTTCCTTAATCATTCATCTATTGACGGACACTTAGGCTGCTTCCAGACTTTGGGCTTGGTAAATAATGCCACAGTAAACCTAGGGGTGCATATATCTTTTCGAAGTAGTGTTTTCCTTTTTTTTGGGGAAGCACCCGGTAGTGGAATTATGGGATCATATGGTATTTCTATTTTTAATATTCTGAGGACCCTCCGTACCGTTTTCCATGGTGGCTGGACCAATTGACACCCCCACCAACAGCGCATGAGGGTTTCTTTTTCTTCACATCCTCGCCAACACTAGTTGTTTCTTGTCCTTTTGATTTTAGCCATTAAGGAATGTAACTCTGGAGTGGTGGAGAGAAGGCATTAGAATTAGGTGGGTGCTGGCCTGGGGAAGAAATAGTTGGCTTCAATCATTTGTGCATGGGTTTGGTCTCCCCTATTATACTCTGAGCTACTGAAGGACAAGGATTTTTTTTTTTTTTTTAACTGTCAGCACCTATATCGTTACCTGCCACAGAGTAGGTGCTCAGTAATTGCATATTGAATAAATTAATAATAAAGGGAATGAAATGAGAGGTTGAAACCCGGAACTAAGGCAGTGGTGGTGCAGAGGGAGCGAAGAGGCCAGATGTGGAAGATAACCCCGCAGCCGAAGCAACAGGACTTGGTGGCCAATGTAGGAGTGGGAAATGAGGGTAATACAGCAGCATTAACGTCACTAGGTCTCTAAGGTAGGCACAGAGTGATTGGCGGGTAGAAGCATTCAGAGAGATTGCCCATGAGGAGACAGACGGGTTTGAAGGTCAGATATAAATTCTTTATAAAGATATAAAACTGGACTGTGAACTGAAAGGCGGCAGGAAAACCACCCACGGAAGAGATTGCAAGCTGTCATCCAATATCTGTCCTTCGTGTCCTCTGTGGTCACAGACTGTTGCATGGACCCACGGTTACCCAACTGAAGACTCCATTTCCCAAACTGTCTTGTGGCTAGGTATGGCTCTGTGACAAGGTTCCAGAACATGAAAAGAGGCCACTCACACAACTCCCAAGTGGGGTCGCTATAAAGCCTGGGCCAGCCCCCACCTGCCTCCCCTTCCCAGGCCTGCTGGCTGTAGTAGCCCAGATCTGACAGCTGGAGCTGTGACATGTTGCCCGGAACGCAAGGTGGAGGCACATCCTGAGGGTGGCAGGGCAATAACACAGAAAGATCTTCAGCCCCTGATGCTGTGGGCCATCACGATAACCCTTGCTAAGAGAGGAAGATAAATCTCTGCCTTGACTAAGTCACTGCCATCTCAGCCTTCGTTACAGTAACCAAACCAATGTTCTAATATCCCTCCCCAGCCCAAAGAATCTTCCACACTAGTGCTGCTGCCTGAAACCCCACAACTAAAGATGTATTCCTTTGGATTAAGCGCTGCTCTCCTTTTTCATTCTGAGGAAGAGAAACCTATCCCTTCTGAATTCACATTCAAAGATTTGACCAAAACTTACTTTCTTCAGTGAAATGGGATCCAGAGAGGGAAACTAATGACATCTAATAAGGGATCCACTCTTTCTTTGGACGATGAAAGTTGGGGGGGGTAGTAAATATCTCTGGAAATAGTAACCTACAATTTCTGAAATTTGATAGGTCATAAAGAGAGGGGCTGGGAGTGCCCAAAGACATCCTTCTCCTGTGATCTAATCCTGTCCAGGGTCTCTCCTGGTAGGGACTGAAGGTACAACGGTACATCTGGACACAAGAGCTCATTGTCAGATCAGTGTGGGAAGACCTCCACAATGGAGGGGTGAGGTGGCTGCAAAAAGGGAGGAGAACCTACTCCGAGTGGACATTTTTAGATAATGGGAGCAATAAATGTCACGGTATAATTTTTAAACTGGTGAGGAAGCCAAAAATTCTCTCCTTTTCTTTTCTTTTCTTTTCTTTTCTTTTTTTTTTCCCTCTTTGCTTTAGCTATATTTGGGTGCCAATTATACACAGAAAAGCCAAGCTCGGTTTTGTAATGTCAGGCTATAGATACATGTGATCTGGCAAAGGGCAATCCCTTTGCAGTTTTGGAACTTGTCATCAGGATTAATGGACCCAGAGCAAAATGTCTAGAGCGATGTTTGGTCCTTCAAAGACCCTGAAACTCACATCCAGCAGGGCTGGGCAACCTCCCAGAGCTGGTCAGGCACATTCCCATGATTCCATATCTCTTGGCAGACTTCCAGGTCTGCTGCTCCCACTTCCCTCCCCAACGCTGCAGAAAAGTTCAGAAAGTGCAGGTTACTCCCACGGGTCACCTGGCAGATGCCCAATCCCTCTGCGGAAGAGGCTGGTTCTGAAATCAGGGAGTGGAATATTCCCTGGAATGATGTATAGGTCTTCTCTTTGCAGTCAGAGGTGGGGATAACCCCCAATGCAGAGATGGCCACCTCTCCTGGGTCAGTGGTAGTGCACTTTCTTCTCGGGCCACTCACTTGCTGGGGGCCTTGGACTGACGTTGGTGTGCCTGGGATCATGAAGACCGAAATAGTCATCTGGAAGAAAGGTCAAGGCTCTCTCAAAGCCTTGCACATATCCTTGGAGCTATGTGAATGGTGTTTATCTCCTCCACTAGGAAGCAAGAGGGCTGAGTCACATCTAATATCTTCCTGCCACGCCAATTATCACAAAGGACTTCAAGTTCTGAAGAGATATGTGCTATTCAGCTTTGTACCTACCTTCCCTCCCTGCCTTAAGAACTAATGATACTCTTTCCTTTTTTAATACCTTAATTTCTGAATTATTGGTGGGGTTTTTTTAGAAGTGGACTTGCCCACACTCCATCCATTCATGCCTACTATGTAGATATAGAGTGGGTGCTGTGCTGTGAACAACTGTTATTTCCAAGCCCAACACTCGTGATCGGTTTGGGAGAAAATACCTCATGTGTCCTGGGAAACAATACCCATCCACACCCACTGGTTGGAGGAGATATTAGCCCCCCACTCCCTTAACTGAGGCATGGGCACGGGACCAAGCAAGGCCATCCAGACTATCCCAGGGTCCCAATCCTGGGCTGAAAAAAAAGAGAAATGAAAATTCATTGGAACTAATTCCTCCAGCATAAGTCCCTTGAAATTAACTGCCCATGATGCCCACACAGAGACCTCCAGAACCACCTGGTCTTATCCTTTGCAAGGCCTGGCTCTTCTCTTTTCCTTCAATTCTAAGAGTTCTCTACGTATTCCCAATAAATTTTTGCTTGTGTAATGTTAGCAAAGATACATTTCATGTTTATAACCCAGTGACCCTGACCAAAACACAGGGACATCTGCGATCTTTAAAGCTCCATTGGCCTGCAGAGTGAGCTCAGACACCCTGGCCATCCACGTGTCAAGATCTATGATGAGGTTCTACACACATTTTCTCGTTTAACCTCATGAAAAATCCAACAAGTAAAGAAAATGAGGCCCGCAGAGGTTTAGTGCCGTACCACAGGTCATATAGGTAATGAATGGCAATTCTGGGATTTGAACCCATTTACTTCTGAGGCCTCTCAATCTCGTTGCCAATGACAATGCTATTCCACTCTCTTGGTCTCCCATGGCCCTCTGACTCTTTTTAATGCTTCACTGTCTACCTTTCGTTCAATCTGTTATGTGTGTGCCTACTAATCTGTATTCTTAAACCATGAGTTCCTTGAGGGCAGGTTTATATTACGATACACTTTTATGTGTCCTAATATGGTATTTTTCGTACTTCTACGCTACATACAGAAATTCCCCTACATTGTTGAATGAGTGAATGAACGAATGAATAATGATTATTGGTTACCACACAGGGTGAATCAGTGTGTGACTGGCCACTGCCAAGTTCATAGTGAAGTGAGGAAGCAGGAAATGTTGACATGGATTGACATCAACATGTGACCACGAAGGCATTTCTTCTTCCTCAGACTCATCAATTAGTGACTTTCCTGGACCCTAGAAGTTTTTCTTCCTTCAACTCCCTAGGCAATTCCTTTGACACCCAACCTCAGCTACCTTTTCCAGACATCCTTCTCTCTCCCTGCTTCAGGTCTAGTAGCTGAGGAGAGGCAGATAGGATGAATCAATCCCCACCAGCTTAGAGAGTATCATAATTTCTCTTGATCACCCCAAAACAGAATCTAGATAAGCCAGGACAATAGTCTGGATAGGATGAAGCTCACATTCAACATGAAAATTCCCTGGGTTTCCCAAGCAGGCTGTAGGCTCGGAGCTGTCAGCACAGAGCCTGACGCGGGGCTCGAACTCACAAACCGCGAGATCATGACCTGAGCCGAAGCCAGTCGCTCAACCAACTGAGCCACCCAGGTGCCCCAGTAAGAAGAAGTCTTAAAGGAATCCATGGTCAACTAGGGGAGACCAACCTGTAAACAGGCTATTTCAACATGGGTGACAAGAGCCAAGGTGAGATGAGTTAGAGGCTACTGGGGAATGGAGGGGAAGGTCATGAACCTGGTCCCCTTACCTCCTGCTGGGGCTGCCTAGAGAAGGTGTTTTTGACAAGATAGAACTTTCTTCACATAAAGTAGCTCCCTCCAGACTTCTGCTTAACTCCATGAAAAGCCTTTTGCCCCCTGCTATCCCTTACCCAAAGGACTTTACTTCGCCATTGTTGGTACTGAATTGTAAGTGACCATAGCACAGCACAGGCCAGTTAAGATGGGACAAGGGGTCAACTGTATTTTCGCCACCGATAGTCAAACACTCACTACATGCCTGATAGCACACTGAGAAATTCACCAAAGTATCTTACTAAATTCTAACCACAGACAGATTTCATAGGATAGGCATTTTGACTACCATTTTCTAGGTGAGTCCACTGAGGCTCAGGGAGGTTCAGGAACTTGCCCAAGATTTCAATAGAGTGGAGCCAGGATTCAAGCCCAGGTCTCTCTGACTCGACTGCATGTGAAATCACTAACACACTTGCTTCCCAAGCTCAGGCACATGGCATATACTTTAACAAGGAAGATTTCATTCCAAGAAAGACTTCGCAAATCCATTATAGAAACAAATGAAATTTTAGGGTTTACTGTAAATCTCCATCTACCCCAACGTCATTCTTAAAGTTGCGAAAAAATATGAAGTTCAATTTAAAAATTTTTAAACATTTTTATTTATTTTCGAGAGACAGAGAGCGAGCAGAGGAGGGGCAGAGAGAGAGGGAGACACAGAATCCGAAGCAGTCTCCAGGCTCTGAGCTGTCAGCACAGAGCCTGATGCAGGGCTTGAACCCATCAACTGTAAGATCATGACCTGAGCTGAAGTCGGGTTACTTAACCGACTGAGCCACCCAGGCACCCCAATATGAAGTTTAATTTAGAGACAAGTTCCAATATGCAGGACGGAGCCCACGGGCCTGAACATGCTAGAGGAGTCTGGAGAAGTCCTTTCCTTGGTGCAGTGAGCCAGCTGACGGTTGAACATGCCAGGCCCAGCTCCAAGGCCCCCTCCTTCTAGAAGCCTTCCTGGATCCCCTCCATGAGGGTAAATCTCTCCCTCCTATGCAGCCTGACCTGGGCCTGCCTCTCCTGGGAATCTGCAAGCTTTAGAGACAAAGCCAAGTTTTTTTCACTTCTCTTTGTATTTCCCCTGAAACCAGGTGGGTGCTGAACATACAGCAAGTCCCCAAGAAATGCTCATTAAGAGTATTGAAGATTTTGGAAACAATAGGCCCATTCTCAATACAAATAATTGCATTCTTCATCACTCAACCCTTTAAATAGCTGCCTGAAATATAAACCAAAAGAGGCCCTGACACACACACCCCCAACGGACTCCAGTGTTTTTCAGGAAACACTTTGCAACATACCTCTACATATCCTTTTCCGAGAACTGATGAATGGCTCTCAAAACCACTTTTAGTTATAATCTGAGACACACATCATGATCAAGCACAAGCTTTGCTATTTTAAAATTAAAAAATGGTGGTGTCACACACACACACACACACACACACACACAATTTCAAAGGGCTTGTTTATTTCCTGAGTCTCACAAAAATGTCGGTCTGTAAAATAACCTGAAAAAAATCACCTATGGCAAATTCTTGCCAGACTTGGATCTCAGAAGCGCTGTCTCCCTCCAAAGGCAGTTAGAAAGTCTGTGGTACGTAATTAAATCAAAGTCGTTTGTTGTGATTGCCCTGCAGACTTTCTTCAAAGCTTTGAACCTCGGTGCATCAGCCTCTACAGCCAAACCATTTCAGCAGCCACTCGGCCTGTGTTTACTCCTGCTGCCCCCAGGAGCTCCCTTTGGGGGCCTCCCAAGCTGCCTTGAGGACCCCCCTCTCACCTCCATTGTTCTAAATGTGTCCAGATGGCCCCGGCTTACTGGCTGGGCTTCAGAGCCCCATAGAGAAAGCTGGGGACAATTACAGGGGGCCTTGTGCTTTGCTCACTTGAAACACGATTTGGGATCTTTAGAATGGTCCTGTGTGTTTGCACTGAGAATCCCGGGAGGTTGCTCCGAATGAGTCCTGAGAGAGAAATCTCAAGCCATTCTGGTAACGCCCTACGTTCCGTCTGCAATACTAAAGCCCAACCGCACGGGACGACACCTTCCATAAGGACAAGAACCACAACTGTCCTGTCACTGTTGAATCCCCAGTGTCTAGACATGGGGCCGAGACATAACAGGTACCCCACGAACGTCTGGAAAATGAGTAGCTGAAAAGGGAACCTTTTAATAAGGCTGCAATGTCACCCCTGCCACAGACGATGTTTACTGACCGGCTTCGTTGCTTTTCCCCCGCACCAGACTGACCAACCAGATAGACTGGCTGTCCAGGTATCTGACACACACTTGGAGCGTTGTCGTTCAGGCCTGACTTTCGTCCCAGCACACACAAGAGACCCAGTGTCAAATCTCTCAGGAACACGCCTGGGAATAGAATTTGTTTTCTCGGCAGCAATATTCCGTAGAAAGAACTTTTTCTGTGATGATGAAAATGTTCTCTTAAAATACCCACGTGTAAGCAAGACGCTACCATCCTGGACAGCACGGCTCTTGATATTCTAGATTAACTTGTCAGATTTCCCAAGAAGCCGCCTAGAAACAACTGGCCAGTCCCTTGTGAATAATCAAGCCTGTTCGGGTGACATGCTGGTTAAGATGATTTCGATTTCTTGCTGTGCCAAGCCCAATTCGCTAAGGCAGGAGTCTCAGCGCCACATCCCGACCACTTGGCATCTGGACATACGTGTCGTCTGAAATTTACTAGCGCCGTATGAGGCAGGTGTGATAACAAGCAGCCCTGATCTGTGTGGCCACGGGCACTTCCCAGGCGCATGGCCCCTGCTGGCTTCTCCAGTGATTCTGGTAAAATTGGTCCTCAGACCACAGTGAACTGTCCGAGGAGTAAGTCCCAGTAGGCCACCATTCCCTGGAAACCACAGAGACCTCACCACTCCCCCCCACCTCTGTGCTCCACCTGCCCCTGACCTATGGGCTCCTGTGTCCTGCTTCTCCCAGTAACATCCTCATCAACGTTCAGAATTCTGTGCACATCACCTCCACAGGAGCAGCGTATGCCTCACTTGGCTCCCGGTGTGGGCAGGTGAGCCGCGCAAGGGCAGGGGGTGGCCTCATTCAAGTCTGCAGACGCAGTGGTCCCGATGCCTAGCCCAGCATGGGTATCTGTCATCCCCTACCTCCTGCTCAGATTCCTCCAAGTCCTCTCTTCCAAGAGGTCACCACTCATCCTTCAGACCCGAACGTGGTCCTGGGAGCACAAAGCAAATGAGAAGATCAGATAAGAGACACCAGAGTGGCGTAGACACGGGCAGAAGGCTCTGGATTTCTCATGCCAGGGAGAAACAGAGAAGTTGCAATCCAACTTCAGGTCAGAATCAAGGGCCCTGGGCGGGGGTGGGGCGGGAAGGGCCTTGGCAGCTTTCTGTGACTCTGGACTCTGCCGTGTTGCTCTTCTCCCAAGGGCTCCAGGGCCCTGGAGAGCACAGCACCCCCAGCACCCACACACACACTCGCACCGGGCCACGTTTCTGCTCATCTCCCGCCACCACCGGCTGGGGTTGTGGTCTACTCGGAGCTCCTTGCACTACTGGCAAAATTAGAGTTAATTTAAGCAGCCTTGCATGCGAGGTGCCTTCCAGATTGGCCTGGTTGACCCTCAGGTGAAGGGAAGCAACTTCCCAGGGCGGGGAGAGGCGGGGGCTTCAAGTGACCCACAGATGCTCGCTCTTTGTCGGGTCTTTACTCAACTTACTGGGGCGTCCCAGCTATTATTCGCAGAGACCAGACTTGGATCCCAGGGAAGTGAAGGCACAACGGTGTTTGCCTTCTTTCTCAACTCCTGTTTCCACAAGCGATTCCTTGGCTTTTATATATTTCACAAGCGTTTACTGAGGCCCTACTACATGCAAGGCATCACTTCAAGCACCACGAGGCACGTGGATGTATGAACACTGCCTCGTCATCACCAGGAATTCACGGTCCACTAGGGAAGCCTGATACAGAGACTCGGCAGACCAGCCAGGCAGAGCAGGAAAGCGTGGTGTGCGACAAGACTTGACTTATCTTTATTTAGAAGCTGTACCCCATTTGCTCCCTAAAAGTTAGCAATTTTGTATAAAACACATTGAAAACTATTCTGGTAGACATTTTCTTTCTTTCTTTCTTTCTTTCTTTCTTTCTTTCTTTCTTTCTACCTTTTAAATATGTATTTGTTTTTGAGAGAGAGAGAGACAGAGCGTGAGCAGGAGAGGGGCAGAGAGGGGAGGAGATAAGGAAACCGATGCAAGCTCCGGGCTCCTAGCTGTCAGCGCAGAGCCCGCCGCGGGGCTCAAACTCACGAACCGCAAGATCGTGACCTGAGTCGATGCCGGACGCTTAACCGACTGAGCCACCCAGGCGCCCCTTTGGTAAACATTGTCAGTGAAAGCCATGCAGAAGGAGGGGGAAGCAAATGGGTTGATCACTAAGATAAGATCCTGCTGGTTCTGTACGGCATTTAGCTTTGAGCGTCCTACATGTCAAGGAACAAAAGGAAATTGCAGGATGGGGTGGAACAGGTGTTCCATAGCCATCCCCTCGCACCTGCAGATACCTTGGCCTCGCTGCAGCCTCTCCCGGTGGCTCTCTGTCCTAGGCCAGCAGCTGGGACTCCTGGACCCCTGTCCCCAGTGTATTGAAAGGAATCCCTCCTGGCCGCTTGAAGAGCCTTACTTTGCCTGTCCCTCATCCCCCAAAACTCTGTGGGGCCTGAAAACCCAGGCCTGTGGGCTCCTTCACCTCCAACCGCCTGGTCTCCAAACTCAGGCTGGTGCTGAGACAGCAAAGGAGTGACCTACATCTAGACTTTGGCTGTGCTGCTGGAGACCAAGGTTTAGGCACTGGGATGGACCGAGGGCAGAGATTCCAGGCAATGAATTTCAAACCAGGGACCAGGGCTCACAGAGCATGCGAACTGGGGCCAGGGCAAGCTCGGAGGGGATTGGAGTTTCTGCCCTAAGGCGATAAAGAAACAGCTGCCGTGTCACCAACGTGTGATCTGTGGCTAGTTTTTACAACCAGTGCCATTGAGGTTGTATGTGTCACTTCACTTCATCCTCGTAACCACCCAGGGAGATGGGCATGTGTTGTTCCCATTTTTACAGGTGAGAAACCTGAGATTCAGGAGGATAAATAACTTAAAGCACACAGTCAGTGAATAGAAAACCCAGTACTGGCCACCAGGGCTCCTGATGCCACAGCCTGGCTCTCCCACTGCCCTGTGACACTTCTCTGAAATGGCATGGTTTCCACTGGATTCAGCTGTGGCAGAGATCAAAAAAAAAGGGGGGGGGGCAGTTGACCTTGTGGGGACACTTTTGGGGACCCCAACAACTATCGAGTTGGAATTGCTCTAGGAAGGAGTAGAGCTTGTCAGTAGGGAATGCCCCGGAAATCCACACGCACCCGCAAACAAGAAAACGCAGCCCTCCTCGACAGCCTTGGGCTACTCCCATTCTGCTTGATCTAGGATGGAAGTGTTCTTTCCCAGAGGGACAGTGGGGCTCACTACCGTACCAGAAAGTGCCATGGCATTCCATTCATGACAGAAACCAGGACTCTATGGGATGCGGGCAGAGTTGTGTTGCTATCGCAATGACATTGACTGCCATGGGAATGCGACAACCTGCCCCCACCCCGTCTCTACTCTTGAAATCATTCTCAAAGGGCTCTCAAATGATCAATAATGCTGTGGGCTCATGTCATGGCATGTCAGGACAGGGGTGATTCTGGGGATTTGGGGGAGGGGATGAAATGCCCTGGGGTATATCTCTGTATCTCTGGGTAAAGAATCACAAACCCAACACCTATTCTATAAAGTGAGCCATTCTCCTGTCCCCTGGACCACTCCTCTCTCTGATGATCCCTGTGGGCAGGAAGAGGGTAACACAGGATGTGGCAGAGGGGAGATTCAATCCCCACTCTGCCACTTACCAGCTAATAATTAGGACGTGTTACTCAACCTCTTAGGTCTTGGTTTCTTCCTGTGTTATAAGGGTACTAGTCCACTCCCCTTGCATCCAGGGCCAATGTGACATTGGGAGAAGACCCTTCTCCTTTCAAACTCATGACTTTTTACCTCTGAGCCTCTCTGCCAACTCACTACTGTCATTACCAGTCTTCCAGCCCCTACCCCGCCCCCACCACATCATTAATCAAAAACTTTGGCTCCTGACTTACAGGCTTCCTTCACCTCAAGCACCCAAGATCATCTTGGATGGACCACCATCCACACAGAGGGTGACCTGGCTGGCACCCCGGCCCCTAAGTTCCCTGAGTGCCCTCCTGTCACTGACCTTCTTCCTCACTCCACCTCAGCCATCCACTCCCGTGTCTTTCCCTGGACTTTGTCATCATTTGTGACTGTTCCACTTCCAAGAAGACCATCTCAAGCATCCCCCTCTCCACCAGCTCCTTACCTTCCAGCTTTAGGCTCCAGTATCCCCACCAAACTGCTCTTTCTTCTCACCTGTCCACAGCCCTCTGCTTTCCTCCAGTGCATCCGTCTGGTCCTGTCTGGACTTCTCTCCCATATCCTACTTATTATATTCCACAGTCTATCACCCAATAACGTGTTTTTGCCAAGACCCTACATTCCTTTGTGCTTCATCCTTAATCAACACATTTGGCAAAGGTCCGGCCCTGGATGAACCCAGCCATGCACCATCTCTGCATTTGTACCCGAGCGACCAAGCACTCTGGTGGTGGTAGGAGAGTCAGAAGATAGGGCAGCCTGGTGCCTGGTTTCCTATGCAGTGTCTTCTTAATTCCTCCCAGAAATTCTCTTGGTTTCCCTGGTCAACTCCTTTCTTCTTTCCATAATTATTTCACACCTTCTTGATTTTCCTCATGCCTCCAGACGTCTCTGGAGAGGTCCCTGCTTCCTGCTTGTCAGAGAAGAAAACAGCCACCAGAGAGGGAGTCCCTCAGCTTCCATACCAAGCAAATAAACTACCAATGCAGCACACATCCTGCCTCCCTTCTGTTCCAGGGCAGGGGCTATGGTCAGAGCTGATCTCAGGAGTCTTGCTGTATTGATGAAGTCTTCCCCTCAGGTGAGTCCTTTCTATGCCTTTAAATATAGTCAACTCCCTCCCATTATGAGGAAGGAAGGAAGGAAGGAAGGAAGGAAGGAAGGAAGGAAGGAAGGAAGGGAGGAAGTGAAGGAAGGGAGAGAGGAAGGCAGAAGGAAGTGAAGGAAGGAAAGAAGAAAGGGAGGGAGGGAGAGAGGGAGGGAGAGAGACAAAGCCTCTCACTCGGTCCTCATTCCCCTCCAGTTCTCACCATCTTTCCTCTTTACAGCCCAACTTCTCCAAACAACTGCCTATACTATGCTGTCTTCTTCTCCTGACCTCCTTCCTTCGTTGCTCAGCTATCCCTGGCTTCCTGCCCCTCTGCTCCCCCAGAAAAGCTCCTGCTGGCAGCACCCATGGCTGAAGGTCCACTTTTTAACCAGAGTCTTACCTGACTTTGCGGTGAGACCATTTGCTCATCGCTCTCCTCCTGTGGCTTCAGGGACCCCTAGTGGCTTTCTCTGGCCACTCCTTTTGGGTCTCCTGTGTGGACTTTGTCCAATACTGGTCCATTAAAGCTTGGAGCCCTGGACCTTGCTCTGTACTTTCTCCCTGGCTGGTTTCATTCAGACCCGTGTCATTAATTACCCACGACAAAGGGCGCATAAATCTTTCTCCAGATCCACACAGCCTGCCATCTGCCATTGGACATCTCCCCTGAGATGTCTCACTCATAGCGTCACACTCAACCGGACTTCAAACTCATGATCTCCAAGCCTCGTCCCCTTCTGGAATCCACGTGCTTTTCCACAGCACCCTCCCTCTTCCTCACTCCCTAGATGGGATTCACCACCATGTCTTGTGAATTTTATTTCCTAAATTGCTCTCAGTTGGATGCAGTCTTCTCTATCCCCACCGTGCCCACCCACCCTAGTCCAAGCTTCCACCAAAACTCTCAAGTTCAGGGGCGCCTGGGTGGCTCCGTCGGTTGAGCGTCCGACTTCGGCTCAGGTCATGATCTCGCGGTTCGTGAGTTCGAGCCCCGCCTCGGGCTCTGTGCTGAAAGCTCAGAGCCTGGAGCCTGGTTCAGATGCTGTGTCTCACTCTCTGCCCCTCCCCCACTTATGCTCTCTCTCAGACTCAAAAATAAATAAAAACATGAAAAAAAAAAACCCTCTCAAGTTCAACCGCCATGCTTCCTAACGCATGTATGCTACACTACCTTGACCCATTCTAGTTCCTTGCTCATCCCCATTGTAGCGAGGGGGCCTTTTGTGAAGCGCAGTTTGAGAACCTTCATGGTTCAACACTCAAGTCAGCAATGTAAGGAGTTCTGGATCTTACTGCTTAAATATGCATCCTGACCTCACCACTCCCTGTCAGTCTGAGCCTGGGCGAGTTACCCCCTGAACCCCCCGTATCTCAGTCCTCTCACCTGTAAAATGGGGTAATTATGACATGTACCTCCCAGTTCTGCTGAGAGCTGTGCCGTGTCTGCATGTGGAATGCTGCCTGGCACACAGTAAGCACTCAGTAAGTGTCTGCTGTCGTCAGCCCCCACTTCCTCAGCCTCCATCTTTCACCCCACCCCCTCTCATCCGTCTGTTTTAATCATGCAGATTCTCTTACACCCTCTTTCTCGCTCTCTCCACAGGCCGTTTGCATGCACTTCTGCCTGCGATATCCCATTCCTCCCCTGGCAGAAAGCACCGTCACGGAGGCACAGAACATAGAATTTTGGAGTGCCTGAGCTGGGAGGCACCTTAGGGGACATCCAGCCATCTGCCTTATTATACTTATTTAGAAACTGAGGCCCAGAGAGGGTAAGGGACCGGTCCTACATCACACAGCAAGTTCATGATAGAGCCTCGTCCAGGGTTCTTTGCACTGCCTGTCACAGTTCACTAGCTGACTCATTTGATAAGTGTTAGGCCATACTTTGTGCCGGGCAAGATGCCAATGCACACCCGTAAATAACTGATCCAGGGGGAACTGAGGTCGTGGTCTCATGGAAGGCTCATTCCTGCACTGTGTAGCCTGCTGGAGAAAGCAGTGGATTCCAGGCTGAGTCAGGGCCTGGTTCTGGAGAAGGTGCTGATATTTAAAGTGGCGCTCTTTCCCATAAACACCTGCTGCTGAAAGACCCTTGCCAGGAGGCGACACTGAAGCCCCTGGTCTCCTCCAGCAGAAGGAGAATTCACCCATCTTCCTGATGGGAAAACTGAGACACGGTCTGGGAGAAGCCAGTCAGGGGCATGATCAAGGTTACTACAGAGAATGGAGCTTCAAGGACAGGGTGGGTGGGGTCTGGGCGGGGAGTTTAGAAACCCAGGTTCTCCGCCTGTCTCAGCCCTGACTTTGTCCCTGCATAGTGCTGTTTATTCCTACCAGCCTCTGCCTCCTCTTGGGGGGACCAGGGCCAGGCTGAGACAGAGTGCTGCTGGCATCACTGGGCACAGCATCCTCTCTCACAGTCCCTTGTGGCCACTCCGCACCCACCTACCTCCATGGGTAGACTTATTAGTGACTGCCTGCCATGCGCCCTGGGATGATAAGTCAGTGCATAGGAAAATCGTAACTTCCTCATGCATGCAGTGGACAAAAGGGGAGGGGCTCTGGGGCCACAGGCTTCAGTGGATCCCAGAGAGAGAGCCTCACACTGAGGGGAGGGCAGGATGCCTCTCTGGGGACTCCTGCTGGTGTCCTGGGACTCCCGCACCATCGGTCTCCATGGAGACCCCAGTGACCCAATGATTCAGGCAGAGGGCAGTGGTGGGGGCCCAGGGGTCCTTCCTACTCTGCCGCCACTGGCTTTCATATATGTACTGTCGTCCAGTCCTCCGGTCCCATTCAGAGAGGTCCTGGTGACTTACTCCAAGTCACGTGGACAATTGAGAAGTAGTGCAAGACCCAGAAGCCGTTATCTTTTGATTCCTGCCCAGAGCTCCTTCCTGCCAGGCCCAACCCCCCCCCCCCCGCCCCTCCCCCGGCCCCAACCACGAGGTACCCTGGGGGGATTCAGAGGTGATGAAGTCATGCCCCTCGCCCTCAGGGGGTTCACAGCCTAAGCGGCACGAAGGGTGTGGGCACAGGGCGCTCCACCGGGAAAAGCACAGGGAATGGATTTTACAGCACAGGAGGAATGCTGCTCCTCTTAGCAGGACTAGCCGGCTCCAGAACCATGGACAAGTTCCCGCTTGTCCTCTGAAGCCTCAGTTTACTGATTTTTAAACCAGGGATAATGCCAACACCTACAGCCCTGAAGATTGACTCAGACAATGCACGTAAAGCCCTCAGCCCAGTGCAGGAAACGCGGTAAGAGCTCAGCTGCTATTCCTAACACAGGGCAGATGGTCATGAAGATTTAAGATTCAAAAGGCAGCCAAAAAGGCAAAAGAAAGGCTTAAGGCAGCCCAAAGGAGGGGGGAGAAAGGCTTAACATCCATCTGGTGCCGCGCCCTGCCCTGTGGGAACAAGTTATTCATTAGGGGAGACGCAGGGTTGGGAGGGGGCTTCTTGGAGAAAGTTTGGGGACTGCACACAGGACAGGAAGGCTTAAGAAGAGGCAGGTTTGATGACAGTAATAGCGGCTAAGCCCGTGAAATGCCTAGGATTTCACCGAATCTCTTCTCACGTCTCATCTCAAATCACCACCCCCCCAGCAACCCAACGGTCCCCTTGTACAGATGAGGATATTAAGCCCCCCATGAGTAAGTAGCAGGGGGATTCGGACACATGCCTGCCCTGTTGTTTTCAAAGCCGGTTTCCCCTGCTCCAAGGTTTCCAGAGAGAACCTGCCCGGTTGGGAGGAAGGTCGGAAGCCTAGGACGAGGGTAGCCTCCCCCCTGGGCGGTGGGGTGCGAGGTAGGGGAGGGTAAAACCATCCTCCCTTGCTTCTCCAAGAGAGAAGAGCCAGGCCCGGAATTGGGCAGCGGAGAGGGGGTCAGGCTTTGGAAACACAGTTGTGCAAATTTACCAACTGCTGTGTGCAGATCCTCATACAAGATACTTTGGGAGCTCCGAGCATGTGATCCCCATTCCCAAGGTGCTTTGATTGCCTCATATGCGCACAGAGACCCTCCAAGGTAGGCAGTATGATTACACCCATCTTATAGAGGGGCTCAGGAGGCCCAGAGAAGTTAGGTAGGGCGTTCAGAGACACACAGGTCGTAAGGGGAGGCTCCTGCAATCAGGCATGTCACACAAGCACTTGGGCCTCCTGCCATCCTGTACTGCCTCCCCACCATCAATCCAGACCATGCTGGCTGCCAGCTCGAGGGGGCAAGGAACAAGAGCCTAAGGGGAGGCAAGGCCAGTGTGAACTGCAAGCCTCCAGATAAGCTGCCCAGAGGACGGGCGCATGCTGGGCTTTGAAGGATCAAAAACCTGGGAAGGAGCGCCTGGGTGGCTCAGTCGGTTAAGCGTCCAATTCAGCTCAGGTCATGATCTCGCGGTCCGTGAGTTCCAGCCCCGCGTCGGGCTCTGTGCCGACTGCAGAGCCTGGAGCCTGTTTCAGATTCTGTGTCTTCCTCTCTCTGACCCTCCCCCATTCATGCTCTGTCTCTCTCTGTCTCAAAAATAAATAAACGTTAAAAAAAAATTTTTTTAATAAAAAACCTGGGAAAAAAAGAAAGGGAGAAGCAAGATATTTTCTCAAAGGGCATTGGCAAAAGTAAAAGTCCCAGAGCAGAAGGCACCTTCTTTGAGGTAAAACCTCTGACCTTCCATTTCCCCATCTGTAAAATGGGAACCATAAAATTACCAGCCTCACAGGAAAGCTGAGGATCAGATACGATCATAATTGTGAAAACACTTGGGACGCCTGGGTGGCTCTGTTGGTTAAGCCTTGGACCGGCTCAGGTCATGATCTCATCGTTTGTGAGTTCAAGCTCCACATCAGGCTCTGCGCTGACAGCATGGAGCCTGCTTGGGATTCGCTCTCTCTCCGTCTCTGCCCTTCCCTGACTCGTGCTTTCTCTCTGTTGGCCCTGCGGGCTGTGGTGGGCATCTGCTGCCACCTATAGGCCCCACATAGCATTGCCTCCCCTGTCCAGCTTTGAGGGCCACTCCCAGCCTCCTCCTCCGGCAGATGTGGCTCCCTGTTCCCTGGTCTATCTCCAGGCCTGCCGGCACTCCCTGGTGGCAGTGACAGTCTTCTCTAGCTGTGTCTCCAGCATCCAGCTCCGTGCACGCGTACAAACAGGTGATTATGGGGTGGATGAATGAATGAATGAACAAATGGCCTTCCGGTGATGGAGATCATACACCACAGAAGGAATTTTGTTGAGGGTTATTTCCTGCCTGCACAGTTGACTCATAGAGGCTTGTAAATTCTCCTTCAGAGGCCTCCAGGAACCGAGCGATTCCTCGGTGCCTTCGGGGTGGCTGTAAGAGAAGCAGGGGCTTCCCGGACTCTGCCATTACAGGAGAGACCTGGCCTCTTCTATTTTTTTCTTCCTCACCCTGGGCCAGGATGTCCTTCAAGGACGCGTCCTCAGTCCAGGAAAGGCTGAGAAAGTGAGGCCTGAATGCGGCCAGTCTCAGTGCAGGGCAGAGTCAGTCTGCTCTTTGGCGACAGCACCTGCTCTGTGGTCCTCACCAAGCACCTGGAAGAACCGACGAGCACATGCGTACTGTAGAAAATTCCCATTCGACAACTGGAAAGCCTGAGGCACAGAGGACAGGAAAGAGCACAGGGACCAGAGGAGGGGTCAGGTTTAGAACCCAGGAATCCAGGCTCTTGGCCTCAAGCCCAGGTGTCACCGGTAGGTGGAAGAAGTGTTGACCTCAGGCAGGGGTTTCTGTGACCAGGCTGAGCACAGCTTGACCTCTTATGCACCAGTGGTTCCTCCGGACTTTGGACACTTTGTTTCATCTTCAATGTTTCTATTTTGCCCTTTTATCTCACTGAGGCTCCCGCTTCCTGGGAAATCATAAGACGGGGCCAAGCCAAGCCTGGACGACCTGCCTAATCCCACCCGAAGCGCTTGAGGGAGGGGCCAGGCAGGACCCCAAAGCCCAAGCCTCTCCGGAACCCTCAGGCAGCCTCTTTCCTTTCAGCCCCACAAACTCAGTACTACGGCAAGATCGGCATGGGCACCTGTTACAGACTGAAAGTTTGTGTGCCTCCAAATCCACGTGGTAAATCCCAATCCCAATGTGATGGTACTAGGAGGTGGGGCCTTTGGGAGGTTGTTCCGTCACAAGGATGGGGTCCACGTGAATGGAATGAGTGCCCTTCTGAAAGAAGCCCCAGAGACTCCCTGGCCCTCTTTCTACTGTGTGAGTGCTCAAGGGGGAGTCGGCAATCTGCAACCCATGACACGGCCCTCACCAGAACTGAGCAGGCTGGCACCCTCATCTCGGACTTCCGGCCTCTAGAACTGTGAGAAATAAATTTCCGTGCTCGATCAGCTACCCGGGTTTGCCAGAGCAGCCTGAATGGACTAACACAGCTCCCTACCCCAGACCTTGAAGTCATCTTTGAAATGGGTTCAGTCAACCTCTGGGAGCCCCAGCAAGTACAGCTCTGTCTACACTGCTTGTAGTGAGACTCAGGACCTCTGGGCTTCTGGCTGGGCCCCTGCCCTGCCACTCTTGGGTAGTCCTGCCTCTCGTCCAGCTAAACCCCCCTGCTGCTACTTGAACTCTTCCTCTGCCTCTGCTCCCCATGGCCACCAAGATGGGAAAAAAAAAAAAAAAGGTAAGTTCCAGAAGACTTTGGCCCACCCAGAAGGCCATGTCCCAGTTCCCCTGAGACTAAGACAGAACTGAATTCTCAAATTCACCCAGGCACTGTCACCCCCGCCCCGTACTCAATCAGAACTTCTTACTGACTACTCTGTGCCCAGAATCTTCTCCCCATCCTAGTGCTAGCGATTTGAATGAACATTTGAGACAAAATTCTCAGAGGCATAGGCACAACAGGGGCTCCAGAAACACAGTCCCTAACTGATGAAAGCCATTTGCCCAGTGCCTGGCCCCAGGACTCCCCATTTCCTGCACCGAAGTTCTCAAACACACCAGCCATACGCACAACACAGCGCTCTCTGAGCCCCCCACCCGGGTCTCTCTTGCACAGACCCGAGCCTAGGTCCCTCTGCCAGAGAAACAACCGCTGCAAGCCTCCAGCCACATGGAACACGGGACAGAATTCACCACAGACTAGAATTCAGAGAAGGGCAAATGTTTCCTGAGCCCAGGACATGGGGACCACGTGTGGGCCACCCCAGGTCATGTGACCCTCTGCCTTTCCTGTCCCAGGGCTCTGCTGCCCCTGCAGGGATCACACTAGGGGAGGTGTGTTCCAGCACATTCTGAAGCCTGGGCAGTGGGGGACCACCCTGCTGTGCCACTAGGAGCTAAAGCAGCAAGGAAGCAGTGCCCATGACAGAGCAAAGCTGACTACCTTCCTCCAACCTGGTGATTCCGAAGGATTTTGTAGCTTCCTTGTATGTAGGGCAAGTAACCTTGGGACGCTCCCTGTGAGGCCCATGGCTCCTCTCACGCGGACACAGCCCACTTCGTTCATTCATCCATTTGCACACTCATTGATTCGACAGCTCCAATAGCTTACGTGCCAAGCACTGTGCTAGGCTCTGGGGGTCCAGCCATGAACACAGCGTGTGACACAGAGGCCCCGCCTTCACCAAGCTTACAGTCCAACAGGGAAGACAGAATCGTTATGCTGTGTTGAGTGTCACGGGCACTGGGAATACATGGCTGAAAACCAGAAGCTGTTCAGGTCTAGGCTGAGCTTCCATGCCCTTCTACAAGCCCCGGAGGAACGGCCATCAGCTCTTGAACCGGATGTGATCTGCCCAACCTGCTGGGTTAGGTAGATGGTATGAGCTGCAGACAAAGGGGTCATCAGGGGGCCACCGCCAGTCCAGTGGGTCCTGAGGTTACCAGGGGAGGGACAGGCGGGAGGGACTCGTGCTAACACATGCACATGTGTACTGAGTTTGCAGGCATGCGATCACACCCGCACGAAGTCACGTGCACGCCTTCACAGGGCACACATGCGCGTCCTGCTGGGAATGCTGGAAAGCCACGTCCCATGCACATGCACACCCTGGAAATCAGGCCTATGGCGGCCCCTGAGCCATGGGAGCATCATGCGGTGTGGAGGCGAGAAAGGCACGGGAGCCAGCTTCCGACTGCGCACCGGGAGCCCTGGCTCCAGTCCCCCACACACCCCACTAGGCCTGCCTGATTTCGGGGAAGTGACTTCAGATCTTGGTGAGTCCGTGGCCTGAAGGGCAATGAGAGAGACTCGTACCCACCCCCCCCCCACCCCACCCCCACCCCCACCCCCCCCCCCACCCCCGCCAAACAATAGGCTTCACCAGGAACAAAAGCCAGCTTCCTACGGGCTTTCCTCTACAGGTAAGGAGGTGAGCCTCGCGCGGCCCTGACCTGCCAGGACCCCCTGACCACCTGACCCAGAGCCCCATATGCCACCTGCCACCTGCCCCCAACCCACCTCAGCAGGCTCACATTCAGCCGCTTCTTCCTGCTGACCTTACACCCCCGCTCACCCCCACCCAACAGCCCCACCCGCAGCAACCCAAACCCAAGTGAGGGGGGCGCACCTGGTCTGCATTATTCTACTCGCTGTCCTTGTGCCTGGCCCTTTGCTGGGATGTCACTGGGGATGCTTTAATGGGCTCAGCGAGACTCTCCCGGAGACTCCACGGGTTGGGCTGGGGGAGGAGCAAGGAAGGTGGAGAAGCTGTGTGTTCTGCCTGCTCCATGACGACAGCTTCCCAGCCTTGCCATCTGTCCCACCTTCCTCTGCCCCGCCGCACCCCTGCCCAACTTGCCCTTGGGTCCCTGTGTCTCAGAGCTCACAGGCCTCCAAGAGCCTCTGCTCTTTTCTTTAGGAGTCCCCACTTGCCGGGGGAAGATTGTGCTGGGAGGCCGTGACCCCCGCTGTCACCGAGGGACTTTCCACCGCTGAGTTGTCAGCAAGAGCGGCCCCCTGGCCGATCGGAGCAAAGGGTCGGGAATCTGCAACCCTCCCTGCTCTCCAAAAGCACTGCTGCCGCCCTGCCCCGTCCCCCCTGGCAGCCCCTTGTCAAGGCACAGCCAGCATTTGCTCTGCCCAGCCCCAGGAACGAGGAGATGTAGGGACCGGGCTCGGGGTGGGGCGGCGAGTGAGAGACGGTATCTCCCACCCGCTGCCTTACCTGCCTCTTACTGACCCCACTATCCTCCACCTGCCCTCACTCAGGAAACTGCAGCCCGCTGGTGCCCCATCAGCTCCTGGCTGTCTGACCTTGGCCTCCCCTGGGGTGTCTGTGAGGTCCGTCGAGTGGCTCTGTGAGGAGGCCTGCAGGAGTGGTGGGTGGACATTAGCCCATCCCTCAACCCAGGGGCCGCCAGCTCCCTGAGGCTGCCCATGGAGACAAGGGGACCGAGGAGCTGAGCACAGATAAAGAGAAGCCCCAAAGGGGGGCAGATGGGGTGGGACACCACCTGGTCCAGGCCCTAAAATCACCCCAGGCAGCATGAGGTCCTACACAAGGCTTTCTCGGGTCTTCCTCCCCCACCTCTCTCTCACATATTTCACATATATAACTTGTTCCCCCAGGGAAGGAGGGCACAGGAGGGCACAGGGAGGCTCAAATCGGACCCTCCGTGGCAGGAAGGAAGGGGGGAGGCAGTGGCCTCAAGGGAGGACAGGTCATTATGCATAGATGATATTGTAGACCAGTGGTTCTCAAACTTGGTGACATGTTAGACTCACCTAGGGAGTGTTTAAAATCCTAACGCCCAGGCCACACCTCCTGTCTATTAAATCGGAAGCTCTAGATATGGCCCCGGGGCATCAGTGTCTTAGAAAACTCCCCAGGGGACTCCAGTGTGCAGCTAAGTTTGCAAGCCATTATGTTGGTCCCTATACCTCCATTTTCTCATCAAACGCTCCCAGGAATCTTTTGCTGGAAATATTCTCATCCCCTTTTCTACTCAACGGGCTTCGGTAAGTTCAGTGCCTTGCCTGGGATCCAAAGCTCTGCTCGACCGTAAGGTGCCTGATGCTGTTTGCCTGGTGTCTGGCCTTGTGCCAGCATCCAGGATGGGCATAACCCATGACGGGGTTCATGGCTGCACAGCCAGGATGTGATGGAGGCCTGGTGCGGACCGGGAGAGGAGCAGAGGTGTAGCCGAAGATGGCTGTGAGGGTCGGGCAGGGTGAGGAGGGAATGAGCGGGCATATGCCGGGCAGTAGGGAAACACTTGTTTTGGGCCACAGCCTCTGGGAGGTTCCTCTGTCTGCTCTGTGCCCTCACACAGATGTGAAGCTCCCCCCGCATACTTGCCTGACCCCCAGCGCTGGCTCTCCCTGCTTTGGGGACAAAGAACAAAGATCACGTTCACAACACCATCGCTCTTGGGTTTGCTAAGGACTGGGACAGAGGGAGGGGCAGCTGTGTGGACATATGATGCAGAATGACAAACCACACACCCTGAGCAATGTCCACAGATACCAGCATGCAGGGGATGATGCCATCTGTCTGCCATTGGTGGGGATCCTAAGTGTGGAGGTCTTTACACAACCACAGGTGGGAAGTTTGCAGAGAGCCAGCCCTTGGGGACCAACGCTACGGCAGTAGGCTGTGCGTCAGAGACGTGCTCACAGTTCACGGGAGCCAGCCCCGGGCTCAGTCTCTGCACCCCTGAGCTGGCCAGCCCTGCTTCGGGTGCCCTGCAGAACTCATGAAGCCAGGGTCTCACCTGGCAGATCGCCCTCTTCCCCCCGTCCCACCCCACAGAGCCGTTCACACACACAGCCTAAAGTACCACCACCTAAAGACACATAACATCGGAAATCTGAGCAACATTTCCACTTTACACAGGGGGAAACGGAGGCTTGGAGAATGGAGGCTGTTTGTTCAAGATGGCTTAGAATCAAGAACCCAGAACGCAGCCCGTCTGATTCAGGTCCTGGGAGCTCTCCACCTTACCACGTGCAGTTGTAGCATCCAGGGACATAGCTTCCCACACCCTGGGATGGGTCCAACTGCACACAGCCGACACACACAGAGCTACTAGGGTCGCAGAGGTAGAAGCCGAGGGGTAAATGCTCTTCTCCCCTCCCACCCCTTGGGCTGTCTGCAGGGGATGTGTCCCTGGAGGCGGAGGCAGCATCACCTGAAGACACTGAAGCCGTCCCTCTTCAAAGGAGGTCCCTCTTCAAGGGAGGAGTTTAATAAACTCCATTTATTAAAAAGGCTGAGTCACTGAACTGGGTTGAACGAGACCCAGGCAAACCTCCCGCTTCTAGAATCGTAGCCTTTTGGGGTTCTGGGGCTCCCCTAGGGCAGCATTCCTGCAGACAGGAGACCTCTGCAGCGTCCCTAGTCCCTATGCATAGCCAAGAACATGAGCCCGGGATGGGGACGCTGGCCCCCCACCTTGTTTCCCCATAGACTCTCGGAGTTCCTGTGCCCTGCCTGGCTTTATTTCCCCACCGCAAAAGGAAGGGTCAGGGTCAGAATCCTTTTCAGCTCCGACAGGCTGAGGCCCATCATGACCTTAAGTGGGCACCCCCTTCAGTACGGTAGCAACGAGCCACACACGACTATTTACATTGACATTTAAATTAAACCAAAGGTTGCACTAGCCACAGTTCAAATGCTCAGTGGTCACGAGTGGCTAACGGCCACTGCATCGGGCAGCGCAGATACAGAACATTTCCATGACTGCAGAAGTTTGGTTGGATAAAACTGGATCCCAGACAATAGAAGACCCATGATTAAGAGGCCCCTGAATAGGCCAAAGGGAAAACAAGGAAATAGAAAGGGCCTTCTCTAGAAGTACTTTTGGGTAGGAAGTAAGGGATCTGGCCTCTTAAAAAGTGCCGGTGACTAGTTAGGTCCCAGAGGCAGATAGAAGGGGGGCTGACCGAGGCCTCAAGAGGGCTGGCATGCTATAGTGCCCTGCTCAGTGGGTGACAGAGGGTGACCAGAGGAGAGTCTGCCTAGCAAAGGGGCTTTCTCCTAAGCTGGCCTGGCTACTCACCATGTCTCCTCCTACCCCCTAGCAACTGTGCTCAGGCCTATACCCCCAGTACACACACACATACGCACACACACACACACACACATGCACACACACACTCACCACCTGATCCCACCTTGGTGCTACCTCTGTGCCAGGCCTTCACCTCTTCACTCCAAGGGCAAGCACAGACTCTCCCCATCACCAGACCTCTAATGCCCCCAGCAAAGTGGTAGGCTCAGGGACACCTGCTTGCCCACCGCCTGCCCCCAGACTCAGGACAGAGGGGAGGCTTTAAGAACTACTTAAAGAGGGGTGCTTGGGTGGCTCAGTCCGGGGAGCTTCTGGCCTCTGCTCAGGTCATGATCTTGCAGTTTGTGGATTCGAGCCCCGCATCGGGCTCTGTGCTGACAGCTTAGAGCCTGGAGCCTGCTTCGAATTCTGTGTCTCCCTCTATCTCTGCTCCTCCCCCACTCATGCTCTGTCTCTCTCTCTCCTTCAAAAATAAATAAAAACATTTGAAAAAAAAATTTTTTTAAAGAATTACTTAATGACCCAAACTCAGTCTTGCTCAAACTCCTGGCCCAAGGAATGTCCAAACACTCCCATGCCCCAGAATGCTCGGTGGCTCCCCTCCTGCCCCCATCACCCTATGAGCCTGTGGATGTTGGGGGCGGAGCCCTTGAGGCTCCCTGCAGGAATGGGCCTTTGAGGTGCAGCAGGGTCCCCTGGAAGAGCCTTTCCCAGGGGTCCCCAGACTAAGGGAGGGAGCAGGGACTCAGTGGGCGTGTCTGAGCTGACCTCTAGGAGGGGCGGATCTCCAGGCTCTAGGAAGCCTGGGGCACCAGAAGGGCTGTCCCCCACCCTGTCCTGCCCCAGCCTGCCTCCAGGGCCCCCAGCCTGGGAGGAGGGAAGAGGCCACCTCACTTACTGCTCCCGGAGAGACCTCCAGGGGACCTAGTGGGGGCGGGGTCTTAGGCGACCTGCTCCAGCGTCACCCTAGCCCAGAGCTCCAGGTAGTGTGGGTCCCCAAGGGCGACAGGGACTGCTGGCTCACCCTCGAGGCTCACGGGAGGGGACTGGAGGGAGGTGTTTCCACCCACTGCTGTCTCAGGTTTTTAGCAAATCAAGAGCTGCAGCCACCCTGGAAGCCGGAGCAAGTTCTGGCCAAGAGAGAGCAGGGCTGGCTATGTGCACCTGTCCCTGCACCCTTCCGGGCGTCCCAGGGGAGCATGGGTCCTGAGCGGGAAGAGGTTTGCATGGGTGGTTTGTGTATGTGTTTCTCTCTCCACCTCTCCTGTTCACTGAGTGGAGGCTCCTGTGCACCTGCCCCCTGTCACCCGCTGTGCGGGTGGACCCATGCCAGGGGCCATGCGGGGCCCAGAAGCACATAACTGGCCATCTCTGAAACCTGAGGAGACAGGAAGCTTTGAGGGAGCCCCCACACTCTCAGACACACACTGCCGCCCCTTCTCCAACCCATGGTGGAGAAGCCTCCAGGCCCAGACTTGTCCCAGCTGGGCCTCGATGCCCCACTGGAATTCTACTAGCACCTGGCCTCTGCCCGGGGTGGAGCCTTCCCCTCAGCTGCAGCCCCCAGGGGCACCCTCCCCGCTCCCAGCTGGGCACCTTCTCCTGCACACAGATGCGGGCCGACTGACTCTCCAGATGACCTACCTTCAGAGAAAAGACACCCTCAGCAGTTCACCAGCCCCTGGGGTTGCCTGTGAGGAGGTAGAGATTCACTAGGTTTCAACCTGCCAATGCTTTTGTTGTTTCCCAGGGATTATTATTCAAGCAACCGGCAGAGGTGAAGGCAGCTTGAGTGTTGAAGCCTCGGCAGAGATTGAGGGGCTCCAGAAAGGAGGCAGAGGACAAGGGGCCCTGGATGATAGGGTCCTTATCGAGGCCCTCCCTCTCTGAGTGGTCAGTCCTCCAACCACCCTCTGCTCTCCCAGCAAACTTCCCCAGAGCTGTTTTTTCCTCTTCACACAGCCCGTTCCTTCTCTCCTGGCACCTTGGATAATGCCTCCAGGAGACCTTGAAAATAGAATCCTGGGAATCTCCTTCTGGGGAGACCCTGGTGGCTTGGGGCAGGTTGAGGGGAGACAGCAGGGGGAGCATCCTCTAGCTTCCCTGGCGGAGGAGGTTGGGAGGGGGTGTGGCCTGCCCCTGGTGCCTGCTGGGTTGGAGACCTGAGCCTCAGGCAGCGGCTCCCAGGGTGCAGATGGGCCCTTTGGTGGGGAGGGGAGGGAGGAAGTGGGAGATCTGAGAGCTGGGCAATTTTGCCACCTTCCTCTGTCCTGAGCCCTGGGGGGATAGCTGCAGGCAGGGCCTGGAACTGAGTTTTCTCCCATTTGTGCCTCACTCAGCCCAGGACAGACTATGGGACTCCGGACTTGGCTGTATTTCCCACTTTAGCCAATGGCACCACGGGAAATATGGCACAAAAAGAGGTGTGGAATGTGCTTGTGCTTTGGGGCTTGCTTACTTCCTGCTCTTTGGCTCCCTGAGGCTGCCATGTGAAAGAGTCCAAACTAGGTTGCCGGATGATGGAGCAAGGTGAGTCATCTCGGCTGAGACCTCCGAAACCCCCAGACCAACCTAACTTCCAACATGGGAGTGAGGCCATCTGAAATCATCCAGCTCTGTCAAAGCTGTCCACACCAGAAGAATATCCCAGCCAACCTACAATCGTGAGGAAAAAATAAATGTTTGTTGCTTAAAGAAGAAGGAGGGGCGCCCGGGTGGCTCAGTGGGTTAGTCTGACTTTGGCTCAGGTCATGATCTCATGGCTAGTGGGTTCAAGCCCCGCATTGGACTCTGTGCTGATGGCTCAGAGACTGGAGCCTGCTTCGAATTCTGTATCTCCCTCTCTCTCTCTGCCCCTTCCCCACTTGCACTCTGTTTCTCTCTCTCTCTCAAAAATAAACATTTTTGAAAATTAAAAAAAAAAAGGAGGAGGAGGAGGAGGGGGAAGGGGAGGAGGAGAAGAAGAAGAAGAAGGGGAAAAAGAAGAAAAAGAAGAAAGAAAAGAGACAGAGGAAGGAAGGAAGGAAAAAAGGAAGGATGGAAGGAAGGAAGGAATGTGGAAAGGAAGAAGGAAGAAAAGAAAGAAGGGAAATAGGATGCTAGGACCTTTGGTGTCTGGTCCAGAACATAAGGAGCTTGGAAGTCATTACTCCTGTTCACACCGCAAAGAAAAAAATAAAAAAGATGAACAAATGGAAAAATCAACAACTTTTCTTAGACCCAAAAGAGAACTGAGGCCACAGTGCAAACCACTGCCTTCAAAATTAGAGAGACAAGACGAACAGGGAATCATAACTTACCGGAGCAGATGCCTCCATGGGCACCAGTCCACGGCAGGGAAACCTGAACTGTAATTGACAAATTGCTGGAGGCTCAGTGTGGTGAACATGTTTGAAAATTAAAAACTACGGAGAGACCCAGCCTTGGCGAGGGAGGGGAGGCGGTGGTGCACACGCGTTTAGGTTTTACCTCCAGGAGCTCTATCATGTTCTCACAGGGAAAATCAGGGAAAAATCGTCTTGTGCTTCCAGCAGTGGGAGAGCAAGATAGACATTTGAAACACTACCAGAGGACTCTGTTCTTAACAAGGTCTGTACCAGAGCCTAACCACATGGGGTTTTACCAGAGCTTAATGGACCTGGGAGGAGGGACCTGGGAGAAGGAAAACACGGTTTCACCTAAGAAATCAGGACATGAGCATGAGATAGGGTAGTGAGAAGGACTGAAAAAACACTTGCAAAGGTCACAGTCCAGGGACACAGGCTCACCAGAGACTAAGACCTAATCAGAGGACCACAGGAAACGTCCCCTCCCCCTACATCTTACCATCATTCACTAAAGACCTATTTACCTCATTCCCCTTCCCCAGTACATCACATCCAGTTTTCAGTAGAAAAATCACAGAGCAAACTAAAAGACAACAGAGTTTGAAGAGACAGAGCAAACAGCAGAACCAGACTCAGAATCAGACTCCAAGGATTTTGGAGTCATTGGCCTGGGAATTTAAAATAATGATAATTAATAGGCTAATGACTCTAATGGGGAAAAGTAGACAGCATGCAAGAACAAATGGGTGATGTAGGTAACAATGGAAATTCTAAGAGAAAGTCAAAAGGAAATGAAGAATGCCTTTGATAGGCTCATTAGTAGACTGGACACAAGCCAAGGAAAGAATCCGTGGACCCGAAGAAAGTATCCAATCTGAAGAACAGAGAGGAAAGAGATATTATAAAATTAATAGAGCTCCGATCACCTGTGAGACAGCATAAAGGGTATAATATATGTGTCATTGGTATGGCAGATTGAAAGGATAATGAAACCAGGGCAAGTATATACAATATTTATTTATGGATATTTTTATTTCTGTAATGCATGTAGAGAAATGTTTAAAGAAACATGTAAAAATGATGTTTCTAACTATAGTATTTGCTCAGCATGAGAACAGTGTTATATACATGAATAGAGGTGCTGAACATTCTATAATAAGTCCAGGTAAGATACATGGACTCCTAGAAATAGTTGTCTAAATACAACGTCGGGGAGGCGGGGGGTTGGCTGGCTTAGTCAGTGGATCATGTAACTCTTGACCTCAGGGTTGTGAGCTTAAGCCCCACATTGGGTGTGGAGATTACTTAAAAATAAAATCCTTAACAAAAAATAAATGCAATGTCAGGTGTATCTCCATGATTCTATAGTGTGTGTGTGTGTGTGTGTGTGTGTGTGTGTATACATATAATATTATATATATTATATATCTCTATCATATTTCTCTGTATATCTCTATATTATATATATTATATATATATCTAACATATATATAATATACATACATGTATATACTATATATAATATAATGTAGGTATATAATATAGAGATATATAATTGAGATATAATATAGATAGATATATAGTATAATATAGATATATATATCCTCTTGGTTCTATTTCTCTGGAATAGAGGAGAACTTCCTCAACTTGATAAGAACGTCTACAAAAACTCTACATAATACTTAATGGTGAAAAATTAGGTGCTTTCTCTTTAAGATCAGAAACAAGGTAAGGATATCCACTCTCATCACTCCTATTTCAGCATTATATTGGAAGTCCTAGCTAAGGCAATAAAACAAGACAAGAAAATAAAAGGTATACAGATTGGGAAGGAAGAAATAAAACCCTTTATTTGCAGAGTACATGATTATCTATGTAGAAAAAACCCAAAGTCAAGGAAAAAAATCCTCCCAGAACTAACAAGTGTTAATTAGTTATAAGTCAATTAGTCTTATAGCAAGGTTGAAAGGTTTGTTGCTATATACCAGCAACAAACAATTGGAATTTGAAATTAAAAACACAATACCATTGACATAATTGCCAAAAGAAAGAAAAGGAAGGAAGGAAGTAAGGAGAAAGACAGAAAAAAGAAAAAAAATAACAATATATGACGAGATCTACATGAAGAAAATCACAAATTCCGATGAAAGAAATCAAAGATCCTGGGCCATCTGGATAGCTCAGTTGGTTAAGCACCCAACTCGTGGTTTCGACTGAGGTTTGTGAGTGTAAGGCCTGCATTGGGTTCTGAGCTGACAGTATGGAGGCTGCTTGGGATTCTCCCTCTCTCTGTCTCTCTCCCTGCCCCTTCCCTGCTTGCTCTCTCTCTCTCTCTCTCTCTCAAAATAAATAAATTGCTTATAAAAAGTTTAAAAAAAAGAAATCAAAGATCTAAATAAATGCAGAGATATTCCATGTTTATAGATAAGAAGACTCAATACTGTTAAGATGTTGGTTCTTCCCAATAAGTTCTATATATTCAATGCAATATCAATCAAATTCTCAACACAATATTTTGTGAGATTTTGACAAAGTGATTAAAAATTTATATGGAAAGTCGAAAGACTCAGAAGAGCCAACACAATATTGAAGAACAAAGTTGGACAACTGACACTATCCAACTTCAAGATTTACTATAAAGTGGCAGAAATCAAAGACAGTGTGGTACTGGTGACAGAATAGACAAATAGATGAATAAACCAGATTAGAGAACCCAAACACAGACCCATACAACATAGTCACCTGACATTTGGTAAAGAAGCAAAGTCAATTCAACGGAGGAAGGATAGTCTTTCCACTAAGTGATGCTGAGTCAACTGGACACCCCCATGCAAATAAATAAATAAATAAATAAATAAATAAATAAAAGAAAACCATCAAAGCACAGACCTTATACCTTTCACAAAAATAATTTCAGAATGGATCATAGACTTAAATGTAAAACATAAAACTACATAACTCCTAAAAGGTAAAAAAAAATGGGAAAAAATGAAAAAAAATGGAAAAAAATCTAGGTGATCTTGGTTTGGTGATGACTTTTTTGATAAAACATCAAAAGCATAATCTATGAAAGAAAAATTTGATAAAATGGGCTTCAGTAAAATTTCTCTGCAAAGGACACTGTTAAGAGGATGAAGAGAAAAGCCACAGACTGACAGAAAAACCTTTACAAACTCCATGTCTGTTAAAGGGCTATAACACAAAATGCACAAAAAACTCAAACAATCAAGTTGTCCTTCACACAAAAGAATGCAACAGGGCCACTTTCTTACACTGTACACAAAAATAAACTCAAAATGGATTGAAGACTTATTGAGACACGAAACCTAAAACTCCTAGAAGAAAACATAGGTAGTAATTTCTCTGACATCACTCATGCAATATTTTCCTAGATATGTCTCCTCAGGCAACGGAAATGAAATAAAAAATAAACCATTGGGACTACACCAAAATAAAAAGCTTTTATTTTTTTATTTTTTATTTTTTATTTTTTATTTTAATTCACTACACAGTGAAGGAGACCAGCAACAAAATGAAAAACTTAATGGGAGAAGATATTCACAAATGATATATCCAATAAGGGGTTAATATATCCAAACTAGGGTTGGATGCAATTAACACTGAAAGAACCATCAATCCAATTAAAAAATGGGCAGAGTACCTGAACAGAGATTTTTCCAAAGCAGATACACAGACAGCTAATAGACACGTGAAAAGATGTTCAACATCAGTCATCATCAGAGAAATGCAAATTAAAACCACCTTACACCCGTTAGAATGGCTGACGTCAAAATGGATGGCAAGGATGTGCAGAAAAAGGAACGCTGGTGCATTACTGGTAGGGATGTAAATTGGTGCAGCCACTGTGGGAAAATAGTATGGAGGTTCCTCAAAAAATTCAAACTAGAAATACCATATGATCTAGTAATTCCATTATCAGGTATTTACCCAAAGAAAATGAAAACACTAATTCAAAAGATATATGCACCCTATGCTTATCACAGCATCGTTTACAATAGCCAAACTCTGGAAGTGGCCCAAGTGTCCGTCAGTAGGCGAATGGATAAAGAAACATATACAATGGAACACTACTCAGCTATAAAAAAGGATGAGATCTTGCCATTTGCAACAACATGGATAGAGACCTAGAGAGTGTCATACTAAGTAAAATAACTCAGAGAAAGACAAATACCATCTGATTTCCCTTGTAAGTACAATCTAAAAAACAAAACAAACAAAGGCAGAAACAGACTCATAAATACAAAAAATAAACTGATGTTTGCCAGAGAGGAGAGAGGTGGGGGTATGGGCGAAATGGGTGAAAGGGAGTGGGAGATACAGTCTTATGAAATGAATAAGCCATGGGGATAGAAGGAACAAGCAATAGGGAATATAGATAATGATGTAATAGTGTTGTCAAATCACCATGGTTTACACCTGAAACTAACGTAACATTGTGTCGACTATACTTCAAGTTTTAAAAATGTAAAAGAAAAAAAATACAGGAAAAAATGTCCTTCAATAAGCGAACAGGTAAACTGTGGTAGATCCATACAATGGATTGGTGCTAAAAAAAAAAAAAATTAAGTGTGAAGCCATGAAGAGACACGGAAGAAACTTAAATGCATATTGCTTAGTGAAAGAAGTAATCTGAAAAAGTTATATACTGTGTGATTCCAAATATATGATCCCGTAAGAGGCAAAACTATAGAGATGGTGAAATGAAAAAATCAGTGGTCACCAGGTATTTGGGGCAGGAAGAGGAGTACGTGGAACAGGGGAGGTTTAAGGCAGCGAAACTATTTGGTATGATACTGTAATGGTGGTTGGTTACATGTCCTTATACGTTTATCAAAACCCATAAACTGCAGACTCTGGTTAATAAAGATGTATCAATGTCGGCTTATTTATTGTAACCAATGCACCACTCTGGTGGGGTTGTTAATGGTGGAGGAGGCTGGAGGAGGTGGTGTGTGGGAAGTCTCTGTACTTGCCACTCAGTTTTGCTCTGAACCTAAAACTGTGATAAAACATAAAGTATATTAATTTCAAAAACTTAGAAATACCTCTCTGCTCCTCTTTTTTTTATTATTATTTTAATAGGGAGATCTAGAGAAGATTGGACCCAATGCTTGGTACTCCTTGTCTGCTGCAATGTTGGGACCAGGGGGGCAATGAGTTCATGTAATGAATGAAGCCAGAGATAGTTAATTGCTTATTTCTAAGCTTAATAGTGTTAAAGATTATAACAGTTCTAGTTATGTGCAGCAGTTATGCTCTAGAAAGCCACTGTGAACATCAAATTTGTGAATTCTGAATCATTGCTCCCAGGAGAAACCTATATATGTGAACTATAATTTATGTGAGATATGAATACACATGCACATAAACATACATACACGCATATATCTCACATAGATTATAATCTTCAATCCTAAAACAACTCATCCTGGTAGATTCTGTTTTCTTTATTTTACAAAAGAGAAGACAAGGTTCAGAGGTTTTCAGTGACTTGCCTGAGGCTACCAGTTTGTTTTCTTCTGACATCAAGCATGTCGTTCCAACACCAACCAATTCTCTGATTCTCCAATACCAACAAGTGTCTAACAATCAATTCACTTCTGACGCTAACTTCACTGAGTTAGCACAGACCCCAGACCCCACAAATTAAAGATTAACTAAGAGTATAAGTATTATATAAGGATAATTCTTAAGAATTGGCCCCACTGCAGATGGCAGCTACAAATGGGGACCCCAGGAGATCTACATTTCCGCCTGGATAACAACAAATTGAGGGGTTCCCATGACCACCCCACTCAAGTTTGATAATATGCTAGAATAACTCACTAACCCAGGAAAGCATTAGACTTCAAACCATAACTTTATTACAGTTATCTCAGGAATGGGCTGAGATGCATAGGGCAAGTTTTGGGGGACGTGCAGAGCTTCCATACCCTCTGTGGGAGGGTCACCCTCCCAGTACATCGATGCGTTCATCGACCCAGAAGCGCCCCAAACCTTGTTGTTCAAGATGTTTTGTGTTGTTTTGTTTTTAAGTAGCCTTCATGCCCAGCATGGAGCCCAATGTGGGGCTTGAACTCACAGCCCTGAGATCAAGACCTGAGCTGAGATCAGGAGTTGGATGCTTAATTGACTGAGCCACCAGGCACCCCTGTTGTTCAAGGATTTTTACTGAAGTTTCATTATGTGGGCATGGCTGATTAAATCACTGCTGTTGGATGATTGGACTCAATCTCCAGCCCCTCTCCCGTCTGCAAGGGAGTTAGGGCTGACAGTTCCAATTCTATTCTCATGGTTGGTTCCTCTGGTGACCAGCCCCATCTTGAAACTATCTAAAGGACTGTCAGGAGTCACCTCCTAGCATAAACTCAGGTGTGCTCAAAGGGACTTGTAACCAATAACAAAAGACACTCTATTACTCGGGAAATTCCAAGAGTCTAGGAGCTCTGTGCCAGGAACCTGGGTACGAAGACCAAATATTATATTATTATCATACCACACGGCCCCGCTAATAGATTCTGCCAGAGCTGGGATTCAAACCCCCTTCTAGCTGGCACCAGAGATGGATTTTCTTGTTCCACGCTGCACTGAGAGCTGACACAAGATGGCAGAGCGTTGCATTATTCAACTTCAGCTAGGTTTTCTTGTGTTGAGTGACACAAACTTTTTGCCAGTATGTGCATATCCACAAGTGATCAGAAAAGCACCATGAATACTGATTGGATGTTACAAACACATTATTAGCAAACGGGAGAGTTCGTAAATATGAGATCTGCGGAAAATGAGGATTGAATGTATATATGTGTTTGTGTGTATTATGTCTGTGTGCATTTGTAGTCACCAAAATTTGAAAACCAAGGGATATCACATACAAATCTGGATTTCAACTTCTTTTGAGGTTGGCCTTTGGAGGCAATTGATTGGAACAACTACTCGCTATGGATGAGCCAGTTTATGTTGTCCTACAGCTCCCCAATTATAGTCTACGAAAAGGGAACCAAATATTCACTACGCCATACGATATGCCTTTACCTTTTGTTTTTCTTGCAGTAGAGTTGAAATAAATGTGGAATATGTCCTGTAACCACGTATCTACCAAAGGTGGAAAAAGGCTGAGAGAATGAGTGATTTTAAGGAAAATATTTTCTTACGTCTAGCTAGAGTCTCTCTTTTAGAGTCTGGCCCCTGTAGGCATTTGACTTTGCAATCCCTGATTTAAAGAGCTGAAACACCTGGCTGACTCCACAGAGACTCTATCTCAGCTTCTCCCATCATTGCCCCCTGCCCTTTGCTGCACCATCAGCTGGGAAATCCAGAGGAGCTGAGCCATCACTGAATCTTGGGAAGCAATTTCGGTGCTCATGCCAGCTTCGGGGCTGGAGCAGCAAATGCCCTTTGCTCATTTGGCCACCCTCCAAAATCACTGGGCAGTCATCCACAATCATCCAGGGATGAAATCAGGGAGCCCTGGATCCCTAGGGGACATATAGCAGGTCACAGATCTGAATGAATCCCGGCTCTGGTACTCAACTAAGTAAGTGACCTGGGGCAAGTTACTCGACCTTCCCATACCTCGGTTTCCTCACCTGTAAAATGAGGATGACAAGAGTCCCCACCACTTAAGGTTGTCATGAGGATTGTGTATTGATATTTGCACGGTGCGCATAACACAGCATGACACTGTTCTAAGTACAGAAAGCACAGTATTGGTGGTTGTTAAAACACGGCTCCCGCAAGTGAAGTCCAAGGCCCCACCACCCCACCATCACCTGGAAACATTCAAGAGGCAAAGTCATGGGTCCTACCCATGAGTCAGGAAGTCTGGGGTTGGGGCTCAGGAATCTGTTTTAGCAAATGCTCCAGGTGATTCTGGTACATGCTAGCTTGAGCAGCATTGTTAGACATAGTTTTAAAAACAATGTTCTGTGTGGGGAATAGATTTTAAGGAGAATATAAGGCAAAAAAAATGAGGTATAGTAAAACATCCCTTAAACTAAACTGGAGGTGCACTGTATTTGTGTAGCATATTAATCCTGTATAATAAATTGTTTCTTAGGAAATGTATAATGAATAATGCAATTTTAGAGTGCAATGTATAATAGAGCACACTCATGTCCCACTCATGACCTAGGAAAGGCAACAATGTTTTTAGGTAAATAACTAAAAGAGCATTACATATAAAATACATATAAAAATATATGTATATGTGTGTACATATGTGTATATATACATATGTATATGTGTGTATGTATATATATATAAGTGTATATACATATACACACACATATACAGTTGACCCTTGAACAAGGCCAACGTTAGGAGCGCCATCCCTCCCCATGCAGTCAAAAATCTACACACAACTTTTGATTCCACCCAAACTTAACGACTAACGGCCTCCTGTTGACTAGAAGCCTTCCCGATAACACAAACAGCCAATTAACACATATTTTGTATGTTATGTATATTATATATCGTATTCTTACAATAAAGTAAGCTAGAGAAAAGAAAATGCTATTAAGAAAATCACAAAGGGGGCACCTGGGTGGCTCAGCCGGTCGAGCGTCCGACTTTAGGTCATGATCTCATGGTTCGTGGGTTTGGGCCCTGTGTTGGGCTCTGTGCTGACAGCTCAGAGCCTGGAGCCTGCTTCGGATTCTGTGCCTCCCTCTCACTGCCCCTCCCCTGCTTGTGCTCTGTCGCTCTCTTTCTTAAAAATAAACATGAAAAAAAATCATAAGGAAGAGAGAATACATGCACAGTAATGTACTGTATACAAAAAAAAAAAAAAATCTGCATGTAAGTAGGCCCGCACAGTTTAAACCCATGTTGTTTGAGGATCGACTGTATATATGTTTCATCGGATTCCATCCTAAAGATCAGACAAGACTATACTCTCTTACCCCTTCACTTCCAAAGGGCACAGTTCCCTGGGGGCTGGTGTGAGACCTGGGACAGGGCACTGGAGTGAGCAGAGAGGCATATACCTAACTTTAGGAACATTGGCCCCCTCCCACCTAGGTCAGGAGAAAACAAGAGACCCCAGCTTGCTCTTGGACTTTGAGCTGTGGCCCGGGCCCCCTCCTCATCCCCCAGGGGCCTAGAGGGAGGGTGTCCTGGGAAGCAGGAGGCTCAGCCCACTGGGGCAGGAGGGGTGTGTACCAGTGGGCGGACACGACTGAGGGGAAAAGGTTAGGAAGGAAGTATAGTCCTGAAGTCAAGGGCAGCAATTTCATAACAAACCAAGCCTGGGCTGAAGCTGTGAATTAACCAGTCCTGAAAAGAAAATCTTCCTCTCTCGAACTTCAGATAATAATCTTCCTCTCTCGAACTTCTTCAGCCATCGGGGACACAGACGGCACCCTGCTCTGCAGTGCCCTCCCTTCCCTGCTGGGTCCCACCTCACAGGCACAGTACCTTTCTTTTTCCTCCTTGACCTGGTCTCATTCTTAAGCATTCATAAGAGGGGAAAGTCCCAGGGGGAAAAGCTATGGCCACTGGCACCTTTGATGCCTAGGTGTAAGCATAGGGTCCTGAATCTCTGGGGTGATGCCTTCGAGGCCCTGGATTCCCCCAAATCCAGTGTCTAAGACAAGGCATGGAGGGGTACTTTCCCTACATGGAGGGTCACTGGCTCAGAGTACAGCTCTATGGGGCGTCTTCAGGTGCCTATGCTCTCCCCTTTCCCCTCCCCTAACCAACCCTCTCCTGGCCCCTCTGACCCTCTCCCACCCTCAGAAGCACACACCCGAAGTCCCTTTCTATCCAGAATGAGTCACCAGCCACTTCCTCTTCTAATCAGTCAACCATCTGCTGGTTTGGGATTGAAGGAGTTTTTACTCTCACATCTCGTCATCCAAAATATCTAGATGCAGATAGAGGCAGAGATAAATTCCAGTCACTGCAGCTTGATGAATGACTCAGACTCAGAGATTTTCACCACACAGGCCACCACCAGACTTTGGCCATGGTCTTCTTCTATGCCTAAGCTTTGGAGTTGCCAGTGTAGGCTAGGGAGAGGAGGCTGAGATCAATTTCCCAATTAATACATCTGAGCATCAATATCGGCATTATACTCTTACCAACAAGGCCAGTGAGATACCACATGATAGTATGGTAGACGGAACCTGAAGAGTCCTACTCAGTCATTAGCAATCAGTTTAGTCCATCATCATGTTACATGACCACAATGTCTCCCAGAGCAAGGCCACTCTGGTTTGCAGGCTTCCATTTGACCTTGGCAGGTTTGCAAAGCAAGAGTGGTCCCAGCAATACATAGCCTCTCGCCCTACCAGGAATCTGGGATAAACGAGCTAAGATATAATACCATCTCTTGTTCTGAGTCCCTTTTTTTTTTTTTTTTAACATTTACTTATGTTTGAGAGACAGAGAGAGGCAGGGTATGAGCAGGGGAGGGGCAGAGAGAGAGGGAGACACAGAATCCGAAGCAGGCTCCAGGCTCTGAGCTGTCAGCACAGAGCCCGACGCAGGGCCTGAACCCACAAACCGTGGGATCATGACCTGAGCTGAAGTCAGACGCTCAACCGACTGAGCCACCCAGGCGCCCTGCTCTGAGTCCCTTTTAAAGCATTAATGTAATATTGGATCTACTTCATTGCCTACCCATTTATTCATTCCTTTACCCTCAACTACCATTCTTCTGTCTCTCCCTATTTGTACCCAAACTTCTCTATCCTTTTGATGGGCCGTAGGTCTGGTCTCTGTCCTGGTCTAGTTTGTTGGCAGAAATACTAGTCTAGCATATGCCTCCTTAATCCATCAGACATGGGCTCAAGATTCCCCAGACCACCCTCACTTTTGACCAGCTGGCTCCAAACCCTTTCATACAGAGATCCCTCTTTCCTTCCCCACTCCTTGAGGCATGCTGCCTGGCCATACCTGGATACCCTAAACCACAAAGTGTACAGTGGGATCCTTCCTTCCTTGTGGGCCCCTTGTCTGGGATTATGTGCTCAGGACTTTGCCTCCTATAAGCACAAATTCCTTATAGGAATTCACTGAGATGCCTGATAAATGCTCCCTTAACCCTTGAGGTTATATTTTCCATAAGATGCCCCAAAATATCCTTGCTCCATACAAATGGAAAAATGTGAAGCCAACATTACTCTTGGTTATTTTCAGTTGCACTTTAATGGAAAAATAAGTTATTCTTTACATTAGGCCTTAACCTACAGCTATTCCGATTACATTTCTGAGAAACAGAGGGTTTGTGTGTGTGTGTGTGTGTGTGTGTGTGTTTTCATAGGTCCATTTTGTGTTTCCTTTTCTTTATCCTTAGACTAATATGACTGCTATATACATTTTAGGTTTCCAAGTTGTTTATAAGAACTGAAACTTTTTCCAGGAAAAAACACAAAGGTCTTTATGACTCGGCCCCTGCACTACAGCTCTCCCTGCCCCCCCCCCCCCCCCCCCCCCCCCCCCCGCTCCCCGCCAACCTGTTCCTCTATTTACATTCCACAAGCTTCCTGTGTTCTCTTCCAGCTCCCCACCAGGCCTTCTGGCATCATGTTTGGGAACTCAAAGCCAGGGGAGAATGGACTCAGGTTTAAATTCTGATTCTGTCACATATGGGCCAGGTGACCTTGGGCAAGTTTGTCAGCTTCTGTTCCTCATCTGAAAAAATGCAGATAATAACTGTACCCACCTCATCACTGTGCACCATCACTTCGTATCCATTAGGATGGCTATTAGCAACAAATTTGAAAACAGCAAGACTTTGCAAGGACGTGGAGAAATTGAAACTTTTGTGCGTTGCTGGTGGGAATGTAAAATAATACAGCTTCCGTGAAACACAGTATGGCAGGTCTTCAAAAACATTAGAAATCGGTTGTCCACATTTTTGCAGGTAATGCCAGAAATGCCACACGATCCCGCAATTCCGCTTCTGGGTATAAACAAAGGGAACCGGAAGCACAGATTCGAATAGATATTTGCACATGTGTGTTCATGGCAACATCATTCACGATGACCAAGTGCTAGAAGCAACCCAGACAATCATTGTTGGATAAACACACAAACAAAGTGGGGCATAGACACACAACGGAATATTATTCACCTTAATAAAAGATCAAAATCCTAACATATGGCAACGTAGATGGACCTTGAAGATATGCAAAGTGAAATAAGCCAGTTACAATAGGGCAAATATTGTATGGTTACACTCGTATGAGGTCCTGGAGTAGTCGTGTTCATGGAGACAGAAAGTGGAATGGTGACTGCCAGGGGCTGGAGAGACACGATAGGGAGGGTTACTGTTTAATAGGTGCACAGTGCCAGGCTGGGAAGATTGATAAGTTCAGGAAACAGACAATGGGGCCAGCTGTACAATAACATGAATGTACTTAATGGCTGACCTGTACACTTAAAAATGGTTAAAATTATAAATTTTATAGTATATGGATTTTACTACGATAAAATTGTAAACTATAGTAGCCATCTCAGAAGGTCACTATAAAGACGTAAAGCTACAGAATATATTTGGCACGATGCTGGCATATCGCAGGTGCTCACAAAATGTCAACTCTTCCTTCTTCTTTCTGGAAAGCCCTTATATCACTATCAGAATAACTCCCACTCAAGTTCAGACATCCATGACTTTTAGAGGCCGTTTCAACTTTTATTGACTTTGCCATTTCATGCTGAGTTAGTGTCCATCTCGAGCTCCAACGCATATGCTTCCACGACTGCTCTGGCTCTTCTGTGGTTCATCCTTGATTTCTTTATCTGCTTTCCCCTCTAGATTCAGAGCTCCTTGAGGACAGTGTGTGCTGTTCCTTTCTTGTCATGGTACCTGTTTATCCCTCATACAAATAAGAGAATGATTGGGGGAGTTGACAATATTTAAAGAGACCATTGCTGCCCCACTCCTTTAAAATAGAGGCTTTAGGGGCGCCTGGGTGGCTTGGTCGGTTAAGCGTCCGACTTCGGCTCAGGTCATGATCTCACGGTCCGTGGGTTCGAGCCCCGCGTCAGGCTCTGTGCTGACAGCTCAGAGCCTGGAGCCTGTTTCAGATTCTGTGTCTCCCTCTCTCTGTGACCCTCCCCCATTCATGCTCTGTCTCTCTCTGTCTCAAAAATAAATAAACGTTAAAAAAAAATTAAAAAAAAAAATTCGAAAAAGAAAAAAAGAAAAAAAAAAAAAAAGAAGTAAAATAGAGGCTTTACTTAACAGAAGACCAGGGGGGAAGGGAAGAGGGAAAAAAAAGTTACAGAGAGGGAAGGAGGCAAACCATAAGAGACTCTTAAATACTGAGAACACACTGAGGGTTGATGTGGGACGGAGGGGAAAGTGGGTGATGGGCATTGAGGAGGGCACCTGTTGGGACGAGCACTGGGTGTTGTATGGAAACCAATTTGACAATAGACTTCATATTAAAAATACTACTAATAATAAATAAAATAAGATAAAATAGAGGCTTTATTAAGTGTGAGGACTTCTTTTTTGAAATCAAACTATTTCACAGATTCACTTCTGAACCACTAGTTAAATTTTTAATATTTGAGGGTGAATATTTTATCATGACCTGATACAATACAGTCTTATAAATAAGTACCTTTAAAACTGAACGGAGCCAACCCACAAAGTTTGGTGCGCATACAGATTTGAAAGGGCAGTGACTGCAGCTCCTGGCCTGCGGGGAGTGGGGGTGGGAGGGGGGCGGTCTGGGCACGCCTGCGGGCAACCATGCCTCTAAAGGATGTGGCATTTTTCGAGAGAGTTGGTGACTTTTAGAGTTTACGATTAAGCCCTAAAGACGAACTTAAAAAAAAGAATATGATAAAGTGTTTCTGGCTTATCCTAAATGTGGGCATAAGAAATGAAGCCCATGAGAGTTGCTGGAGTCTTTGTCGAAGGAAACATCGTTGGATTCAGGCAATCCCAGAGCTCAGGGTCAGGGGTTGGAAGGCTTATCTGTCAAGCTGGGATCTGCTGAGAAAAAGAAAGCAAACCCCCATGGGGCGCCTGGGTGGCCCAGTCTGTTGAGCATCCGACGTCGGCTCTGGTCATGATCTCGCGGTTCGTGGGTTTGAGCCCTGAGTCGGGCTCCATGCTGGTGGTGCAGAGCCTGCTTGGGATTCTCTGTTTCCCTCTCTCTCTGCACCCCGCCCCCCTGCCACTCACCTGCGTGCTCTCTCTCTCTCTCTCTGTCTCTCTCTCTAAATAAATGAACTTAAAAAAAATTTTTTTAAAGAAAGCAAAACACTTAGACTCTTATGAGCTCAAGTAAGTGCCCCCCTGGGAACGCAAATGGCCCTTTGGGAGATGGTCGATGCCGCAAAGAAAGTCTCTGTGGGAAAACTTGTCCACGTGTGCATTAATTTTCTCAGGCAGCAGCAACAAAGTGCCACAAACCGAATGGCTTTAACAACTGAAATGTATCATCTCAGGGTTCTGGAGGCGGAAGTACAAGACGGAGGTATGCGCAGGGGTGGTTGCTTCCGAGGGCGAGAGTGAGGATCTGTTCCAGGCGCACCCTCGCCTCTGGTGGTTTTCTGGCAATCTTTGCCATTCTTTGGCTTCTGCCACGCCGCCAGCCGCACTGCCTTCATCGTTACATGGTGTTTTCCCTGTGTCTTTACCCATTTTTCTCTTTTTGTAAGGACCCCAAGTCATACTGAATAAGAGGCCCGCCTGAATGACTTCTCCTTCTCCTCCTAATTACATCTGTGACGACCCTCTTTTTAAACAGTCACATTCTAGGTACTTGGGGGGTGAGGACTTCAACGTCTGAATTTTGGGGGTATACACTCAAACCGTTAACAACGTGTTGCTGGTTCAATAAACAAGAGTCCTCGGGAGACACTGCATTAGAGGTCCCTTGGGCATACATTCCTATCTCTTAGCAGCACCTGCTATCGCTTTTTTTATGAGATATCACATAATATTACTTTCCCAAGAATGATCTGGAAGAGCTGTAAGCATATGCAAAATAAGCATAGAGTAGATAATACATGTAGAATAGAATCAGGCTTCTCCAGCAATACAAATAGTCCCTGACAGACCAGCAGCATGTGAGCGGCAGAGAGGGGTGTGACGCAAGGACGTAGGAACTGTTTCCGCAAAGGGCAAGATAGTAAATATTTTAGGTTATGCAGGTTATAGTGATCTTTGTTACAATTACTCAACTCCGTTGCTGCAGCACCAAAGCGGCCATAAACGATCTGTAAACGAATGAAAACTTCCAATAAAGCTTTACTTGCAAAATCGGAGAGCCAAGCCAGATTTGGCCCATGAGCCTTTGGTCAAGACCATTGCTTCCCCAACTGAATCCTCTGCCTTTTTGCTATTATCCCTTGTTGTCATTCCCCACGTCAGGCCACGCCCTCTCCCACTTTCTCCCCCAGTCTAACCCTCAGGGTTTTTCTTCTCCTCCATGCAACTTATCACGAAGGGTCTTCTGTCCTCATGGTGAACCCCCCTTTCAGTGCAAACTTCCATTTCCTTTCATCCCTCCCCCATTATGCAGGCTCATCCCTATAAAAGCATTGATTCTCCATCCCAATTCTAGCAGAAACCGACTCAGGCTCCCCACCGGACGCCATGCCCACAGAAGAAATAACACCAGCCTCCCGCAGGGCGATTTGGTACTGGGCTCGGGCCATGCAGTGTCTACATAGCCATATGCACGCAGTATACGTGCAAAATCCTTTCGGATCATCCATCGTAATTTATGAACCTTGTTGGCGGCCTTTGTTCTGCTCTCACATGAGGCTCTGCCAAGTTTACAAATACTTCCTCTGAATGACAATAAATTAGGTCTCCCCAATCTCTCACTCGGTAGATAAAATCTCATTGAGGCAACACTAGCGCTAATCCTTAAAGTTAACTGTTTTCTTGCTTGTTCTTAACACTCCAACCAAATGGATTTTGGCATCCTCCTATTCATGGTTCATGGCAGCTCAACTCTAGAATTTTTGCCTCCCTGTGTCTTGAAAGTTGGAGGTCAACTCACTTGGATGCCTGCCTCTCACACTGCTCTCTTCTGTGAAGTCAAGACCACTGATAAAACCCAGACCGTTTACAGAGGGGCCTAACGGAGGTCATTTCTCTGGACACTTGGCTGTACCTTCTTCAACAGAAGATGAATTTACCAGATGCAACTTTTTCTCATGGAAGACACGATTGCTCTTTGTTTTGACGAGCCCTGAAGAACTTTTATATAAGGGACGTGTTAACAGTATATCATCTCCTATTTGCTATTTCTCTGACTTCTTCCCTCTTTATTCTCTTCTGTAACCTACCAATTGCTTAATACAGTCTCAGGTACACAGGGGACAATTTTTCAATGTGTCTGCCTGTCATCACTGCTTGTCACCAACCCATTTTTTCTTCTAAACCTAGGCAGCTACCCGATACTCACTCAACCGCTTCGTAAATTTTGAGAAACTGGTCATTCTGGGCTAGAATTATCTTAATAATTTTATGTTGTTGCTTGAATTGATAAGTGCCTAAGCAATCATTGTTTTTAATGGAGGGAAATGACCATGCAGTTAACAGGCTTACAATAAGATGTGCGGTGAGGGAGAATCACCTTTGAATTCTATTTTTTTCCCTATTCATTTTCAAATATGTGTAGAGAGAAAAAATAGGGGGATACAAAGGATAAATAGGAAAGAATAAGCAAGAAAGGATTCAGGGGAAAGACACAGGTGCCCAAGCAGGCCCCGTGAAGACAAGCAATCTTTTTGTTCCATTTTCATTTTTCTTTCTCTTTTGTCACTCCTTTGTGTCTGTTTCCTCTTTCTCTCTTTCTCCTTCTTTTCATTCTCCCCTAATTTCAAATAAGTTAGGAAATGGAAGTGAATGGTTATGCTTTCTTTTCCAAAGATTATTCTAACCACTGGAATAACACCGACTTGTGATCTTTATCTTGAGGTTTGTACAATTCAATTACTAATAAATAAGTATTTGAGATACTTATTTGAGAATAGGATCTAGTTCTTGGATCCTTAGCCTGCTGATTCCATGTACCTTAAGAGGTATAATACTAGGGGTGCTGGGTCGCTCAGTTGGCTGAGCGTCTGACTCTTGATTTTGGCATAGCTCATGATCTCAGGGTCATGGGATGGAGCCCTGTGTCGTGGGATCCCAAGCCCTGCTCGGGATTTTCTCTCTCTCTCTCTCTTTCTCTCTCTCTCTTTTGCTCTGTCCCCTCCCCATTCATGCTCTCTGTCTCTCAAATTTAAAAAAAAGGTATAGGTCTAAATGGAAAATAAAAAGGTCTTCATTGTCAGAACAGAAGAAAGCAACGATGATTTAGATTATTTTGTTTCTTCCCTTTTTTTCCTCCCTCTCTCCCTTTCTCTGGTTACTCATACTCAGCTGTGTCACTCTGGTGACCAATGAGCAAGGTGCTCCCTTTGGGTGCCTCCTGGGGGAAATAACTTGTTGAAGTCACCTGTGACTTTCATTGCAACGGGGCTCAGGGCAGGGCCTTGTATACAGCATGCTGTTCTCCCCATGAAGAGTGTTGATGGACTGAGACACCAGATGGCTGACAGCCTGGCCCCAGCAAATGTGTAGGAAAGATGCCCCCAGCCATGCCCACCGTCAGGTGCATGGACTTTGCACTTCAGAAGCTCTGGATTCAAACCCTGCCTCCAGCCGTTGAACCTAATGATCGAGAGCGCTTGGGCTTCTTGCTTCACATATCTGATTCCCAGTGTTAATGTGGCCTCTCTCTCGGGCTTCCTGTAAGCATCCATGAGATAATACCTATATGTAAGGCACCTAGCACAGCACAGGGTACATGAGAAAGAGTAAAGGGAATGGAGGGAGGGAAGAAGAGGACAAAGGGCAGCATCTAGGAGTCAATTTGGGGGCTGTATGGGGGAAATGATCCAAACCCGGCGCCACATATAAAGGCACCAGAGGGAAAGTTGGGATTCGGTGCTTGAGCGAGGGTTGTTTCCGAACTTGCTAACTACACAGCGCCATCTAGGGGCCGAGCACGCTCTGAGCAAATGGTCCTGGCAAGGTCCTCTGACCCAACGGAATCCCCTGGTGCCTTTTAGCCCTTTCTCCCGCCCGCCCCCCACCCCGCCTGCCTCTCTCGGCCTCTCTCTTCTCTCCCACCCATGTCCTTTCCCACCCCTCCCTGTTTTCTTCCTCTATCTCCTCTTCCTGGTACACTGTTTTTCACAGTGGGGTCCTCAGGGCTTTGGACAAGATGATGAATCTGTGGGAAGACGGGTAATGACCATTCCCAAACTTCTCTCATCCCTCCTCCTGTGCTCCATGCCCTTCACCCCTCTGGATGGCACCGGAAGCTCCTGATCGTGTTGCCATGCTGTTCCGGAGGCTGTGACGAGAGGCCACGGTGGTGCCATGGACAGCAGGGTTTTTGGCTTCTACCACTGCAGGCATAAGGCTGACGCTTCACATCCGCGTCCCTTGGGCCTGCTTTCTCCAGGGCGAATCCCACTAGGATTTTTTTCTTGTTCTCTAAAAAGAGCAAGGACTCTGCCCAAAGAGCTTGCAGGCTGAAGGCAACAGAGTTTTCACTAACGATGAAAAAAAGAAAAAAAAAAAAAACACAACATTCAAAAAGTGAAAGACTATTTTGGCCAACATTCAAAAAGTGAAAGACTATTTGCATATTATAAGACGTGCCAATTTCTATTCCTCATTCTAGAAGGCATGATTTAAAAACAATGCTGAATTATTTTTTTTTCAAAATACATTTATAAAGAGATTTTGGATCCAGTTCAGCATTCTCTCCACACCTCCTTAAATCTCTCTCATTCTTCTTAAGAGCTAAGATTTGCTTTCAAATCCCAACAAGTTGTGCTGGAAATAGCATCAGGTTTGTTCAATGTAAAGCGTTTTTGAAAGCTCAATAGGAACATTGTAACATGATAATGAATTTCCTGAAATGTCATTAGAATTCATCACTGCCACAAACATACCTGTTCTTGTGTTTCCCAGCTAATTACAAATGCCGACTTGAGCCTGGAGTGGGGAAGAACATTGAATATAAACTAATTGTGGAGTTTCTTTTCCTACAACCAAATGTTATTAAGTGCACACTTCTGCTCCGTTGTGGCCATTAGTAAACTAAAATTTGTTTGGATTTTGCAAATTGTCTAGCTCACATAAGGAAGTTTGATTTAGCAAATCCTTTAAAATTCCAACAGCTCTGATTAAGGCAAAAATGCATGAGGCAATGATCACCTGTGTAGACTGAAGACTAAATAGAAATATGATACATATATTTCTTTCTTATTTTTCTCTTGCTGGTGATCATCTATTACACGTGCAATAAAACTACTCACCCATGTGATTTCTCTATCCAAAGCACCTTCTCCTTCCAATGTCCGACTAGAAAATACCTAATCATTTTTCATATCTCAGCCAAATACCACTACTAGGTAAAACCATCTCTTAATTCTGTGGAGCAGCCTTATGGAGCTCCTTCTCAGCATGCCCAGATAACTTAGGTATATTTAATTTCATTAAGGCAATGACATTATTATATGATAGTTTTTGGTATTAATGCCAATCTTCTCCCCGGTGGCAACTTCCTTTGTCCTCAGTGCAGTAATAGCTACCACGCTGCACCAGTCTTCTGAGACCTTGGCATATATTATTAATTCATTTAACCCTTAGGGTAGTTTCTTGAAAGGGGATCCATGGAACCCTAGCAAGGTTGCTACAGGTTTCATACTGTATCTTGCCCACCTGTGTGTAAGTAAAGAAATAGGCAGACAGGGGCGCCTGGGTGGCTCAGTCGGTTAAGCGTCCGACTTCGGCTCAGGTCATGATTTCACGGTCCATGAGTTCGAGCCCCGCGTCGGGCTCTGTGCTGACAGCTCAGAGCCTGGAGCCCGCTTCAGATTCTGTGTCTCCCTCTCTCTCTGCCCCTCCCCCATTCATGCTCTGTCTCTCTCTGTCTCAAAAATAAATAAACGTTAAAAAAAAAAAAAAAAAAGAAATAGGCAGACAAAATTTGACCCCAGCTGTGGGTGCTACAGTGGCCCATGAACCTACTGGGTTCTGCCTCTCCTGGTATAGTCCAGAAGCCCCTGGAAAACACTGTGTCAGACAATCACCCGTGGATGAGAAAACCTATGTGGAAGTTCTGGTTTCCAGAGGAAAAGTTCCAGCACTCTGTTGGTGTAGACAGATGATAGATAGATAGATAGATAGATAGATAGATAGATTTGGGCACATTGGAGTGGAGAAGAGCAAAGTATGACTTTACCCTCACTACTCTTCCCCCATGGTGGCACAGCTTAGGAGCAGGAGAGACCCTCTCAGCCTGTGATCGATCCTGTGGGGAAAAGGAGAGTACATGGGCACCCAGCTTCCCCAGCTGTGCATACACTGCCAAAGGGGGTCATTTCTCTATCACCCCACCCAGGTACTGAATTGTGAGCTATGTGAGTAGGAAGCAGGAAGAGGCAGAGAGAGCAGCAGATGGGACTCTCTGGGGACATTAAAGGGACACAGCTCCTGCTAGCTACAAATGGACTACATCAACAGGCCCACCACCACCTGCTGAGAATGTCCCACTGCAATCCCCCCCACTCTGGCCCAGTGGCCCCCAGCACTCAGCATGCCTCACCCACACATTCGCTCAGCCTGTAACAGGCTCTCTGTGTATGCTCCCCACACAGACAGATATATAGGGAGCACACACAGAAAGCTGGCCCAAATCTGCAGACCAGGGAGAGACCACAACTCTGAGCCTCAGTGCCATCTTTGGGAAGACAAAAGATAGACCATTAGCCCTCAGCCTCGTGTGTTGCAGAATTCATAGAAGGCATAGAAGCCTAATAATTCTGAAATAAAGAGGAGCAAGAAGCCTGGAGGAGGTGTATCCATAGAAGGTATGAGACAGCCTCAAGATCCCTAGTAGGGCTGAAGAAAGATATACCTCTCCCAAAGGCAGTTAGTATAGACTGGAGGAGGCTATGCTACTTCAAATGTGGAAACAGCAACACAACACTCCAAGGAACATGAAAAGTCAGGGTAAAATGACACCGAAGGATCACAATGATCTTCCATTAACTGAACCTAAAGACATGGAAATCAAGATTTCTCTGATAAAGAATTCAAAATAGCTGCTTTAAGGAAACTCAATGAGCTACAAGGAAATACAGTAAGATAGTTCATCGACATAGGAAAACAATCCACAAACCAAATGAGAAGTTTAACAATGAGACAGAAATCATAAAAAAGAACCTCACAAAAATCCTGGAGCCAAAGAATACAATGAAAGAAACAACTAAACAAACAAAATCAACAGTGTCACCAGCAAGAACGGATCAAGCAGAAGAAAGAATATGTGAGATAGAAGACCAAAACCTTGGAACTATCCAGAGAACAAAGAAAACATAATGAAAAAGAGCAAAGAAAGCCTATGTGACCTATGGAATACCATCAAGAAGACCAATTTGCAAATTATTGCCATTCCAGAAAGAGAAGAGCATGAGAAGGGGGCAGAAAGCTTATTTAAAGAAATGGTGGCTGGAAGTTTCCCAAATCTGAAGAGATTTGGATGTTCAAGTTCATGAAACTCATGGGTCACCGAACAAACTCAACTTAAAGAGATTCTCTCCAAGACACATTATTTAAAACCTCAAAATTCAAAGACAGACTCTTAAAAAGCAGCAAGAGAGAGAGAAAAAAAGCTTATAATTTACAAGGGAACTCCCATAAGGCTATCTGTGGATTTCTCAGCAGAATCCTGGCAGCCCAGGAGAGAGTGGGATGATAGATTCAGAGTGCTGAAAGAAAAAATCTGGCAATCAAGAATACTTGACTCAGTAAAGCTGTCCTTCAGAAATGAAGGGAGAGAAGGCTTTCCAGACAAACAAAAGCTGAGGAAATCAACACTAGATCTGCCTTACAAGAAATGCTGAAAGGATTTTTTCAAATTCAAATGAAACCACACTAATTAGTAACATGAACACATTTGAAAATATTCAACACATTAGTAAAGTTAAACATATAGTCAAATTCAGAAAATTCTAAAACTGCAATATAGAGGAGTGTTAAGTACTTAACTCTAGTGTAAAACTTAAAGGAAAAGAGTATTAAAAATAAGTACAGCTACAATAATTGTTAAGGAATACACAATATAGAGAGGTAAGTTGTGATATCACAAACATAAGAGGGGGGCACGTAAAAGAGTAGGTTTTTTTTTATATGTGGTCGCAGTTAAGTTCATATCAACATAAAATAGGCTGTTATATCTGTAAGATGTTTTATGTAAGCCTCATGGTAACCACAAAGCAAAACGCTGCTGAAGATTTGCAAAAAATAAAGAGAAGGGAATCAAAGCATACCACTACAGAAAATCATCAGTTCACACAGGAAGGCAGCAAGAAAGGGAGAAAGGAACAAGAGAGCTACAAAACATCCAGAAAACATTTGATAAGAAAGCATTAGTAAGGTCTTAATATCAATAACTACTCTAACTGTAGATTAACTGAATTCTCCAATCTAAATGCACAGAGTGGCTGGATGATTAAAAAAAAACAAAAAAACAAGATGCAACTATATGTTGTCTACACCAGACTCACTGCAGCTTTAAAGACACACATAGACTAAAAGTGAGGGATGGAATAAGATATTCTTTTTTTTTTTTTAATTTTTTTAACGTTTATTTATTTTTGAGACAGAGAGAGACAGAGCATGAACAGGGGAGGGGCAGAGAGAGAGGGAGACACAGAATCCGAAACAGGCTCCAGGCTCTGGGCTGTCAGCACAGAGCCCGACGCGGGGCTCGAACCCACGGACCGTGAGATCATGACCTGAGCCGAAGTCGGACGCTTAACCGACCAAGCCACCCAGGCGCCCCTGGAATAAGATATTCTACGCAAGTGGAAGCCAAAAGAGAGCAGGGTTAGCTATACTTATATCAGACGAAATAGACTTTAAGACAAAAAAGTAACAGAGATTAAACAAAAGGTCATCATATAATGATCAAGGAGTCATTTCACCAAGAACATATAACAATTAGAATATATATGCACTTAGTATCAGAGCACCTGATCTGAAGAGACAGTAATAGCAGGGAAGGAAAATTTTTCCCTCCACTCATAATAGTTCTTAGCTTTTCTCCACTCATCTTAGGCTGGACTCTGTATAAAAGGTTAACAAGAGAAAATCAGACAAATTTATTAATATGTGTATCACACATGTAACATATGAGGGTAACCAGAGATGGTAACTCAAAGAAGTAGCTTAGAATTCAAGTTTATAGACTATCCTCAAAAGAACAATAAATGTGTAGAGAAATGATAGGACAAGGAAAGAGGTTTTTGGATTTCCAAGGGCGGCAAACTGTGGGAAGGTAAATATCTAGGTATTTAATGGTAGATAAAGGCTAGTTAGTAAAGTTTGTTATGTAGATCCCTCTGGTGCTTTCTTTAGGCTGATAAATTGTCCTTGGTGATTAGCTCTTTTCCTTCCTGGTAAAGAGGGGAGAAGGGACACCTTTGAAAACTTATGTCCTGCTTTTAGGCAAATAGAGGAAGGACAGAGAGGTTTTTTTGTATCTATGTCTCAATTACCTTCGGCTCAAAATAATCCTTATGCCAAAGTGGCATATTTTGGGGTAACATGTTCTGGTTTCTTTCACTGCCAATAGCATAACTGCTTCTTTGAGCACTGACTGTCACATACCATTATGATCACCCAGAGAGATAGAAAAGGCTCTAAGATCATCCCACTTTTGCAGACAAAAGAGCTAATCTCCTGAGCACGTGTAGGCAATGCCTGAGCAAGTCAGAACTACTTGGGAGGTTGTGAACGGAGTTTGTCTTCCCGAAAAGCAGGAAGCAACAGGACCAGAGAAACACCGATCGTCAATGTTAATGTTGCACCTGAGCTAGTGGACCTGACTGTGTGAATGATGTGAGCAGGGTTGTAGCACCCCATACAGTTCAGGTTTCAGGTGTCTCTCCAAAGATGGAAAACACACAAAGCTTTTGTTTACCTTACAGAATACTGGACCACGTCCTGGGGACACACCGTGTAAGTGTCGGTTGCTTTCATGTAGCTCCTGCATCATATGCACGGACATATTTCACCTAAGTAAGCCTACTGTGTCTGCAGCACCACATTTGATGATTTGAAGGAGACCCTGCAGGCCCCCCTCCTGTCTGAAGAACGTGCTTCCCAATCAACACGTTGCCAACCCAAGCTTCCTTGCCTGAGCCTCACTCCTCAGTCTGTGCCTTTCTCAGTCCTTGGGTCTGAGCCTGTGTGTCTCCACTTCCTCTGTCCTGTCTCATTTTCATCTCCTTGCTTCTGCTCTTTTGTTTGAGTAAGCAAATAAGCCCAGAAAGTAATGTTTAAGAGGCAAAAATTCTAAAAACAACCAAACAAAACTCCAGCTGCTGCAGTTTAAAGCTCATTAATGCTTCAGGGGAAGATTGCTGAGTGTAAAATGTATGTTGGTAACATTATTGGAGGGGAATTTGGTGATATCTATCAACATTTAAAATTTGTACACCCTGGGGCGCCTGGGTGGCTCAGTTGAGCAGCCGACTTCAGCTCAGGTCGTGATCTCATGGTTTGTGAGTTCGAGCCCCGCGTTGGGCTCTGTGCTGACAGCTCAGAGCCTGGAGCCTGCTTCGGATTCTGTGTCTGTCTCTCCCTCTGCCCCTCCCCCGCTCATGTTCTGTCTCTGTCTCAGAAATAAATAAATACTAAAAAATTTTTTTTTAATTTGTACACCCTTTGATGTCACAATTCCACTTGGGAGATTTATTCTGTAGATAAACCTGCACGAACGCGTATGGCTGTGTACAAAGACACGTCATCGTACCAACTTTACAAAAAATGTTGAAAGCAGCACTGGCGGAATGGCAAGTCAGCAACAACCTAAATGCCCATCAACAGGGCCTGTTAAAATAAATTAAAACACATTCATATATTAGCTTACCACATAACCATGAAAATGAGGAGGTAAATCTGTATCTACTGATTTAGAAAGATAACTAAGATATATTGAGGATTTTTTTTTAAATCAAGTTACAGAAGAATATCGTATATTCCTTTTGAGGTAAAAAAATTAAGGGTGTGTGTGTGCGTGTGTGTGTGTGTGTGTGCACGCTCATGTGCATATACCAACATTTATTCAATGAACTCAAGAATTGTTCATAGCTGTTGTCTCCGGGAGTCAGACTGTAGGGTTGGGGATGATGGGGGTGAAGACTTATTTTTCAACTTATACTCACCTGTGCTATTAGAAAATCTCCTCCCCTATGGGCATAATTTACATGTATAATTAAAAACACATGTACATACAAAATATATAATTAATTCAGCAAAGTTGTGTAAATCATCTTCCATACCCCAACCCATTGGTGTCCATCAGCATGCTTAGCTACTCATAGTCAATCCACTGTTGGCAGTTTGAGCAGGAGGGATTTATTACGAGACCCCAGATGACTCTCAGAATTGTTGAGAGGGCTGCAGCATTGGGTTCCACATAGACTTCCAAGAAGGACACCTGGTGCCACCGAATTGTTACAGGAGACCCACAGCCACCACTGTCCCAGGCCAGTGTTAAGCCCTATGCCTAATCTCATGGAATTCATTCCAACCCGACTCTTGTTCCAAGCCGGACAACTCTGACTTCTGGGACCTACATCACATGTCTGTCCTCTAGCAAAAAAGAAGCTAAGAAATATGAGAAATCAACAAAAGGTCTTCCTTGGGGAGACCGAATTCACAATATGGGAAATACCAGAATCTGGAGAGGTGCTATTTAAAAGATAGGGACAGTTTTTAGGGTGCCTGGGTGGCTCAGTCAGTTAAGTGTCCGACTGTTGATTTCAGTTCAGGTCGTGATCTCGTGGTTGGTGAGATCGAACCCCACGTGGGGCTCTGAGCTGACAGTGCAGAGCCCTCTGGGGATTCTCTCTCTCCCTCTCTCTCTCTGCCCCTCCCCTGCTATCTCTGTCTTTCTCAAAATAAATAAATTAAAATTTAAATTAAAAAGTAAATGATAGGGACAGTGGTGGATGACCCACGTCTGTGACACCATTCTTTAGGCTACCTCCACTGGGATCCAAGTCAATTAAACATATTTTATCAAAGGAAAAAACTTATTCTAAAATTGTGCTGTGTCAGATTGGAAGGGAATGATAGCAGTGAACGGGAAAATCTCTTGGTTGGTCATTTACCAATTAAGTGTAGGAAGACCTGACAGAAATAACCAGGATTTCAAAGACTGCCAAATCCAAGTAAATCTTGGATTTAGATGGTTTTCTCTGAATTCTTGAATAGTAATAACAGGTACCATTCAATTAATGTTCATTGTATTTTAGGCACCATACCAGGGTCTTCATACAGAAGAAGGAAAGAAAAATTATTGTGAAAAATGTTGTGGCCTCCAACCTTACACCTTACCGTATCATTCAGGGTTTAGCCTGAGAAATAGAACCAACCACAGGTATATATTGAGAGGTTTATTACAAGAAATTGGCTCACACAATTGTCAGGGCTGGCGAGGCAAGTCTAAAATCCAGAAGACAGGCCATTGGGAAGGGCAGCCTGGAACTCTTGGGCATGTGCCAAAGCTGCTGTACATGGGTGGGCGGGATTTCATCTTCAGACAAGCTTCAGTTCTGCTCTTAAACCTTTCAAATGATTGAGTCATAGCCACCTAGATTAGCGATAGGATTATCTCCCCTGCAATATCAGCTGATTATGGACTTTAATCACATCTACAAAATACCTTCACAACAACACCTACCTTAGTGTTTGAATAACTGGGAATTATAGCCAAGATAAATGCATGCCTGCTGCCAACCATTCAGCAAAAGACAGGGAACATTTTATTTTGCAAAGATTGTTAATGGGTTTTTTTTAGCTATGCAAAGCATGCCGTTTGGTGCTAAGCTAGAATGGGAATCACTGGGAGAAGAAAGCTTTGTATTCATTTAATTCATTCAATTCATTCATTCATCCAATGAGTAGTTAGTGAATGCCTTATTGCACATTTTCCTTCTTGGTGCTTGGCATATATCCAGGAAATAAAAGAGACCAACATTCCTGTCCCCATGGAATTTATATTCTTCGTATAATAGAGGACTGGCGGTTTGGAACTTTCTTTTGGCAGTTGGAAGGGATTGAAATTTAGGGGCCTGACGTCCGAGAAAAGAATGAAGGAAGACAGATTCGGGGAGAGGATGGGCTCCAAAACAGCAGCAGGTTGGGATCAAGGAAACGCTGACCCGTGAGAAATCCTTTTGTGCTGCTCACAGATGGCTGTTAAAAGACAGTGATATCCAGTTTCCTGCTCTGTTGTATTTCCTAGAGAAAGATGATCATCAGAGCTTCTGTTAAAGTTAGTGACATACCCCGCCTTGGATTAGTGAAGCTCATTCATGGAGCAAACCGGTGCAGAGTAAGGCGGTAGCCACGGGGAGCAAGAGAGCTGGCAAGAGAACCAGAACCTGTAGGGTATATATGTATATATTTACTTGTTTGTTTCAAGGAGTTGGCATATGTGATTATGAGAATGCAACAGTTTGCTCCTGGGCGAATCACAGATAGAAACTACAGTAGGTGGGCTTCTCACACAAAACTTTCTTTGCAGCCAATAAGATCACCAGGGAAAACTTCCAAAGCCATGATTCCTCGAGCAAGGGTAAATGAGTTCCTCTTATTTAGGGTTAGGATTTAGATAGGGAAACTGAAGGGACCCCATGAAAACCAGCTTTGTTCACTCCTTTCCCTGCCTCTGTTCTTGCTAGGACCTGTACCCCCACCTTACACATGCCTTGTAGAACGGATAGCGTATGTCCTCCTTGCCAAGGTCAAGGCTTTAATGAACTCTTTGGAGTCTTCTAGCACAATAAGTAACATCTGAGGAGTGACCACACTCAGCAAGATCCCTGGCTCCTGGCATAAGCGACACATGGAAGTCACCCAAACACTCCTCTTTGTGTCCGGATTGCTGAGAAGACACATGTGCCAGACCGCCATCCTCAATAAAAACCCCGGGTCCCAAGCAAAGATGAGACTCACGCTCCTTTCCTTTCTGAGTCTCCCAGACACTCTGTCCATATCTCCACTCTCTCTATATCTTTAATAAACTGCTGTCACTTCCTCTCAGCTTGTACTTGATTTCTATCCTACACAAAGCAAAGGACCCTCTTGGTTGGTCCTGCAGGACCCTCTCTGGGTCTTTGGACCCGGGCCACTTGCATCATGATGAATTTTAGAAAGGGGGCCTTGTTACGGTATATAGAGGTAGGTCTAAGGTCACATATGCACCTTAAAGAAACATGCCTAGTAGACATACATTGTATGATAGGAAGAGATAGGATTCAGTAGGCAGAGAAGGAAAGGTTAGGACCCGAGGTCCCTGAAGGGGCAAAAACACATATTTTGGAACAATGCTGGGAGTGTCTGACCACAGCAAACCTTGCGGTTAAGGTTCCTCTTAAGAATGTAAAAGACCCCACCTACTCCCCATCAGGTTTCCCTCAGGAATTTGACAAAAGACCTAACTAAAAATAAGTAGACCATAAACTGTATGACCCACAAGGAATGATGTGGCCACAGACCACCCCTTATACAATGGAAACGAGCCAATCAAGAATGGACAAGCCAACACCTAGAGTTATCAAGCCAATAAGGGTAGGACCTGAGAAGGATCACAGGGGAAGGGAAGGAGGGGTGACCAGAACCTTATAAACCAAAGACTCTTGCCTATTGTCACAGGCATTCACTTTCGAATGTCCCCTCTCTGTAAAGAGAGCTTTCCTCCTAGTCTTACTTTCTGATCTTCTACTCTAATAAACTTTTGCCTGTTGCTCATTTTGTGTCCACCTCTTCATTCTTTGAAGCTGTGAGACAACAACGAATCCCTCCTGGGTATTCTGGTAAAAAAAAGTCCTCCAACAATTGTATGTTCTGTAAATGAGGCTTGCGTTCCTCCTTGGACAGAGATTTTCGTATGACAATGAGGTAAAGATGACTGTCAGTCACTCCATGGGTCTCTCCAGGGTCCATTTGCGCAGGTGTGAATTGGGGGTTAAGGTAAAACTGGTCTGGGTGGTCTAGGCCACTGGAGCTCTTTCTCCGGGCAGTCATTATTGCTTGAGGGCAGTTTTGGTTTCTTTCTTGAAATGTGATGCCCCTCGGGTCTTTGCCCGAGTCAAGAGAGGAGCTGGGAAGAGGAGCTTAAGGAAAAACGTGGGACAAAGATCAGAGGAGCTTAAGGGAAAGTGTGGGACAAAGATCAATGGGTACAAGCAGATGAGCTGGAAAGGCCAGGTTTTGGGGTTCAGCCGGTGACAGGGGCTGACAAGTCCAAAACAGGCTGAGCAGACCAGCGAACTGGGAACTCTCGGGATGGAGCTAAAGCTGCAGTTTTGAAGCAGAATTTCTTGCTCTTAAGGCTTTCAACTGATTGGATCAGGCCCAACCATATTATCCAGTTAATTCCCTTCACAGAAAGTCAATTGACTGTAGATGCCAACCACATCTAGAAAACACCTTCATAGCAACACCTAGGTTCACATTTGATTGAATGACAGAGCACCATCACCTGGCCACGTTTGCATATAAAGCGCACCATCACAGGCAGGAAATCAAAGCGACCAGAAGAATCCAAGGGCCCGGGAATCCTAGGGCAATTGAGAATGGACCTGGACTCTTGTGGAAGCTAGAGACAGCTTGTTGGTCTGTTAAAGCATTAAGGGGGGAAGAACCAACAACTTGGAAATGAACAAGATGACTGCGATGTCCTGAGAGTGTCCTCCTGGAGCACCACGGAGCAGCAGCCCCACCCAAGCATTATCTCGTTCTCTGGAGGCATGTGAGTGACTCATCATTTCCTATGCATTAGGAGATTGTACAACTCTGGAAGGGTGGGTGTTAACTTGTTGAGAATGTGTCTCATTTTTTTTGCCCAGGCTTTTCCTCATTACATTTTATTGTCTCTCTCACAACTACTCACCTCCCTGGACTTTTGTGTCTAATATGAACCCCACGTCACTTACATCATATAAGGGGTTCCAGAAGACACTGCCTCAAAATGTGCCTCTCTGACGTATGGATTACTCTGAGCTGGAGGCCACTGAGAGCCAGCAGGTGCAGGAAAAGCTGTAAAAAGAGGGCGCAAGTTTTCGTTTTGTAAAGGAGAGCTGCGTTTATAAAGGAAGTTTCAATTTTTCTGAAGGTGTCTCCCTATCAGATGAGGACGAAGTAGTAAATGACTTCACTGAAAGACCTTTTTTTTACCATACCTCCCCTGCCCCTTCCCATAACTTGCCTCCCACTTCACTCACTTAACTGTCCTGAACCCCAAACCCCTTTTCCTTTGTTTTATCCTACGATGATAAATAAACCCAAGTTCTAACCACCCCTCTGAGTTACACATCTCTGTGTACTCCCATAGGCCACGCCCTGCACATGCTAATGAACTTCTGGGTTTATCTTGTTGATCTGTCTTTGGTCAATCTCATTTACAGGGACTCGGCTGCATAATCTCAACTGAGTAGACAGAAAAAAAAATCCTTTGTCCTCTACACACAGAAATGAAAATGATTGCCACCTCGAGGAAAGATAATCCCTGAAGTTTACAGGGATTCATTAGCCAGTTGTCACTAATTTAGCAATCTTCTTCAAGTAGTCTTTCCTTCAGTGGCTATAAAAAGTCCTGTCTCTACTTTACTCCTTTGAAGAAGCTTTACCGTTGTGGTACTTCCCTCATCAATGTGTTCATTGGTCTTTCACATGTGCACATTCTAAATTATTTAATGTTTGTTTATTATTTTGAGAGAGAGAGATAGAGCACGAGTGGGGAAAGGGCAGAGAGAGAGAGAGGGAGACACAGAATCCAAAGCAGGCTCCAGGCTCTGAGCTGTCAGCACAGAGACCGACACGGGGCTCAAACTCACAAACCGCGAGATCATGACCTGAGCCGAAGTCGGACGCTCAACTGGCTGAGCCACCCAGCGGCCCCCGTGTGTGCACATTGTATATCTGGAGGAGAGTCTGAATATCTTGAGGGTATTTGGGGGATACTTCATCTTATATAATTTTCACAGAAACCCAGAAGTTTAATGTTATTATTGCTATTTTAATAGATGAAACAAGAGCGATTCTCCAAGGTTGAAACTTTGCCCAGTACTGCGTAATAATACGTGGCAGAGTTGGGGTCTCCATTTTATTCTTCATGATGCTGTGTTATCCACCGCTGAAAGGCAAGTGGAAGGGATTCCAGAACTCTGGGTCTTTACACTGCCTAAATCCCGTCTGTAAGATCCTTGGTAAGTAGTCGCTCCTTTCCATCCAACGGGACTGTAGTAATTCACTTTGCTATGCTTTCTTTTCTTTTCTGGCCCGTCCTCAGTGTTGTCACTCGTTCCTCAAAACGTCCCAGACTTCACATCCTAGACCCTGGACCTTCATCAGTTAGTGACTGTCGTTCTTCAGGAGTGGCAATCTTGAATTGCACATCATGATACACACACATCGTAGTAATCGGGGTGGTAAAGGAAACGTGGAGAACTATCAATCATCTTCCTTGTTACATAGAAAATATCCTTGTATTATTCAGCCTAAGACCGCATAAGCCTTCTTGGGAGTCTCCATAACTGATAGTGGATATTAATTTTGTATGCAAACAAAACACTCCTATGCTTTTTCTGATTATTTGAATTTTTTCATATTATTTATTTCACTACTTCTTATTTTCTCGTGTGGTTTGTTTGTTTGTTTGGCTGAGATGAAACAGAAATACGTGGCCCAGATCTCAGAAATCCACGAGAGGAGGGGAGCGGCTCGAAGCAGTGTCTGTATTTATTTTAATTTAAAGAAAAAAGAGTATCTTCTTCTGCAGAGGAGCTAGGCTGAGGTGGCCAGCTGCAGGAGTTCCTAGAGGACAAAAGATATGGAAAAAAACAGACACTGACATTGGAGGGACATAGTCTAGGACATATATTAATGCAGACAAGAGCCGTTTGAAACTTTCCAACTGAATTTCTGCACCTTCCAAATAAAATATTGCAATGGCACAAGAAATAAACCTGTATTTTTGAAAACAAACAAAACCGAATTTTGAAAAGAAGTCATCTGTGTTTGGTTTCAAGAGGAATTGAATTGCATGGGGAGCTACTTGCTGTGACAGCTGGAGGCGAATGATTGTAGGAGGACATGTAAATGTGACAGCATCATCTTTTTATACCAAGTACAGCCTGGAGCATCGAGCTGAGTCTATTAGACATCTTCTGGCTGCAGATGACAGAAACCTGTTCAAATGGGTCCGGTAGACAGAAGTTTCGTGAACCCGCAGGTAGGGCCCAGGGTGGCCCCTGACGTTCTCTCAGATTCTGGAGTCTCTCTCCCGCTGAGAATGGCTCCTTCTGCACTGTGGGTGGCACGATCAACCCACAGGCTCACATCCCTACCCCCAGAGAACTGAGACCCTCATGCCAATCCAGGGAAGGGCTCTCATTGGCTCCTCTTAGGCTCAGTTCCTATCTATCTCTGAACCACCCGTTTGTGGCCGGGGAAAGAGGGATCAAACAATTGGCCTGGCTCAGGTTACATGGTGACCTCTGAAACAACCAGTCTGGCCAGTGGGGTGGGATCTAAAAGAAAATGGCAGATTCTGTTCTTTTCTGGGGAGAACGAGTGTGTCCAGAACAAGGTAGGGAGCTGTTCTCTTGGGCATTCTGAATCACAGATATTCACTGGGCAGGGGCAGTCAGTAGTCTGGAATATCATTTTTTTACTCATTAAAGAACACCAAATTCTTTTTATTTCAGAGTGAAAGCACTATTTATTTCAAACAATTATTCCGTGTATTCTGTATGTCTAGTGAAGAGGTGTTAGCATATAGTCTTCAAGCACCTGTAGGAATAGAAAGGACTCATTGCTGGTTAGGAACATATCTACCTTTCACACCTCCAAGAGCTCTTGCTTCTTGGCAACCTCTGATTAAATTCAAGGTGATTGGACTGTCATATACATTAATCATACTCGGAGAGACTCATTTCCCCAACCCCCCCACTCCATTCCTTTGATCATGTACTTTCATTCACTCAACAAATATTTAATGAGTGCCTGTTGTGTTCCAGTTGTCTAGATACAGGAAGATATATGGAGACAAATACAGCATGGTCCCTGCCCTTAAGGGCCACATCAAAAAGGGGATAATGGACATTGGACAAGTCAACAGCCTGCTATCATACAATATGATAAGTGCTGTGAGGAGCCTATTCTACTTTTCACTAGCCTCTAGACCACAAGGAACAACCTGTCCCTTTGCACCTCGAAATACTTAATTCATGCTACTTACTGATGTCTACATTTTTTAAAGCAGTGGCTAACTTTCATTTACAAACACAGAGAAGGACTTAAATGCAAAGGTCCGTGAGAACTGTTTTAAATTCCCACTGAGGTGAAATGACTAATCTTTATGTTCTTGCCTATAAGTGGGATAACCATGTAATTAATATTTTGGCCGGATCATTTCTAAGGGTGAAAGGGGGTGGGACCCAGGTGAGACCCCAGGATGGCAGGCATAAGCTAGGAGGATTCTAGGCAAAATGGGATGAGTGGGAATACAGAGGCCTTCGTCGGAGCTGGGAGGAGCAGGGGAGAAACACATGGAGGAGGGGAGCCAAAGATCAAATCCCCCTACTTCACGTTGTCTCTAATGACCAATGGCAGAACCAGAAGGCTATTTAGGATGGCGGAGGCTGGTTTAACTTGGACCCATGTAGAAGCTCACGTGTTGACCATGAGTGGCTGAGCATCTGAGATGTAGACAGACCACAGGCCAAGACTGTGGATGATTTGGAAGTTGCCCGCGTGAAGAAGGTCATGTTAAGCCATCCCAGTCATTCACATTTGGAGGTTTATCCTCATGGAATCTGGTGGAGAGCAGTCTGTAACAGGGTGTGAGCCACTCAAGATAAGCCCGGGGCCTCAAGCTCTGGGCAGGCCCCATACCCAGGACATGCTTGCGGAAGGGAGACAGAAGATGGGGGAAAGCAGAAGGGCTTGGGGCCCTGGAGAGAGCAGAAAAGCAGGACCAAGAGAGTAGGTGAGGAGTTCTGCAGACAAACTTCACTTATGTCCTCAATTTGCCCAAAGGGAGAAATCCACAGAAAAAAAGAGAAGGGTTGTGGGGTGTGGGGGTGGGAGGCATGATGGAAAATTTGTTGACAGTGAAAACAGATAAGAGAGGCCTAAGTAGAAAGTTTACGCTTTTATGAAACACCACAATATTCTGCTCCCTGGAAGTTAAGGAATCAGTGCTCTTTGCTGTCTAGCAAGTGAGAACGGAGAGTTTGTATCCCCACAGCTTCTGAGTAAGGCTGGGACATTGGTCAACAGGGATACTCCACGGAAGCCATGATTCTGTAAACTCCTTACAGGTGGTCCCTTCAATGGCTGAGAAATGAGCTTTGGCCCATGAAGATAAATTATTGGAAGCAGGCTCTACTTAAACAATTTAACCGCATGCACTGCGTAAGATTCCAGGCTTTTATTAGCCAACATGAAATATTCCTCACAGACATTTCAAATGATACAATGTTCTGTTGCATCCAGACATGAGCTCTGTAGTAGACACTTGGTATTTCAGAAGAGAATAATTGTTCAGGGCAATCCGAGTGTCTTTTCCTGAAATCAGAGGGCTCCAGACCCACGTGCATTTCTCTTTTTTTCCACTCTGCTTGCCGATTGCATGAAGTGAAATTTGGAGCTCCCTGGCACCATGTGAATGCCTTGTTAAACATCGTCTGTTTTTTAAAACAGAAATTTTTTCTTACATTTATTCATTTTTGAGAGACAGAGCGCAAGTGGGGAAGGGGCAGAGAGAGAGGGAGACACAGAATCAGAAGCAGGCTCCAGGCTCCAAGCTGTCAGCACAGAGCCCGATGTGGGGCTCGAACCCACGAACCGTGAGATCATGACCTGGGCCAAGTCAGACTCATAACCAACTGAGCCACACAGGCGCCCCTCATTTTTTTTTTTTTTTTTTTGATGTTTATTTATTTTGGAGAGAGAGAGAGAGAGAGAGAGAGAGAGAGACAGAGTGCGAGCAGGGGAGGGGCAGAGAGAGAGGGAGACACAGAATCTGAAGCAGGCCCCAGGCTCCCAGCTATCAGCACAGAGCCCTACACGGGGATCGAACTCACAAACCACGAGAGCATGACCTGAGCCAAAGTCGGATGTACAACCAATTGAGCCCCCAGGCACCCCAACATCATCTGTTTTCCTCCGGCTAATAGCAACCACCAAGCTCTCCTTCACTGTGGAAATATGAAGTAGCACATTTCCTGCCCTTGTTTTTATGAGTCCTTTGGCTCTTCTAGGCTTTTCTTTGCTTTAGCTCAGCCCACAAACCAAAGTGAGTATCTGTTAATATCTCCCCAGACTGTTATTCAAGAAAAAGAACCACTTGGTATTAATCATGATGGCAGAACTCCCTGACTGACAGTCTTTGGTTCATTCTCAACGCTTTGGTGCCTGCACCACACTGCTCTGCCAGCTTTGTTAGTCCCAGAAATTCCCCGAGGACTTCGTTAGCAGTGCCAAGTCCAAAGTCAAATTCCACCAAAGATTCTGATGAAGTGCGTTTGAGGTAGGACTCACACATTTGCCCTGGCCGATTCTAAAGTAGGTAAGGCACAGCTGAGCAGCAAACTTCAAAAAAACCTTGCAACAGAGGTGTTTCTTTCTTTCTTTCTTTCTTTCTTTCTTTCTTTCTTTCTTTCTTAGTGAAGGGGTTGGTTCATGGGGTAAATTCACTCATTCGTTCACTCATTCCTTTTTGTTACCAAGCACTTACTATGTGCCTCCTAACTTGATTTTCCATTTCCGAAGACTTTTCATTTAAATTCCATCGTCAGGTTTTACTTTTCTCCGGAGAACGGCCAAGGGCGAGGCTCGTAAGAAACACAGTGAAGTTGGCCGCAAGAGGGATCACCCAGCTGTAGGCCAGGAGGTGGGAGGGATGACATCCAGGCAGTGGAAACCATCTGGGAGGGAACCAAACCCGATGATGCGCCTTCCCTAGGGATCTTGGCTGTTTGTCTAAGCCTCCGGAGGGAGGGCTCCCTGCCCCATCATGGGCTGCAGCCATTTCAAGCATCAGGAGGGAGTGGAGGCTTCAACGTGTGTGACCGGGAAGCTGAATAAGACCTTTGTTTGGAAAGCCAGTGGACCCCCTTCCATTTTCTTTACTGGGGTGCTGTGACCAACAATTGAGTACGTGACATTTGTTGTAACTCAAAAACTGTGGTGCGTGTGTAGATACTCCACATGAAGGCAGCCCCCCCACACGCTCAGGTCTCTCAGAGTGTTTCTGGGGAGTCACAATCCCTCAGTACAAGCACGAGCTCCATTTTAGGGCTGACCCTAAATCAAAGAGTTGGATGGAGACTCTGAGGGGGAGACCTCAGCCACCCCATGCTTGGGGCTTGCAAGCGAGCAGTCTTGAGACTTTGGTTGATTGGTTTCATTTTTTAGGGTTTTTTTTTTTGGGGGGGGGTGAGGGGGGTAGAATTTCATGAAGATTTGGTGGGGGTCGGTGGGGAGAGAGATGTCCCAGGGAGGAGGAATACCGTACCCCGACATCACCCTCTGACCTGTATTAGCACACTGGGCTACCGTAATAAAACCTCATAGACTGGGTAACTTACAGACAACGGAAATTCTTATTTCCCACAATCTGGAGGCAGGAAGTCCAAAACGACAGTGCCAGAATGCTCAGGTGAGGACCCTGTTCTGGGTCACAGGCTTCATGGTGTGTCCTCACATGGCAGAAGGGGCAAGAGCGCTCTCTCTCGGGCATCTTCTATAAGGCATCGGTCTCATTCGTGAGGACAGAGCCAAAGGTCTCACAGTCAAATTCCATCACGTTGGGCATTAGGGTTTCCACATATGAATTTTAACATTCAGAGGACAGCGTGACCTCACATTTTTTAATGGACCGTGACTTGTCTCCAAAGCAGACTTGGGCTAAGTCACATTCGTGTGTGTGTGTGTGTGTGTGTGTGTGTGTGCATGTGTGTCCATCCTATGTGTTTGCCGGGGAAGGCAGTATATGAGCGACCGGGGTACACAGCATCCCCAAATCTGCAATCGGGTACCCAGTCACTCATCCGTGCCTTTTGTTTGGTTTGCCCCATATGTGTGGAATTTTCAGGGTCCTGATCCTTGGAGTATATGGAGAAAAATGATTTCAGCTGGGATGAATAGTGATGCCAGACAATGAAAACCCAGGCAGGAGAGAGAAATCTCATGGCTGCTCTGGTCCCACTCAGCAGCACAGCCTGTGCTCACCTACCCCACTGTGACAGGTGAGGATGTCCACGAGGACAGGCCACTCACATAACGTGACATGCTGTAACATAACATAACATGACATGGTGTGACAGGTGCGGTCCTGGGCACTGTGGGCTGACACCCAGGCTCTGCCTTCCAAGAAGTCTTGGCCAACCCTCCACTCGTTGCCATCCCAAGTATGAACAGGGGCTCAGGAGGTTCTCCTGCTCCCTGGGACGCTCTCTGGCAGGCAGGCTTACTGCCAGCTTTTTTTTTTTTTTTTTAACATTTATTTATTTTTGAGAGACAGAGACAGAGTATGAGTTGGGGGGTGGGGGAGGAACAGAGAGAGAAGGAGATACAGGATCCGAAGCAGGATCCAGGCTCTGAGCCATCAGCACAGAGCCCGACGTGGGGCTCGAACTCATGGACTGTGAGATCATGACCTGAGCTGAAATTGGACGCTTAACCAACTGAGCCACCCAGGTGTCCCTTACTGCCAGCTTTAATAGCACTATGGACTTGCAGGGCAGGACTCCCTTCTTGGGCATGTGACCAGTGCCGTCACACGGGGCCTTGGATGTACAAAGAAGGGCCCCAGCTTGGTTCAATGCTCTACCGTCACCATCTTGAAATTCATAGTGATGTTTGACAACAGGCCTGGAGATCACATTACCAGCCGTGCTTTCAGGGCCAGGAGGATGCTTCTGGCTCTGCGGAAGTCAGGACAGGGTGGCTCCTGCAACAGAGTGGCCTGTGACTCTCTCATAGGTCTGATATTCATCATTTGCCTCCTCCAAACTCCATCCAAGAAAAGGACAGAGGGGAGACAGCGCTGGTGTAAGTTATTACCCTCTCTGGTAGGTTCTGGGGCAGAACAGAAGATGGTGAATGTTGGGAATGAATGCACCTTGATTAGGAGAAGGGACAAGAATGAACCTCAAACAGGCATCAGGCCCAGGGGCAAGTGCTGCTTAAGGGGCAGAGGTCAGCTCCCAGCTTTCCATGACCGGCTCTATCAGTAGATTCTCTGTCCCCCGGCCTGGATCCTGGGGAGGACTCATGTGGCTCATCCTCACCGGGCTTGCCTTGGGTTTGAGGACTCAGCCTCTGCCTGCCACAGCTGCTTGCTATGCCCGCACATCACCTGGCCTCATCATCCCAGGAAGGAGCGAGCTCATCAAATTCAAGTGTGCTTTGGGTCTTTGCTGTAACCAGTACTGGCTGCCATTTACTGAGCATTTAGTATCTATCAGGCAGTGGGACTTGCTCCCATTTAATCCTCAACATGGTGCTGTCAGATAAGTTACACTCTTCTCCCAGTTCATGGATGAGGAAATTGATGTTCAGGGCACCATGTAACTTTCTAAGGTTGAGAAAGCTCCTATTTGATTCCAGGTTTTTCAGACAACAGACACCAGGCTTTTTCTCATTATATTTTATTGTCTCTCTAACATCTACTCACCTCACTGGACTTTTGTGTCTAATATAAACCGTACATCAGTTACAGGTATATACACATGTGTGTTGGTCCAGTGGCACACCCAGGTGGATGATAAAAGAGGCCCATGGGTTATTATTCTCCTGTAAACCTGAAGAATCAGGATAAGAGAGTCTCCCGTCTCTTCCCATCATGTATTTACGCCTTGCTCAACCATCTTGCTTATACTTGGTCAGTGAGGACCCTTGGTGGTGACAGCCGTGATGGCGGCTACATCTTGGGTGCTCTTCCCTAGTGCTTCCCCAATTAAAACTCACAAGAACCCTGAGAAGTAGGCATTGTCATCGTTTCCACTTTCCAATGGTGAAATCTTGGAGAGGTTAAGTGCCAAGTTCATACAACTAAACTGGAAGTCATTTATTGATTCATTCAACAAACATCCTTAAAGCACCTGTCATGTGCCAGACCCCATGCCAGCCACAAAAGTGAGCAGAAAGCAGCACAGAGCCCATCCTTACATGAGTCAGAATGGTCAGAGAAGGCTGATCTCCGGAGATCCCAGGTATGAACAGGAGTTGACTGGGTCAAGCAGGTATGGGACATGGAGGAAAGTTTCAGCTGAAGGATCACTGTGTGCAAAGCTTGTGGCAAGACACAGCATGATCTATTCAAGGAATTGAAAGAAGGTCAATGGGGCCGAAGTGGACAGAAGGAGAGGGTCATGGAGCGAGAAGAACCTAAAGAAGAAGGGGGTCAGGCCTTGCAAGGCCTTTGAGAACTTTGATCTTTACCCTAAGATCAGTGGAAAGCCAGTGATGAGTTTTAAGGAAAGTGACAGGATACAGACTATAGCTTAAGAAAAGCAGGCTGAGTGGTGGCGAGCAGAGAACAGGCTGAAGAGAGCTAGAATGGAGACACATGGCCAGATGGTTGGCTATTTTAGAAGTCCAGGAGAAAGACAATGGGTTTGGAAGCAGTGGTGGAGATAGAAAAGTTTGAGAGAGCGTGAAGAGGTAAAATCATTGGAGTTGACTATGATTGGATGGGGAAGGTGAGGAAGAGAGAGCTTCCAAGGATTTGAATTCAGCTCTGTTAGTCTCCAAAGACTATACTTTTTTTTTAACCACCAGCCCTTAAGCATTTGGTTGCTCAGGATTAAGTTCAGCTAGATATAACCAAAATCCCCAAAACCAATAGTTTCAATGAGATAAACATTTATTTTTCACTCACATAAAGAAGTTTGGAGGCAATCCATCCATGAAGAGTTTAGGGTTCTGCCATGTTAAGAATCCAGGCATCTTGTATTTGCTTGCTTGGCTTTCCTTAGCACACGGCTTCTACTTCTTGGTCCAAATGGCATCTTGAATTCAGCCAGACCATCTGCATTCCAGCCAGTGGGAAAGAGGAAGAGGAGAAAGGGAATGTCTCTTCCCTGTCAGGTCATTTCTTGGAAGTCACATGCCAAACTTCTGATTACATCTCATTTACCAGAACTCGGTCAATAACCATACTAGCTACATAAGAGGCTAAGAATTAGCACCTTTATTTTGGGTAGTGACGGGCCAGCTTAAATTAAAGGGGTCAACTACTAAGAAGGAGGGGAGAACAGATGGCAGGCTCCACTACAACCACAAGCCCTAAGTCTGTGCAATACCAAACCCCATGCTAAATGATGAAAAGTCAAAAGCAGAGACTCAAATATACTGAAGTAAATTCCCCTAGGTCTCAATTTTATGCATACTTCCATGTTCCATTTTTGTCCAGTTGTCGGACTGCTTATTGGTTTCAAAATGCCCATCTTGAATGAAAATGGTACAGCCGCTGTGGAAAACAGTATGGCAAGACCCTCAAAAAGTTAAACATAGAATTACCCTACCACCCTATAATTCCACTGCTTGGTTTACCCCCAAGAGAACTGGAAATATATATTCATGCAAAAATGTATACATGAATGTTCGTGACAACATTTAGAGCAGCCAGAAAGTGGAGACATCCCAAATGGCCACCAGTTAATGAATGGATAAACAGAATGTTTATGTGTGTGTGTGTGTGTGTGTGTGTGTGTGTGTGTGTACATATATACATATATATATGTGTATATATATATATGTGTGTGTGTGTATATACACACACACACATATATACCCACACACACACACACACATACACACACACACACACACATATATATATACACATATATATTTGTACATATATATAAACATATATATATATATTTGGTTAAATCCAGTGTGATAACACTGTTTAATTCTGGCTTTTGATTCATGACCTCAAAATCATATTTAGCGATAGGAAGCCAAATACTTGTGCTTTTTTTGCCTGAATTTTACAATTTTTCTGAAGGTGCCTGTCATCACACATCACTGAATGTTGCTGTGTATTAGTTATCTAATGCTGGGTAACAAATGACACCATGCCTCAGCAGCTTAAAACAATGATAATTGAGGACCTCACAGCTTCTGTGGGTCAGGTATCCAGGAGCAGTTTAGCTGAGTGGTTCTGGCTCAGGGTTTCCAGAAAGGTCTCAGTCAAGCTGCCAGCCAGAGCTGCTGTCCTGGACACAAGACCGGGGCTGCGGGATGTGCTTCCAAGCGCTCCACTGGCAGTGGACTTCACCGTGAGCCTCTTCACGGGGCTGCTCACAATATAGCCTCTCCCCAGAATGAGTGATGAGAAAGAGAGAGACAGACAGACAGAAACATGCCACCATGTCTTTTTAACTTAATCTCAGAATTGACATTAAGCACTTCTGCCGTATTCTATTGGTCACACAGACCAACCCGGCACAGTGTGAGAGGGGACACACGGGGGGGTGAATACCAGAAGGCAGGGTCACTGGGGCTCTCTGGGGGGGCTGGCTGCTCCAGGCAGACAGCAGTACTCAGGCTGGACAGACCCAGATACCGGAAGTGACTCGACCAGAGAGGTTGAGTGATGTGAAGTGAAGTCCATGCTCCTCAGTCAGAGTGACACAGTGGAGGTCCAGCTGTGAGCACTGCTCTGGGAGCTGCTGCTGAGGACAACATGTCCGAGGGCAAAGGGCACCAGACCCGGAATGAGGCCTCTCTGAGTCTGCTGCCCCTTCCACCCTCCATGAGCTTGGACAGACCACTGTCCCTCTCCGGGCCTCTGCTTCCTCATTTGTAGAATGGACAGTGTGATCAGATCAGTGTTTTCCCCTTAGGCTCTCTCTGCCCCCAGGGATCCAAGGATGTGCTGTCAGAGGAGTTCTGGGTGTATTAGGCCCCCGTGTAAGGCTTCATGGGGGGAAAAAATAAAGGTATGTCACTGATTAAAGGTAATACAAAGAACAAAGTGAGCTTCAAAGCCACTGTACTGTGTGATGCTCAAACTCCCCCACGTCTTCACTTTTGAATATCTCGGTCTGAGACTCAGCTAAGCCGGTGCTAAGGGATGGCTCTCAGTCACGCTGTAGGTATGCGAAGAATGTGCAGTTATGTTCCATCCTGTGCTTGGCTAACCAGAGGGAAATTGCCCTTGTATCAGATGCCACAATAATTGTCATTCAATCATTTTCTTATTGCCTGGAAGGGGAGTAATCATAAAGGAAGGGTGGTGTCGGCCCGGTTGACACGAGGCCAACAGATCCGGGTGGAAAGAGAAAGATCAGTCATCGGGACTTGTGGCTCAAGCAGAGAAGCAGGGAAGGAGCGCGGGGAGAGGCCTGGCTCTGAGAAAGGGCTTGCCAGAAGTCCTCAGTTCTTTTCTCCTCGCCTGGGATCACCTCCAGGATGGCCAAGATGAGCCAAGGAGGTCCTGGCTCACTTGGGGAATGTATGGAAATGACAGTGCCTTGGCCCCCGAGGCTTGAAATACACTAGGGGTGGTGGCACTGGAGGGGACAGGGAGGGAAAGTCCCTGGAATGGGGGCAGCCTCTGCTGACTGCCTCTCCCACACAGGAATGTGGGCCCAGAGTTACCAGGCCTTCTCGTTTTTCAGGAGAAGCCAGAAATCCAGGTTTTTATGTGCATATAACGTAAAATGTCCCAATTTTTAAAATACTGTGAAGGCCAAACAAAACTTGTCACTGGGCCAGACCTGATCCAACGGCCACCAGTGTGCGACCCTGAATTCCAAATGAGTGACTCCGTTTTAACCAAAACACCAAGAAAATTAAATAAAAATTTCCATTCTCCTTCTGAGAACTTGGTCCTCTGGACTCATGTTAGTTGTACAACTATTCAGTGCCTACTGTGCGCCAGGCACGGAAAGGATTCTAGAATGTTCCCGTTTTCTCAACTCCTCTCTGACCACAGAGCCCCCCTTTCTCCCTTGCTCCATCTATTAGGTTTTCTGTATGTGAGAAAGTGGGAAGAAAGGAAATAGAAGGGAAGAACATCGGCCAGGAAGAAGAGTTTGCCATGTGTCTTATTCCACGAGTGGAGGGTAAAATTATGCCCCCAAGCCGCCATCTTTGTATCCTCATCAACTAGCCCAGAACTTGAAAGGGCGGGCCTACGCCGGCCGACTCCATCTTGTTCTGTGTCCTTCACCTTGACCACGCCTCCTCCCCTTGAGTAACCTCCCACTCACCTGCCGGACCCTTCCCCAGCCAATCGGCTGAGGCCACAGCCATTACCTCACCAACTGCCCCTAGGCCCCAATAAAACCTTTGTCCTTTTGAAACTCGCTCTCTCTCCCAGGTATCTCACCGCTGCGACAGTGCAGGTAGGGGATTGAGCTTGAGCTAGCTCGAATAAAGGCTCTTTTGCTTTTACATCGGACTCGGCTCCCTGGCGGTCTTTGGGGATCACGAATTCTGGGCATAACAAACTCATTACTATTTATTGAAAGACCCAATAACAATCACAGCATATATCTATTGATCACCTATATGCACGTATTCCAGTGGTGGTATCATCATCTTATTGGGCCATGAATTTTAGTCCTCAATACGTTTCCATGATGCAGAGACAGCTTTGAGAAAACTGAAGCCTACAGAGGCTAAGTAACCTGCTGGAGTTCATAGAGCTCTCAAAGGGTGGGGCTAGATTTGCAACGACGTGGATGGAGCTAGAATATGTTATACTAAGCGAAATAAGTCAATCAGAGAAAGACAAATATCATATGATTTCACTCATATGTGGAATTTAAGAAACAAAACAGATGAACATATGGGAAGGGCGGAGGTGGGGGGAAGAGGAAAGAGGGAAGAAAACCACAAGAGACTCTTAGAGAACAAACTGAGGGTTGATGGAGGGAGGTGGGTGGGGGATGGGTTAGATGGGTGATGGGTGTTAAGGAGGGCACTTATGATGAGCACTGGGTGTTGTATGTAAATGAAGTAAATGAATTCTACTCCTGAAACCAATATTGCACTGTATGTTAACTAACTAAAACTTAAATAATAATAAAAAAAGAAAACAAAGATGTTAGTTGGGGAAAAAAAGGAGGTAGGCTAGAATTTGAAGCCAGGTAGATGAGCCTGACTCCAGAGCACACATTTCTCACATTGTACTGAATGAATCAATGAATGAGTGAATGAATGACTGAGTGAATAAGTGAGCTGAGGTCCTGCTCCCCCTCTCCCTCATCCGGCAACCCCCAGCCCTACCTTGCCCTCCCAACTCAGGGGCTGGTCCTAAGGCATAAAGACCTCAGGAGTCAAGAGACCAAGAGGAGTTACAATTGTGCTGATTTCCCAAAGGAATCTTGGGCCATCACTCTCCTTAGAGGTTCAGGCTTCTCCTTTTTGTCATGGGCCTCCCGGGAGCTGTCAGTGTTTAGACCTGCACTTAGCTCCCCTCCCCCATCACATTGATACACTCGGCCTCATTTGCCTTTCAAACACGCTGGAGAAGGGGAAAGCTTCAAGGAAGCTATAGGGGTTTTTTTCTGCATCAAGGAGGACTATTTACCAGTGCACTAGTTTGTTATTTTTTTCTGTACCCCGAGTGTGTAATCAGAGCTCATAATAGTGCTACTGTGTGGGAGGTCTAAGTTTCTTCCCGATTAAGCATCCCCAGATGTTGTAGATCCTGACACTTCATGCCTCCCTGCCTGCTTCCGTTCACCTTCCAGCCTCACTCTTCCTTTTTGCTCCAGCCAGGAGCTCAGCACCGCCTGCCCGCCCTGCGGTTGGCTAATCAGTCAACATTCCCCAACGCGGCAACTCAATGTCTGCCCCAAAGTCTGCTTCCTCCTTGATGTGGTCGAGTGTCTACTGTCTGCTCTGATTCAGAAATCTCTCTTTCATGTGAACCTGATTCCCAACTGCAGTTGGATCTCCTTGCTGCTTTTGGAAATCGCCAACAGCACTCCCCTGGTGCAATCAGAGAAGTCCCTGTGTGGTGCGTGCTGACCCGATGGCAAGCATTTCTCCACACTGCAGTTAGTGAACTTGGGATTTCAGATGTCTGGATGAAGCCAGGAAACACTACGGTTCTCCAGATAGGTGCAATGTTTATTTTTGCAAAGTATCATGCTCAAAGGATACTAAGGAGAATCCAAATAGGGACCTCTCCCCCACCCCCAATCCACCCAGGACCAGCTCTGTGAGTTTAATGGCTCTGTGTCCTGAGGACTTTGGCCTTAATTACCCAGAAAAGGATACTGGGGGATCTTAGAATAACAAAAGACTTTGGAATCCACAGAATGTGGGGTGGGGGGGCACTACGGGATGGGGGGGGCTACATTCTCACTCCGCCAAGGGCTACTTCTGGGATCCAAAGAAAAGTCACTGAATTTGGGGGCTTCATTTTCCTCACCCACAAAAATAGGAATAATAAGAACAAAAATTGCCTCACAAAATTATTGCGATAATTGAATAAATTAACATATGCACGTGGATGTCCTTGGGACCGAGTAGACCTTCATGAACTATCATTTATAAGATTTGGAACCTTGCACAAATTTCTTCATGCCCTACAGCTCAGTTTCCTCATCTATACAATTAGGATTAATAAGAAAACCCCATAGTTTCAATGTGACAATTAAATGAGATAATCTATATAAATCAATTAGTAAAATACCCCGCACTAGTAAATGTTTAATAAATATTTGCTCTATTATTATTATCTTTACGTTAGGGAAACAATTGCTTCTGAGGTGGTGCTACATATATATATATATATATATATATATATATATATATATATATATGTAGATGGAATATTCTCCCTGAAATATTTTTTATTAATTGTGATACTTTTTACTAATTATCTTCACTGTTATCTGGATTAATTTGCAGAGTTAAAAAGTGAGTGTATAGCCTAGGGAAAGTTCATTCCAGCCCCTGGCATAGTTATCAAAACTTCCCAGAAGAAAAGAGGAGCTGAATTAATGAGATGATCTTGTCCTGTTGGAGGTCCCAAAGTCAGATGGCTGAGGGATGTCCTCTTTCATTCCAGTAACCAAGGGCAGAGGTGGGAAGGTTGCCACTGGCTAAGGCTTCAGGCAGTTTCCTGAGTCAGAAGCTGGATGACCAAGATATACATTTACCAGCACCCCAGACCCCACTAACTGTTTTCACTCCTGCTTCCCAGCACATTTCACAGAGAGTTCTTTCTTTTGCTGGTTGGAAAGGGCGTGGGGATACAAAGGTATTGAAATATTGGTGCAAGCAACACCGTGGACACTTCAGGATGCTTAAATAAGGCAGAGTTTACTTGAAGACTAACCACAAATCATTTCTGAGCTGGCCATAGATTTAGAGGATCCAGGTGAGGGATACCCACCTTCAGCAAGAAAACGGACTCTAGAATGCTGAAAGCCTGTCTTGGTCACCGGAAGCTGATGAAACAATATTACAAACTTGGTTGACAAACCACTAATTGGTTCAGGTTCTTCTATTAATACCCGTTTACCTTAATGAACATTTACATTTGGACCCAATCCAGCCGTTCCTGCCACCAGATGGTTTATAGATGCGTGCTGAGACACATCTGAAAAGTAACATCTGGAAATCTTTGAATCACATTCTTCTTGCTAAAAGATCCCTAGGGGAACGGGGGCCTCAAAAAGAGAAAGATCCAAACTTGTAATGGATATTGCAAAGGTTAGGAGATAGTAAAGTTTTTCTGTCTTAATTAAAACTTTGAGAGCACAAAACAGAAATTGACCTGAAATTCTGATCGAAAAAGCATCAATGCCATATATGAGAGAGTGTCCCCTTTTGAATTGTATTATGAAGATGTCATTTATGAGAGTGCCATCTTTAATCCAAGTTTATGAAAATGCCCAATCCCTCATTAGGTCAGTGCTCAAAACCATTTTTCCAACAGTGGTGACAGATTTGCACAGAACTTCTACACACGTGTTTGCTCTGAGGGGCCTGGAGCAATCAACCTTCCTGGGTCGTTTCAAGGTTTAATGAGATAATGTCCCCGAAAGTGCTTTGTAAAACGAAGGACACTTTATAAACTGTAAAGAGCTACATTAACACATGATTAGTTCCTGTTGCAGACAAACTGTTTGACCAAAAGCATAATACAGCAAATAATTAAGGAGCAAAGAAAAGAGCAAAGAAAAATAGCTCCTGCAGGTACAAAACCACAGCTCAGTCTTTATTTTCAGACCAGTGATCAAACCACCAGATTTGAAGGATCGGTTTCCATTACAGACCTGGGGTGCAGGTAGGGAGGCGGTTCCAGTTTTTTTTCTAACTTTGAAAATACACTATATAGAATAGCATCTCAATTTGGAACTTTCTTCCCTATTTGTGAGTCTCAGACTTTCTGGGGCCACGGGTTATTCCAAAGGGTCCATGAATCCTCATGCAGAGCCAGCCCTGAGGATGGTCTGAACAATATGCATATAGTAGGCCCTGGGAAATATTTCTTGAATGAATGAATAATCCATGTGATTCATATATATATTAGTAGATTTCAAATTTTGTAAATAGCATTGTGTTTTGATTATCTATTGCTGCATAACAAACTACTCTGAAATTTAATGGCTTAAAACAACACTGATTTGTTATTTCTCGCGATTCTGCTCCCGGGCTGGCTGATGCCGCTGGTTTTGCCTGGGATCACACATGTGGTTGCATTCAGCTGGTGGCTGGGCTGATAACTCAGTTGGGGCAGTCAGGCCTCTCTCTGTCCCCTTATGGTCTTTTATGCTCAAGGAGGCTAGCCTAGCTTCCTCGCATGATGGCAGTCAGGTGCCAAGACGGCAAACTTAGAGGGTAAGTGAGCTTTTACCAAGCTGATGCTGGTGTCGAGACCCCTGAGGTCTCTCTGGCCACAGCAGGCCACGCCATCCAAGTCCAGAGTCATTGTAGCAGGAAACTAAACCAGGAGGCTTGACCTTTGCCAACCGACAGTGTGACGGCGTACAACGCCCTCATTAACTGATTATAAACTCATTTAAAAGGGTTACATAAAAGCTGTCGGTCATAATGCTTTGGTCTGTCATCAGAATGCTCATTAAAACTTCAGATACACCTGGGAGCCTCCACTAAGTTGTTTGACATGTTAAAGGGATCCTCACAGTTAAAAGAGATGGGACCTCCTTCTCTAAATAAATACACCATCTGCCAAAAATTTACAATATTTGGTCTTACTGGGGCACGGGGGTGGCTCAGTCAGTTAAGTGTTCGACTTCGACTCAGGTCATGATCTCGTGGTTCCTGAGTTCAAGCCCCAGGTTGGGCTCTGTGCCGACAGCTTGGAGCCTGGAGCCTGCTTCGGATTCTGTGTCTCCCTCTCTCTCTGCCCCTCCCCCGTTCACGCGCTTTCTCTCAAAAATGAATGAACGTTAAAAAAAGAAAGAGAGAGGGGCACGTGGGTGACTCAGTCGGTTAAGTGCCCGACTTCAGCTCAGGTCATGATCTCGCGGTTCGCGAGTTCGAGCCCTGCATCGGGCTCTGTGCTAACAGCTCAGAGCCTGGAGCCTGCTTCTGATTCTGTGTCTCCCTCTCTCTCTCTGCCCCTCCCCTGCTCATGCTCTGTCTCTCTCTCTCTCAAAATAAATAAACATTGAACAAAATTTTAAAAACAAAATATTTGGTCTTACTGATGTTGGGGATGATATTGGACATAGTTGGGAAATGTTGCTTTAATATTTACCATGTTTACTACCGTAGTAGTGAAAGGGCGGGCCTACGCCGGCCAACTCCATCTTGTTCTGTGTCCTTCACCTTGACCACACCTCCCCCCTCCCCCTTCACCTGCCTAACAGGACTCGGACCCTTCCCCAGCCAATCGCTGAGGCCACAGCCATTACCTCACCGCCCCTAGGCCCCAATAAAACCTTTGTCCTTTTGAAACTCGCTCTCTCTCCCCGGTATCTCACCGCTGCATTGGTGCAAGTAGGGGACTGAGCTCGAGCTAGCTCGAATAAAGGCTCTTTTGCTTTTACATGGGACTCGGCTCCCTGGCGGTCTTTGGGGATCACGAATTCTGGGCATAACAGTAGGATGGTATTAAGTGAAGAATGCTTAAAAAGTGAATTTATTACTGTACCTTTGCTAGAGGAATAAGATGGGGTGTTTGTTCTTTCTCATCCGGGACGGACCATATTGGCCTGAGGTATTCAGGTATTCAGGTATTCAGCCTACGGCTCCTATGGCTTTAATGTGGCAGAAATCAAGGATAAGCACCACAGGATAAATACAAAACCAAGGACAGGGGCACCTGGGTGGCTCACTCGGTTAAGCGTCCGACTTCGGCTCAGGTCATGATCTCACGGTCTGTGAGTTCGAGCCCCGCGTCGGGCTCTGTGCTCACGGCTCAGAGCCTGGAGCCTGTTTCAGATTCTGTGTCTCCCTCTCTCTCTGACCCTCCCCCGTTCATGCTCTGTCTCTCTCTGTCTCAAAAATGAATAAACATTAAAAAAAAAAAATTAAAAAAAAAAAAAAAAAAAACAAGGACAGATACCAGGTCAAAAGAAAAAAATGCAACAAATCTTTCCCAAAAATGCAACACTGTAAAGCTGGCGATGGCTAGATATAAAACCTCTACATTTTTTTGAGATGTAACTGACATACATTATATTAGTTTTAGGTATACAACATAATGATTTGATATTTGTATATACAAATACATATATTGATATTTGTGAAATGCTTGCTATAATAAATCTAATTAATGTCTGTCACCATACACGGTTACAGAATTTTTTTCTTGTGATAAGAACTTTTAAGACTTTCTCTCCGAGCAACTGTCAAATATGCAATACGGCATGATTAACTATAGTCTCCATGCTGTACAAGACATCCTCAGAATTTACTTATTTTTTTTTAATTTTTTTTTTTTTACGTTTATTTATTTTTGAGACAGAGAGAGACAGAGCATGAGCAGGGGAGGGTCAGAGAGAGAGAGGGAGACACAGAATCCGAAGCAGGCTCCAGGCTCTGAGCTGTCAGCCCAGAGCCCGATGCGGGGCTCGAACTCACGGACCGCGAGATCATGACCTGAGCCGAAGTCGGACGCCCAACCGACTGAGCCACCCAGGCACCCCAGAATTTACTTATTTTATAATTAGACGTTTGTATCTTTTTCTCCCTTCGCTCATTTGCCCACCCCACCCCCCTCTGGCAACCGCCAATCTGTTCTCTTTACCTATCCAGCTTAGTTGTTTTTGGTTTTGTTTTTTGCTCTGCCTCATTTTTTTGGTTTTCACATTCTACATCTAAGTGGGATCACATGGTATTTGTCTTTCTTTGACTTATTTCACTTTGTCATCACTTATTTCAGCATGATACCCTCAAGTTCCATCCATGTTATCTGGCACTGCAGAGCTAATATTTAAATGGCAAGATTTCATTCTTTTTATATGGGTGAGTTTATTCATTTACCTATCGATGGACACTTGGGCCGCTTCTACATCTTGGCTATTGTTAATCATGCTGTAATGAACATGGGTGCAGACATCTTCTTGAGTTAGCATTTTCCTTTTCTTAAGATAAATACCGAGACGTGGAATTGCTTTTTCTTCACTTCCTCGACAACACTTGTTATTTCTTGTCTTCTGATGTGGACCATTCTGACAGGTGTGAGGTGATACCTCATTGTGGGTTTGATTCACATTTCCCTGATGTTCACTCATGCTGAGCATCTTTTTGTACACTTGGCTCTCTGCGTGTCTTTGGAAAAATGGATATTTGGATCCTCTGCCCATTTTTAATCCGATTGTTTGGCTTTCTGCTCGTGGGTTGCACGAGTTCTTTCTATAATTTGGATATTAACCCTTTATCATATGATTTGCAAATAATTTCTACGATTGCATAGGTTGCGTTTTCATTTTGTTGGTGGTTTCCTTTGCTGTGCAGAAACTTTTTAGCTTGCTCTAGTCCTGCTTGTTTATTTTTGCTTTAGTTGCCTTTGCTTTTGGTGTCAGATCCAAAAAAGTCATTGCCGAGACCGATGTAAAGGAGCTTACTCCTAAATTCTGGGAATTTAATGCTTTCAGGTCTTACATTCGAGTCTTTAATCCATTCTGAGCTAGTTTTTGTGTATGGTGTAAGATAGGGGTCTAGTTTCGTTCTTCGGCATGTAGCTGTCCAGTTTTCCCAACACCCTTTGTTGAAGAGACTGTCCTTTTTAGTTTGACTCAGGGTGTTTTTCATTTCACTTTTGATTTCTTCATTGATGCGTTGGTTGTTTGGTGGCTTGTTGTTTCTTCTCCACATACTTGTGAGTTTTCCAGTTTTCTTCTTGTAATTGATTTCTAGCTTCATACCATTTGGGCCGGAAAAAATATGCTTGATATGATTTCGGTCTTTTTAAATTTGTTAAGACTTGTCTCGTAACCTAACATACGATCTATCTTGGGGAATATTCCATGTGCACTTGAGAAGTATTCTGTTACGTTTGAATGGAATGCTCTTAATGTATCTGCTAAGTCCATCTGGTCTAACGTTAAAACTTCCTCTTTTAAATATTAGCTCTGTAGTGCCAGATAATGACTATACAGTGAGAAAGGCATCAACCAAGAACAGGAGAGCCAGCAGGGAAAACACTGGGTGAGTATATGTGCACACTGACCTAGAGAAGCTAGTGGTTATCCAACTCAAAAGAGTGAAATCAGAAGTGGAAACGTGAGTTTCCTGATGAACTGGTTATTGTTATTGATGGTCTGAGTCGGTGTTCCCTTTGAGCAATCAATCAGCTGGCTATATAGGCAGACCCGGATCCTTTCCCAAGGAGCCTCCTTATAAGGATGCACACTATACATGTGGTCAGAAGGCAATGCTCTGGCTTATGGCCCGGCTGCAGATGGCATTGGTCCAGTGGACTGCGAGAGGTTGCCTTTGGGCACGCCGCCACCAGAACGGAGCGAGCCGTTGTGCACACCAATCCATAGTGGCGGCTCCCTGGAGAGCCTCCCCGTCCCAGTCCACGGTTTTCTATGCCGTCCTGATGTTCCTCTTCAGATATTTCCAGCAGACCATTGTCTCAGTTTCCTTCTGTAGCCTAGAACTCCTTTCTAGTCTCTTCATTTTATCATTCTTTTCCTTATATACTCACTGTGTACGGAGTGGCAACTGTGTGCAAGACTCTATGCCGATCAGGGCTACACCGTAGAAATGCGGTTGGTTAGGGAAGCAGCTTTCCCAAATAGCCTCCACAAAGGTAGGAAGTGATAATCAATGTCACAAGTGATAGAATAAAGGGTCAGATGAAGGAATTGTTCCAAAGCTCTCCTATTTCCACTGCTTGCCAGCTTTCTTAAGGGCTCTCTTCCCTCTTTGCTGGAACTCACTTCCCACCCTCTTGTCTTCACGGTCTCTGAGCCACACAGCCAGAGAAAAAAAAAGCCTCTGGCTTTTTTTTTTTTTTATGTTTATTTATTTTTGAGAGAGACACAGAGACAGAACACGAGTGGGGGAGGAGCAGAGAGAGAGGGAGACACAGAATCCAAAGCAGGCTTCAGGCTCTGAGCTGTCAGCACAGAGGCCAACATGGGGCTCGAACTCACCAGCCATGAGATCATGACCTAAGCTGAAGTCAGACGCGCAACCAACTGAGCCACCCAGGCACCCCTACCCCTCTGGCTTTGGTACCTCACTCCCAGCCCTGACCACTCTCCTTCACTCCCAACCAGATTTTCAACTGTCCCTTAGATGTTGTTGTTGAAGCCTTCCAGGCTTCTCTCACGCAGCGTGTCTAAAACTGAACTCATTCTTCTGGAATCTACTGCCCCTCCCATATTCCCAGACTCCAACAATGGCTTCAAGGCAGTCATCTTGGATAATCGTGGATGCATCCTGCCTCTGGATTTCTGACTCTAATACTTGGCCAGGTGTCAGTTGCTTTACCCTGGAGATGCCTCATCCTCTCCTCTTCTTCCTGACTATTGAATAACCTGGTTGTCTTCTCCCGGGACCATCACACTGCCCTCCTAACTGAACCCCTGTTTCCATCTCTTTCTTCTCCAAATGACCTTCTGCTGATTGGTGTTTTTAATATATAAATGTATGTATTTTAAATATATTAAAATTATATGAATAATTCTTAACATCATTTAACATATATTACATTAAATAGATATTAATCATATCTCTCTTCATATATTAATTATTGTATTAATTATTGATTATATTATTTCTTGATTATATTAATATATAATTATATATAATATACTAATTATATATAAAATATAATTATATTAATTCTTAATTGTGTAATAATTAAATATAGTTGTATCTATCTTCATATATATTATATATAAAGTTATATAATATATAAAATATTTATTAAAGTTATATAGTATGTAAAAATATATTTTTAAACATATTAAAATTATATGAATAATTCTTACCATATCATTAATATATATTAAATTAAATAGATATTAATCATATCTATCTTCATATATTAATGATTGCATTAATTATTTATTACATTAATTCTTGATTATATTAATATATAATTATATATAATATATCAATTATATATAATGTAATTATATTAATTCTTAATTATGTAATAATTAAATATAGATAATTCTATCTTAATATATATTATATATAAAGTTATATAATATATAAAATATATATTAAAGTTATATAACATGTAAAAAATATATATTATATATAAGGTTATATAATTTATATAAAGTTTTATCATATATAACATATATATTATATATAAATAATATACGTGATCATGTCACTTCCCTGCTTCAAAACCTTGTTATTGTGCAGAGCAAAGTCTGGATTTTGTGGATGACACAGAAGGCTGTTACAATTCGGTCTCACGGCTGATAACATGAATACCTCCTTGCCTGGCCCCCTTGCACATCCCCCACCCACACAGATGGATACTTTGTAACTCCTCTACAAAACCTCCCTGCTTCTCAGGGGGAAAAAAATATGTCAAGGACTCAAAACTGAAGAAAATCATTATTAGGAACACCTTTTAGGCAACACTGGCCTCCTCTAGCGGGACCGTCTAGCTCTACAGGGGTTGCGTACCCTTGACTGCCTTTGACAGATTCGGTTACTTCACAGCTCTGTGGAATTCAGGGTTAAGTTGTAGAAAACTGATGTCATGCACATGTTTTCTTCTACAACAATGGGAATGGTCCCTGTCCGTAACTGAGCAAATGAGTTTTGTTCCAGGGAGACTGTAAGTTATTGTATGTCAAATCTTGATTTAAACTGGTTTTCACATCCCACCGGTTCCCTCTTTAGTTAAAGAGTTCTATAATCTTTGATAAGGGTCCAATTAAAATTTCTGTCAGAGTCATGGATCTGCCATTTTGAAAGTAATGTTTCTGGGGTTTTCGTGATCATCCCCAAGCTACTACAGTGTGCTCTCCTCAGGGGGCAGGTAAGCTGCTTACAACACAGTGTGCCCCTCATACACCTGGGGACCTACCAAATCTCTGGGATAACCCAAAGGGCTCCTGGGAAGTGGCAACAATTTGTTATTTTGCCTTGAAAAAAGGAGGGGATGTTCAAAATAATTAGGTTTGTTTGGCATGCTCCGTATTTCCTAACTAGCTCAACATTATTGTAAGAGCTGCATAGGAAGAATTATCAAATCATTAAAAAAACAAACAAACCACTTAGCCTTCCTGAATTAAATTAGAACAGGTAAACTATTATGAATATAAATATTTTTAAATTGTATGCTTTATGTGAAGACCCTGGAAATTTTTCACTGCATTCACTCTCAGAGGAAAACATTGATCAAATCCACGCAAAATGTACCCCATTTTTATTATCTTATATTCTGCTATTATCGGTCACTGTAATGATTGACCTCAGCCTTTCCATCTTTGTCATCTACAAATAATTTTTGTTTCACTTGGATGCTTGCCTGACATCTCTCTAATAAGCTAGAGTTTGTGTCTTCATCTATATGATCTGAAGAGAAACCAGAGTATATGTGTGTCTTCATCTAAGAAGGAGTCAGGGACTTTGAACTATTGACACTTCAAAAAGTAGCCGGGTGGGTACAAGCTTCCAAGCTGACACTTCCTCGACAACTTCAGACCACACCAGTCGACTAAGTGGGATTTCCAAGACTTGCTCTAGTCTGGAAGCAAACGGCTTCACGAAGACAAACTACAGACTGAAATCTCGGCAGCAGCAGGGGCGCCTGGGTGGCTCAGTTCTTTGAGCGTCCGACTTCCGCTCAGGTCATGATCTTAACGGTTCATGAGTTCGAGCCCCACATGGAGCTCTCCGCTGTCAGCACAGAGCCTGCTTCAGATCCTCTGTATCCCTCTCTCTCTGCTCCTCCCCTGCTCTCACTCTCTCTCAAAAATAAATAAACATTAAAAAAAAAAGAATTATTGACATTATTATGTTAGATTCAGTGACCTTGACAAGGTAAGCTTAATTGGAGCTTTCGGTTTAGTGTTGTTCATGCTGGTTTTATGTAATTTTTTTCAATGGATCTATCAGAAACACTTTCTCTTCCTTCTTAAGCTTTCTCTCTTAGTTTAGTAGACTCTGCTTTGAAACAAATTGTATTCAATTCTTATGGGTACTCTCCTCACCCACCAACTCAGAAACTCATAGGGAGTCTCCTAATTTTTTTTTATGAACACAATATAGTTATTGCATAGGTTCAATAAAATCAGGCTTTTTTTTCACCAGCATATAATTGTGAATGCTGACTGTACAACCAAGGCCATGTCTGGTATGCCATATTTGAGAAAGATTCTCATTTAATCAGACATGGGAAAAGGGACATGTGACATTAATCCTACAAAGCTCTCTGTTAGCGAAATTGGGAAACACTTTGAAAGGAACAAAGAAGGAACACCTGGGTGGCTCAGTAGGTTGAGTGTCTGACTCTTGATTTTGGCTCAGGTCATGATCCCAGGGTCGTGGGATCAAGCCCCATATCAGGCTCCACACTGAGTGCAGAACCTACTTAAGATTCTCTCTCTCTCTGTCTCTCTCTCTCTCTTTCTGCCCCTTTCCCCTGTTCTTGTGCTCACTCTCTCTCTAAAAAAACAAATTAGGAAAGGTCAAAGAAGATGGCATGGTGTCCTCTTTAGTACTCATGCTAGGTTATCTCCACTGTCATTATCTTTGAGCTATTTTACAACTCTGTATGTTGTAGAAATTAAGAATATATTGGATTCTTGTCCATGGAAAAGCAAATTGTAGTTGGTGAAGGTGAAATTGATGATTGCCCTGTGACTATCGGGTGGTTTCATGTAATTAAGCAAATTTATTTTGACATTCGAAGTGGTTGTAATGTCCTGAGCTTTCTCACATCAATAAGTCAGTTAAACAAGGATCGCCTGGGTGGCTCAGTCGGTTAAGCGTCCAACTTCAGCTCAGGTCATGATCTCACGGTCTGTGAGTTCGAGTCCCACATCAGGCTCTGTGCTGACAGCTCAGAGCCTGGAGCCTGCTTTGGATTCTGTGTCTCCCTCTCTCTCTGTTCCTCCCCTGCTCATGCTGTCTCTCTCTGTCTCAAAAATAAATGAAAACATTAAAAAATAAAATAAATAAGTCAGTTAAACAACATGTTTCCCATGTGTTTATTTTATGTTTGTGTGAGTTGTGATTTTGTTTTTTGTTAAAAAAAAAATCATCTTTTCACACTTTTGGAGATTATCTAAGTCACACACTGGATTCACCGGACAAAACCCGGTAAATATCACCTCCGGAGGAGTATACTGCATGGGGGACTCAGACCTGGGTGTATCTTTTCTCACTGACTGTTGGCCAACAGCCTTCTTCAGTTTCCAATTACGGGCCCTTTCCATAGAGCAGGTCACATCCAGGCAGCCACCCTCTCAGAGTGAGTGAGCCATAGAGGGGGAGAGAGCATCCAAGAGGGAAGTCACAGTCTTTCTGTAACCTCACATCAGGGGTGACACCCCATCACTTCTGTCATACTTTCTTCATTAGAAGCAAGTCAGTAAGTCCAGCCCACACTCAAGGAGAGGAGGCTACACAAAGGCATGACTACCAGGAGACAGGATCACTAGTGACCCTCACAGAGACTATCCCAAGGACCTTTTATATAAGTGGGTTATAACTGTCAATTCTATCCAGATTAGAAACTGATACTGAGAATTTTTAAGACATTTATTGATTGGTTCATTTAAAGATAAGCAATGATAGGGGCGCTTGGGTGGCTCAGGTGGTTAAGTGTCCAACTCCAGCTCAGGTTGTGATCTCAAAGTTCGTGAGTTCAAGCCCCGCGTCGGGCTCTGTGCTGACAGTGTGGAACCTAGAGCCGGCTTCAGATTCTGTGTCTCCCTCTCTCTGTTCCTCCCCTGCTCACACTCTGTCTCTCTCTCTCAAAAATAGATAAACATTAAATAATTAAAAAAAAATAAAGATAAGCAATGACAAATGCATTGCATGTTAACAAAAATAACATCTTGGTATTATTATTAAAATAGTTTCCACCTCATGGACCCTTGAGAGAGAACTACCATCCTGATGGAGAAGTATCAGTTTGTTCCAGAATACAAAAAAGTTTAACAAAGGACAAAGCTTGGAAAGTTAAATTTATTTGTCTTGGTTTACCCGCATCTGAAAAAACAAACACAAAAGCCATAAAATGTGTTAAAATTACAGCAAAGTTCATTCCATGTTGGTGGGCTTACTTTTCAGTACTGATTAATGAATCTGCCTATGAAAGACTATTCTCTACCTTCTTTATAATCTACCTATATAATAGAGATTCTGGGTCTTACCAGAATAATTTCCTGAATTCCATATTGACTTCATTAGGACCTTTATCATTTAAGGAAAAAAACCAAGGGTCTCCACTTACAAAAGAACTAAGATTCTCTTCAATCCCATGTCACTTAAGTTTACTTCTAAATGTTTTGTCATTTTGACAGAACAGGTAACTAATACTAATTCTCAGTCAACCCATGATCCTACCTTAGACAACATTCCAAACCTCCTCTTACAAGTTTTTGTTTTTTTTTTTTTAAATTTTGCCTGATCAAAATTGGATCCCACATATAGGAAAAAATAAAACTTTCACTATCTCTCATACACCTAAAATTTCCTGGAAATTCATAACGATTTATTTTTTTTACTTTACAAAAAGAGAAGTATTAGAAATAATTTGAGGGGCACCTGGGTAGTTCAGTCGGTTAAGCGTCCGACTTTGGCTCAGGTCATGATCTCGTGGTTCATGAGTTCAAGCCCCGCGTTGGGCTCTGTGCTGACAGCTCAGAGCCTGGAGCCTGTTTCAGATTCTGTGTCTCCCTCTCTCTCTCTGCCCCTCCTCCACTCGTGCTCTGTCTCTCTCTGTTTTTCAATAATAAATAAATGGTAAAAAAAATTTTTTTTAGGAATAATTTGATTTGATATGCTTCTACTACAACAGTTGTATGGAAAGTTGTCACATCAGAAAAGCTACTTGACTTTCCCTGTATTAAATTTGCATGGGCAAAATGTTATTAATATAAATATTTTAGGAATTATAGGTTTTTGTGGGAAAACCCTGGGTATTTGGCAGTGTTCTGGCTGCCATAATGTTTTTTCCCTCTGGGATAGCACTCATCAAAACTCTGATGAAATAGTCTGTTGCATTTTCCTATACTTGTCAGAGTCCTAGAGGTGCTTTGCCTGAAAACAATAGTATCATGTTATATCGATAATGATTTTGCCTATCATTAAAATGTTTAATCGGCCACTTCTTTAATTTGCATAAAGCATATTCTAGGCCAGTGACTCTTAAGTTGGGATGCAGTCTTATTCATGGAGTTTAAAAAAAATACAAATATCTAGGCCCAAATCCATACTTATTATATCTCTTTACTTAATATTCTAAGGAAAAAACATGTCTTGGCATTTGTTATATGTTAACCTCAAGATTTTTCAACCTTTATTTTTTTTGCCATTGAAACAATCAAATTTCCTTGACAATTACATCTTCAACTTTATTAACATGCATCGGATCTTTCACACTTGACAGTAATCAGTCATAAAATAACCACAGCCCTTAGGTCTGTGTTGTGGAAATAAACAGAAACCACCCAAATACGAAGCCGCAAAGGCTATTCTGAGCTTGCTATAGCAGAGAAGGCATCCACTGTCACTTACGTGTTAGCTGAGACTCAAAGGCAGGCAGAGTGGGAAATCTCTATAAGCAGGAAAGAGGCAAGGCCTTAGATGGGCCCTGATTCGAAGCTGTTGGCTCGGGGAAGCTGTGGATGAACTAAGGAGAGCTAACCATGTGGGCATCCTGTGTGATTGATCATATTTAGGGCATCATGTCTGGCTTTCTCTAGTTGGCCCAAAGTTGGAAGTAGGGGCAAAATTTGGGGAAGCTTTCAGTAATTAATCACGTCTTGGTCATCCGGGGCCAATTGCTATAAAAGTTACCCTTCGGCTCCTTGAACAAGTTACTACCTATACAGTAGGTTGGCTCCCTGGGCTGGTTGCTGCAGGTTGTGGGTCAGTTCTACTTTTGTCTGTGGTCTGCCTCTCATCTGTTAGGACATTTAGTCTCTCACTGTCGTTTACAGGTGGCTTTAGTCTCACTCAGTTGCTTGCTTGAAGTCTCTTCTGTAAGCTACAGTCCAGCATTCGTGTCTTCGGCAAAGGACAGTCTCTGAGCCCAGATTGCAGGAAAGACTGTACCGTGTACTATAAACTACTGACACTTCAAAGACCGGCTCTAGGCCCAGGCTTCTGTGCAGCATTGATTAGACAACTTTCAGGCCACAGTAGTGGACTTAGCCAGGATTTCCAAGATTCGTTTTAGTCTAGACACAGACGGCTTCATGAAAGCAGACTCCTAACCCAGGAGCCAGCAGAATAAGAATGAATGACATAAGACCAAATAAACTGACTGAAAGGGCGGGCCTACACGGGCTGACTCCATCTTGTTCTGTGTCCTTCACCTTGACCACACCTCCTCCCCCCCCTTCACCTGCCTAACAGGACTCGGACCCTTCCCCAGCCAATCGGCTGAGGCCACAGCCATTACCTCACCAACTGCCCCTAGGCCCCAATAAAACCTTTGTCCTTTTGAAACTCGCTCTCTCTCCCGGTATCTCACCGCTGCGTCAGTATCTCGGTCTCTCCGGTATCTCACCACTGCGTCGGTGCAGGTAGGGGATTGAGCTCGAGCTAGCTCGAATAAAGGCTTTTTTGCTTTTGCATCGGACTCGGCTCCCTGGCGGTATTTGGGGATCACGAATTCTGGGCATAACACTGACGAGGGACATTTTTACGGTTATTTTATTTTTAATATCATCGATATCATTTTAATGGTCTATCTTCCCTACAGATAAGAAAAGTCCTTTCTCTTTCTTCCTAAGCTTTCTGTAATCGCAATCAATTTAATAAACTACTTTGGTAAACTGAAATAAAACATGTAAAAACGTTGTCTGATTATCCTTGAACCCCAAACCAGAAGTTCTGAATTCTAAGTTTCCTTATTGTCTGTGGTGATATATTTGTGTAAGTTCCTGCCAGGATATAACTAGACAAAAGATTGTACAAGCGAGACCTTAGCAGGAGTGGCACGTTTGAGAATAATCCTCATTGAATTAGGTGTGACCAGCCACTTTTAAGGAACAAGGGTTGACTTTACTTGTGGACCTAATGCCTACAAAGTCCTCCTGGGAATAGGAGTTTGGTTCCTGTTCTCACAGGTGATAAAGAAGGTCACTTCCTGGAAAGCCAGGGACCTTAGCAAATTTGGGGAAACTTGAGAAGAAAAAGATTTACTTAAGTTCATAAATACCACAGGTGGCCTAGTGGATAGAGCTTCTTGGGTTTGGCTTTCCAGCTTGCTGTCCCCCCCCTGCCCCCACTCTAAACTTCCTACATCAACTTCTCCATCAGAAGGATTCCTGCACCAAATCGTAACATTCTTCCAGGCCCAGCTCAAACACTTCCTCTTCCAGGAAGCCTTCCTGGTTCCTCCTTCCAGGCAGAAGAATCCTCCCTCCAACGTCCTCAAAGCACTTGCATGGTTTCATGATCTTGGCAGACCCAGGGCAAAGCATAGCATGTGGCACCACACAGAAGATGAAAACATAGCAAATGAAGAGAAGAGGTAACTCGCAGCTAGGAAGAGATAGTGTGTTTGCACTGAGAATTCAAGAGATTAGATTTTAAAATCAGAGGAGGGAGGTCAGGTTTAAGTGTTTGATGCCTAAATGCTACTTCCTAGCAATACTGACCCATTTTGGGGAGTCGGCTACCAGACCCTGCCTTCCCTTCCTCCCTTCTAGGAACGAGGACATGAAACCCTCATGTTAAAAGCTTAGGAGACAGATCTGGTCTGGAATTCTCATCCTTTACTCCTAGGATTGCCAGCAAGTTCCTAACCTCTGTTAGCCCTCAATTTCCTTATCTTTGGAGTGAAAAAAAAAACAAAAAACAATACCCATAGTGCAGGGTGGCTGATAATGTCTGTAAAACAAGTAGCTGCAGCTCCTGGCAAGAAGAAAATGGTAGCTATTGTACCGATATCCCTCCCTCCCTCAGGGATTCCCACTGCCCGTTATATTAGCAAGTTAATAAGCAGCCTGACCCAATTGTTCGCCCTTAACTTATTTGTAATCCTTAGTGGCTGCTTCTACTTGCCAAGGCTTTTACTTTGGGGGGCCAGGGTCTGCCTTTGTCATTGTTGCCCAGCTGGGTGTGTGTTTCTGGGACTCAGGCTCCGATGCCCCAGGTGACTGCCCCCAGCCTGGGGGTCGGTGCCTGGAGCCACATCTGCAGGGTTTCTTGTGTGGTGTGTGTGGGGGGGGGTGGGGGGGGGAGAGGGGTTGGCAGCTGCTGCTGAGGCAGGAGAGGCTGGCCTGTGAGCTGCGGCCCCTCCTGGGTAGATTGCAGCTGTGTGTTAGAGAGGGGCCAGCCCACCCACCTGCAGGAAGCAGGGGTGAGGGGGGGGGTGCTGGGTAGTCCCAGGCCCCCGGCCTTCACAAACCACTTCACAGCCAGACCAGAGTTTCCCCTCCTAATTCTAGGGAGGGGATGCAGGCTAGAACTCACCTCCACCAAGCACCCGCGTCATTTTAGACACTCTGTGACCCTCTGGATCAGGGCCCTTCACCATCTGAAGAAAGGCCCAGCCTGCTTCCATTTCTTGAAGCTTCCGCTCTCTTTTAAAGAAATGGGTAAAAGCCAAAATGGGATAAGAAGGGCTCTTTATAAAATTTTCATTAATGCTTTTTAATAAAGAAGCGTTAACGGAATGACTACATTAGGAAATAATATTGGGGTCACATTTCAGGTTTCCGGAGCAGGGGACACTCGGGCCCTCCCGGTTCTGCCTCCTCATGCCTTGCTCTCCTGTGTGTTCCTTTCCAGGCCGGCCGGTAGCAGTGGGGGGGTGTGTGGTGTGCATCAGAGGGGCGTGTGCTGGCTGTAGAAACGCAGGCTGCTGCTGGGACTTGTGGGAGACAGTTTCTTCCTGATCTGGGTGTGAGCAACAGACTCCAGTCCTTCCTTCATCGGTCTATGTGGCCTCGAAGCCAATCCAGCCCAATCCAGCCCAGTCCCCTGTTAATTGGTAAACGGTCATTTCTTTGCCCCAGGGATCACAGACCTAGCCCCTCACTGCAGGAGCAGACCCCGTCTGAGCCCCGAGCCCCGGGGACACTGCTGGGCCCGCCTGGCCTTGAAGACACTCACCGTGGCCCCGAGAACCTGAAGAGCAAGACTGAGGAGTGTGAGGGCACCAGGGGCAGGGAGGATGGAAAAAACAACCTCAAAGGCAATCAGGTAGGAACCAAGGCTCCCACTTCTGAAAAGCAGAAGTGAGGCCCCTTGGGCTGTGTGTTAAAAGGACCGCTTGGGGACAACAATGGGCCCAGCCGAGTCTGACTGGTCCCCAGAGCTAACCTATTGCCTGTCAGTCCCTGTAGCTGTCCTTGGTCTAGAGAAGGCAGCAAGAGAGCCCTTGTGCTGGTCCCGGGCCCCAGCGATCAGACCGTTGGTTCAGCTCCAAGCCACTGGGCCCAGCTATGAGAGAAGTCTCTGGAAGTCCCTCTGGACTGCTAGGCATATAGTGAGGACATGGCGAGCCAAGAGACCCATGGCGAGCCCTGGATCCCCCTGACCACACCCAGGCTAATACGGAGGCACACAGTATCTCTTTGAACCCACACAAAATCTAGAAGACACGTGTTGCGATTCCCATTGTTCCATGTTAGGCATTAAGAAACTTGCCCGAAGTGTCTACGGTGGAGTATGCTGTAGGGGTGGGCACAGCCCCCTCCAGCTCCAAAAGTCCTTGCTTGTCCCACTGCACCATGATGAACTTGCGAGGGGCTGAACTTCCCATGTGTGTCTTCCATGGTCCCAGCTCGTTCTGCTGCTTATTCTCTTCTAGTCCCAACCAGGATCCTGTTCTGCCTTCTCCTCTCTGCTCTCTGGCTCAGGCTGAACTTCGCACCTGCATCAAAGGAGGCCTCTGCCCTCTGGCTTCCCACTGGGTTTGCCCAAAGGGAAGCCCCAGTAGAGATCCCCGGGAGTGGAGACGGGAGGAAGCAGGGAGCAGAGATCCAAAGAAGGTGAGGTTGGGACATTTACTCCCCTGGTTCCCTCCAGTCCTCCTACAGCCCCCCCTGAAGCCTTAGCTCTTATGCTAGATTCCAGTAATTGCCCCTCAGCTGCCCTTAGCCCCGGGGATGGTAATGGCTCGCTTCCCCGTGTTGCTGGCACTATTGTGGTCCTCAGCTCTCGCTGGTTTTCCGTGAGCCTATAATCCCTTGTCATTGCTCCGTCATGAAACTCTCCTCCGTTACTCTCTTCAGGTGTGTCTTCTCCCCCCCACCACACGGTCCCTGACTGAACCCTCCCCGGTTTGCTCCCATTCCTCCGTTTGTGACACTCGTGCCTTCCCTTTCCAGGTGCCCAGTGCCCCCCCACCACCCCGGTCTCCCATTCCCTTCCCAGCCCCCCTCCACCGATACTCCCCTGACACAGGAAGTGCAGCGGCCTCTCTGGCCACCGGGTCCAGAAGATGAGAACACGGAATGCCAGGCTGAGGCTTGTGGCTTTGAACAGGCGTGCTTTGGGATCTCACAGTTGGCCACACACAGACTGGAGGTCAAGGAGCCCGGGGTGGGGGGGGGGAGGGGGGGGCGGCGGGGGGGGAGTGCAAGTCAAACACTGTGGAAACGACTCAAGGGCGAGGCACAGAGGGTCTAGGGTGAAGGCAGGAGGATGCTAGGGTGGTTCCTCATTCTGTTAGAGGCTTTCGAGACGGTGTGAGCCTACAGACAGAACGTGGGGCAGCAGGAGTGGGTGGTTTTGAGCCAGGATGTTAGAGACAACAGTGGAATTAACAGCTCTCAGTGATATCTCCTTCCCTACCTGTAACTTTAGCCTCTCCTGGGCAGACCTTTCATGGGCGATGGACAGTGTCAGGGCAGATACTCCAGTCAGATTGCTGCCTCTACCTTTCCTTCACTGTGAAGAAGTCCTGGCCGAAATCCTTTCACAGAATTTCTTGTAAAAAGTCCAGAGGAGCCTCTAACCGGCCCTTTTCCATTCTGGCTGAGGAAGCGGCATAACTGGAGATTTAGTGTGTGTTTGGTGCCATCTAGTGACCCAGGAGCCATCAGCCACCCTGCCAGAAACCACTCTCCCGTGAAGTCAGTTTGCCTTCTCGCTGTGCAGAGATGTTCTCAGACCTGGCGTGCGTGAAAATCACCCAGATGCTTGCTAAGCATGAGGGCCCCGGGGATCCAGGCCCTGAGGTTTTAATTTAGTTTGTGTGGGAGGAATCCAGGAATCTGTCATTCTAACTAGCACCTCAGGTGTTTGTGAGGCAAGACTCTGGCCCACACTTTGGGAACAACTCTCATGATGGACTGCATCTTCTAAATATCCTGTTTTGCATGGATAGTTATGTACATTCGCATGGTTTTAAGAATTGTGCTGACGACCCCTAAATCTGTATCTTCAGCAAAACTTCCCAGGTTTCAAGCTGGTATTTTTTGACTGGTTTGCATTATAAACAGATACACAGATTCAACATGGTCATCTCTGAATCTTTAATCTCTGCACCTTATCTCAACCTCCTCTTATTTGGGAGAGGATCAGCTGGTTTTGCTCTATTCAGGCCTTCAACTGATTGAATGAGGCCCACCTACAGCAGGGAGAGCAATCTGCTTTACTCAGCCCTGTTGATTTAAATGTTAAACTCATCCATCTCGATTTCAGAGTTGTGAGTTCAAACGCCACTTTAGGTGTGGAGCTGACTCATAATAAATAACAACAAAGGTGCAAAATTTAAAAAAATTCTTAAAAAAACCAATTCGGTCCAATTCGGTCCAATGTTAAACTCATCCGAAACACACCTACATAGAAAGATCCAGAGTGTTTGACCAAACATCTGGGCACCTCAGGACCCAGTAAGATTGACACAAAAAAATCAACCATCGTGAGTCCAGCCCTTGTCAAGTTGGCCTATCACCTCACCTTAAACTATATTTGATCTCCAAATAAAGAAAATTAGAAAGTCATAATGCTACCTCACATGAGGCAAATATCCTACATTTTGTGTACAACTGAAAATACACTAAGTCCTTCCTTAGAAGTGGGGATAAAGTCCTTGAGTTATGTTTATTTTTCTCCCTGATATCATGTAAGTTAAATACATGATATAAAATTGACAATACTTAGTTCCCCTCATCTCAAAGACGGCAGGGGAGTACAGGAACCCTATGCTTGCCTTGGCCCTCGCACACAGCTAGATAATATCAAATCATTCTGCACACCCAAGAAATTCATCTGAGCACTGCAGAACAAGCTGCACAACTAAAGGGAGAAAAGAGGCCACATTGAGGAGGGTAGGAAGTATGGAGACATAATTTGGGGGAGAAAAGAGTCACAGGTGCTGAGGGAAGGGAGCCCCAATCACAGAGGTGGTGGGGAGAGAGAGAGAGAAAGAGCAGCACACAGGGGTTCACACAAGAAACACACTTCCTCAAAATCATTGGGAAAACGAGAGTGGCTGATCATCATGAGTTTTTGCAACCAGTGGAGTGCAAAGACTGAAGTTTTAGAAGTCCATGCAGTGGCAGGTGTAGAGTCCAGCGGGCATAGCGATGCTCCGGTGGGGAAGGAGGACAGAGGCCTGGAAGTGGAGAGCGTGGTCTGAGAATCCCCTGGGTCACATTGGGAGAGAAGTTCCCCTTTTGGAGTGCATTTGGGAGAGACGGCAATGCCTCTCCGGGGACAAAAGAGCTGGCGGGCTCCACTGAGCTGTCCTTTTCATTAGCACAGGGGCAGAGACACCCACTGAGGGTAGCAAACCTGGATGCCAGCTTTTTGCTGCGCTTGACTCTAAACACCAAGCACCCGCATGTTCATGTCTTTCTAGGACAAATCAGTAGCAGCCACAACACGGTGAGATCAGCACAGGTCCGTGCCACACCAGGTCCTTAAAATTTGGAGTTTTGAAACTCAGCTGGATTGCTTGAGATAAAACAGAGGGGCCCTACACCGCCAGGTGGGCAACAGCCCAGATACAAACAAGGTGAAGGCAGGGATCTAAGGAAGGCCTGGGACACATGAAGCGAGATTGTTCATTCTTGTTTGAGGGCTTCCTGAACAGTGGTGGTGCACACTCTCCTCTGTGGGGGTGAGAGAGCTAGCTGATGCCATTTTTACCCCTACCCATCAGCATGGATGGACTTCAGTGAACAGCACAGTGCCCACAGTGGAGCTTGAGCCACTTACACCAAGACCCACCTCTCCTGCACTCTACAGGTGCCATTTACTAGGGCAAGTATGCTTGAGAACCAATGCAGCAGGCCCCTCTCCCAAAAGACCAGCACAAAAATTCCCACATGCAAAGCTTCAGCTCTGGGGGAAATACAATCAGGCTTATTTTAACAAGCAGACCAAAGCACTCCTAGTTAAAACCCCCCACACAGTGGACGCGGTTCAAACACTCTCCACTGCAGGCAACAAGAAGCTCTGCAGAGGACCAGCCTGAGGGAAAGAACAGCCAAAACACAACAGCAGAGTTCACACAATATACACCAGAAATACTTCTTGAGGCTAGCCCCTGGACTGCATATGACGTCTTCTTAATATAGCCACTCCTCTCAGGAGCAGGAAACAATGGGCTTTCCTAACACAGAGAAGAAGACAGAGACCTAGACAAAATGCCCAGATGGAGGAATTCATCCCAAAAGAAAGAACAAGCTCAGGTCATGGACAGGGGTCCAATGGAAACAGATACAAGTAATATACCTGATCCAGAATTTAAAACAACAATCGTAAGGATACTAGCTAGGCTTGAGAAAAGCATAGAAGACACCAAATTAGAGGTGGTGGGGGGGGACCATAGCAAATTTTTAAAAATAATAAGCACATATTTTAACTACATGGTATGCCCCCCAGAATTGACAACAGTTAGAAAATAACAATTTTCTAGTTATGACCTCAACACTGACCCAAGAAGAGATAGGACCCTGGAAAAGAAGTTGAATCAGGAATTTTGATTCTCGTGGGATCTCAAAGGAGGATCTCTACAGACATGCTCCAAAAACTGTGTAGAAAAATAAGGGGAACAATTAGGATTACTCTTAACCCACACCTATACTGAAAGACCATTTACTTACAAGTGGGCAATGAAGCTTTACAAGGAGCAAAGCAGAGCCAGCTTCGGAGACCTCTCTGGAGTAGAGAATTTAGCAGGGATTTCATGAAAAAGGCACAACAGGATTCGAGCAGGAACAGAAGGAAAATAGCCTCCACCAGAAAGTAACACCAGGAGAACCTTCTGTCCTGAGTGGGGAAATACCGATGGTAAGTTTGAGACCAAGTAGATCAGAGAAAAACACCTGAGCCTTGAGGACCTTAGGGAGAGGGGCATCCCTTAGAGGCTTGATAGTGAAAGGAAAGGAGAGGAAACATCTGAATTTCAGTGTCCTCGGAAACAGCATCACAAAATCAGAAGCCACACACCCTTCATGAAGAAGCTGAACTTCGGGGCGCCTGGGTGGCTCAGTCGGTTGAGTGGCCGACTTCGGCTCAGGTCATGATCTCGTGGTCTGTGAGTTTGAGCCCCGCGTCAGGCTCTGTGCTGACAGCTGAGCCTGGAGCCTGTTTCGGATTCTGTGTCTCCCTCTCTCTGACCCTCCCCCGTTCACGCTCTGTCTCTCTCTGTCTCAAAAATAAATAAACGTTAAAAAATTAAAAAAAAAAAAAAAAAAAAGCTGAACTTCATTGTGCCAACTGAAGAGGGCACTGTTGAATTAAGAAACACAGCAAACTGCGCTCAGTCTGGGTGCCCACAAAAGCAGAGTCTGAGACCAGGTTTTGCGTACAGGTAATCTGAGAAGATCTCAAGTAACAGGAGTGGAGCGTGAGGGCCAAGGTTACGTTATGGAGCTGATTCTTGCTGTGCGCTGGGCCCAGTCTTGCTGGGAACCCTCTGTGGAGCCCTGTAGGATGCAGACTCATCTGCCCTGGAGATAGAAGAGGGGAGTGTTTATTTAATCCACTGGTTGAAATTTAATTGAATCTCATTGGTTCATGTGGCGGCCACGAAGATGTGTTGGTCAATGTCCTTTCGAGATTTCCAGGTACTCTGGGCTGGCAATGCGGAACCTGCTTGGGATTCTCTCTCTCCCTCTCTCTTTCTCTGCCTCACCCCACTTTTGCACACATGCTCTCTCAAAATAAATAAATAAAACTTAAAAAAAAAAAAAGGATTTGGCATGCAGCTGTAAGGAGTGAGTACACTTAGCCCAAAGTCTCAGCTGCAGGGCCTCCGGGATCGGCCTCAGCTTCTGAGCCGGTCCTGCCTTTCTGGAGCAGCACCCAATTCACCAGTGAGCATGGTGGGGGTCCTGGGATCTTGCCATTTCTGCCCAACATGGGAGTCCTCTGCTGGGCAGCATTTGTTCCAGATCTCTCTGTGGGCCCAACGCTTTATCAGATCTGCCTCACCAACCGAGGCTCTCCCTGTCCAATCCGGCTTCCTCCAGTTTCCTTTCACAGGTGTCTGATCTGCGGGTGGCATCTAGGGGCATTTCCTACCAAATTCTCCCCCTGCCCCCATTTTATCTTTCAGTAAGCCCATGCACCCCTCACTCTGTCTCGGCATCTGTTTCTTGGAGGGCTCAGCTGAACTGCCCCGTGGATGTTAACTCCTTTGGACTTCAAGGTTGTCACATGTCGGAGGACGGCCCAGCGCGCTCTTGCGGGCGCATCACAGGGCAGCAGCGGAGAAATCCCAGAGGAAACAGCTGGAGGTATTCAATGCAGCTGAGGCCAGGTGCCATCAGTTGATGCCTGTGCCCAGGTGGCTGCCTCAAGGAATGACCAGAGTGACACAGGTGACCTGAGAAGGTGGGAAGCCAGACGTCAAAGGTGCCTGATACAACCAGTCACTGTTGGCACACTCACATCCGTCCCGGACACACCGAACGACACAGCCTTCGGTGTGTGGCCAGACTTCATACAGAAGACGTAGCAAAACAGAGTGCGTGTTGCTGTAACTTCAGTGGGTCTAGGTTGCTTGCCTGGTGTGATGCTTCAAGACCCTCATCCTCGGGGGGTCGGGGCCCTGCTGGGGGCACAGTACTTCTGTGCGGCAGGAACCTGCCTCCAGACCATCATGGCAGCTATAGGGCCAATCATCCCTCCCAATATATATATTTTTTTTTATGAAATTGATTGTCAAATCGGTTTCCATACAACACACAGGGCTCGTCCCAACCGGTGCCCTCCTCAATGCCCATCACCCACTTTCCCCTCCCCCCACCCCCCATCAACCCTCAGTTTATTCTCAGTACTCAAGAGTCTCTTATGGATTGCCTCCCTCCCTCTCTGTGACATTTCTCCCCCTTCTCCTCCCCCCTGGTCTTCTGTTGAGTTTCTCAGGATCCACACATGAGTGAAAACATATGGTATCTGTCTTGCTCTGCCTGACGTATCCCACTTAGCACAATATCCTCCAGTTCCATCCACGTTGCTGCAAATGGCCAGATTTCATCCTTCCTCGTTGCCAAGTAGTATTCCATTGCATATGTAAACCACATCTCCATCCCTTCGTCAGTTGATGGACATTTTGTCTCTTTCCATAATTTGGCTATTGTTCATCCCTCCCAATCTTGCAACTCCTTTCTTGGCCTGCTGCTCCGCTGCGAGAAGGAGCCCGACATGACCAGGTAGCAGCTATAGCTTTGTTTTATTGGAATCCTCACTGTGTCCCCTGGTGGAATATGTATAATGCACCCTCCCCCCCCTCCCCACTAAGTGAACAGCTGGCCAGGATGGGAGAAGGTTAGTCCCCCCTGGACTTCCCCCATTTTCTAAGGGCAGCATTTTGGGGCTCCTCATATTTGGCTTGAAGGTAAGGGATTCTCCCCCACACGGGGGAGAGGAGAAAAAACTATAGCGTTCTCCACTCCGCCATCCCTTTCAGAATTTCCTGCCTTCCTCACTGATGTAATGCTTTCTCTTGATAGGCCCAACGTGGGCAAGAAACCTCTGGGCCAGCTCAGCTACTCCTTAGCACGTCCTGTGGGGATGGGTCCAGGGCCTCTCTCTAGAATCCAATGGTATGCATCATCCACTGCTTTTAGCTGTGAGGCTTCAGCAGAAATTCTGAGACCCCCATCAAATGTCCAATTCAAGATGAAAGTAGGGTCAACCTCATAGAAATGGAAATTAAAACAACAATGAAATATCACTCTTGACATACAGGGTTGGCAGAAATTATCACAAATAATCACAGGGGTGCCTGGGTGGCTCAGTTAGTTAAGCATCTGACTTCGGCTCACGTCGTGATCTCACAGTTCGTGGGTTCAAGCCCTGCGTCGGGCTCTGTGCTGACAACTCAGAGCCTGGAGCCTGCTTCAGATTCTGTGTCTCCCTCTCCCTCTGCCCCTCCCCTGCTCATTCTCTGTCTCTCTCTGTCTCTCAAAAATAAACATTAAACATTTTTTAAAAATAGAAAGAATAATCACAACCAATGTCAGACAGGACCTGGAGACACCCTGCAGGCTGCTGATGAGAATTTGGTTATCGATTTTTCTTTCCTTTTTGTGGTACAGGGAAAGAGGCTTTTGTATCTGGATGACACTAATTATAGTTCACTGTGTGTGTGTGTGTGTGTGTGTGAGTGTGTGTGTGTTTAATCTAATATGCAATATATTAAAGTTTTAATTTTTAAAACCTAGTTTATCCTAAACCTCTAAATTCAACCTACAAATCATCCTGTTCTATTTACAAATTCAACAATTAAAAAGGATTTTCAGAAATCATTTCTACTGGCTCTTTGATCAATGCTCAACTAGCAAGTTTCACAGGTTAAATCCTTCTTAAACATTTACTCCCCCTTATTTTTTAATTAATCCTATTTCCTTAGACATTTGAAAATACAATCACAATTTAACATGTTGGATTCTTCCAGGCAATTGAGACTCTTGTCGTGGCAGACTTAACAAGGAGAATTATTCTCAGCAATTATTCTACTACCATAAATTAATAAATCGGTCTTGCAAATGTGGCATTTCAGATTCTCTTACCCATTTCAAACATCATAAAAACAGAAAAGCAGACAAAGCGTATACAAGGCAGCAGAATGATTTCAAGAATTATTACAAATCCCACACGATATCACCAACCGGAAGGAATTTGGCGTCCATTTTTCCATTTTCTGTATACTTATTTGTAGAGCTGTCCAGGGTTAGAGATTGTTCCTTCAACCAAGGGAAACAAAATTACAGCCTCAGCTGAACGATCCTGTTCACGATGCAGATTGAAAAGTTGACCCATCTTACTACCTGGTAGGAGATGGGTCTCTCTTCCACGGCACCGCTTACTTGCCTCATCGCCCACTTTCTCGGGAGTGCCGTGTTGACACAGGTGTAGGTGATGAGCTGACAGGGGGTGGTCCCACAAGAGAAAGGAACCTCATTCGTAACTCCAGGGTGGTGAGTCTGCACATCTCACACTTAGAGTCTGATCTCTCCTCCATGCTAGAATGAATGGAAAGTGCCATGCAAGCCCACCCCTCTAGAATGCATTCTTCCCATTTAAATCAAGCAGCTTCAATGGGGTGCCTGGGTGGCTCAGTCGGTTGGGCGGCCGACTTCGGCTCAGGTCATGATCTCGTGGTCCATGAGTTTGAGCCCCGTGTCGGGCTCTGTGCTGACAGCTCAGAGCCTGGAGCCTGTTTCAGATTCTGTGTCTCCCTCTCTCTGACCCTCCCCTGTTCATGCTCTGTCTCTCTCTGTCTCAAAAAATAAATAAACGTTAAAAAAAATTTTTTTTAAATCAAGCAGCTTCCACAACAGGCTTTCCTCTTTGTAAAAATGCGATTCTTGGTTCAGATAGTTCTCTCATATTCAGCCGGGGGAGTAGCAGCACAGTGGCAACACTCTTATTAATGAATCTTCCGGAAACAAAGCCCTTTCGTTTCAGAATTCGCCGTGGTTGAAACACGCATACGTATACGCACACCTCATAAGTTACGTTGGCATGTTATATAGTTTAGCAAATTGTCCACTTAGCCCTTCCCTGTTCGTCCAGGCGGAGTCACAGACACACTCTTTCTGCCTTCACTTCTTTCTAGTTTCTCAACTTCCATGCCTGTCGTTCAGGGGACTGGACCCAATACTTGGCCACCAGGGGTGAGCCTGCACGGGCTCAATTCGCAGCCTCATCCTGCTGCTGCCTTGCTGGTCTGTACCCAGCCCCAGACTTCAGTGTCCGCGGTTCACAGAACATTTCTCTAAAACACCAGAAGCCTCCCCTCGTCCCCAGCCTCCTTGGCCTGGACCCTCCCCTCCTCTATCAGTGTTTCCTCAAGGGTGGCCCACGATCACTCAACACAGAATCACCTGCAGTTGCTTGCTCAACTGCCAAACCCCAGGCCACATCCCAGACATACTGGATCTCTGAGGACAGACACAGCAGTCTGCAAGTTTGAAAGATGACCGCATGCGCTGCAGAGTTTGAGAACCATGCCCTCGATCATTCTTGTCTATGCCTTCCTTGGACCGATGGAGATGGCATGCTGTTCCCTGTGGTGAATGACCTTGGAGTGAAGGCTCTATTGGCCCTCTGCCTTCGGGCATCACCTCTTACCGGCATGACCTTTGCAATGAGCTCTTTATTGGGGGTAATATTCAGTCAGTTTACCCAAATCCCAGCATGCCCTGTCCCATGGCTTGACTTCTATTCTTGCTTAATTTGACCTGACTGCTTTTGTTTTTTAATCTAATGATAATTTATTCCATGAGTGCCCCACTTTTAACAACTTGAAATGCTAATGACCCTGTGAAGCTTTGCTCTGGGCTAAGTGAAGATTCCACATCATCGGGATATTCTCTGAGAGGTCACTCGTCACAGACTGATGGGTCTCAGGCCAAAGAACTACTTCTTCCAATGAATCATAGAGCTGGAAGCCTGTAATGAATTATACAGCGGCAGTGTGATGCCCTTCCAGGCAGGGGACAGCCCCCTTTAGGAAAGGTGGTCAATTCTCTTAGGAAGGTGAGGCTCTTCCTA